>NC_141833.1:16072949-16672949 GCF_982586985.1 Callionymus lyra
TGTTAGTGTGAGTGTATCATGTGTGTTAGTGTGAGTGTATCATGTGTGTTAGTATGAGTGTATCATGTGTGTTAGTGTGAGTGTATCATGTGTGTTAGTGTGAGTGTATCATGTGTGTTAGTGTGAGTGTATCATGTGTGTTAGTGTGAGTGTATCATGTGTGTTAGTATGAGTGTATCATGTGTGTTAGTGTGAGTGTATCATGTGTGTTAGTGTGAGTGTATCATGTGTGTTAGTATGAGTGTATCATGTGTGTTAGTGTGAGTGTATCATGTGTGTTAGTATGAGTGTATCATGTGTGTTAGTGTGAGTGTATCATGTGTGTTAGTGTGAGTGTATCATGTGTGTTAGTGTGAGTGTATCATGTGTGTTAGTATGAGTGTATCATGTGTGTTAGTGTGAGTGTATCATGTGTGTTAGTGTGAGTGTATCATGTGTGTTAGTATGAGTGTATCATGTGTGTTAGTGTGAGTGTATCATGTGTGTTAGTATGAGTGTATCATGTGTGTTAGTGTGAGTGTATCATGTGTGTTAGTATGAGTGTATCATGTGTGTTAGTGTGAGTGTATCATGTGTGTTAGTATGAGTGTATCATGTGTGTTAGTGTGAGTGTATCATGTGTGTTAGTATGAGTGTATCATGTGTGTTAGTGTGAGTGTATCATGTGTGTTAGTATGAGTGTATCATGTGTGTTAGTGTGAGTGTATCATGTGTGTTAGTATGAGTGTATCATGTGTGTTAGTGTGAGTGTATCATGTGTGTTAGTATGAGTGTATCATGTGTGTTAGTGTGAGTGTATCATGTGTGTTAGTATGAGTGTATCATGTGTGTTAGTGTGAGTGTATCATGTGTGTTAGTATGAGTGTATCATGTGTGTTAGTGTGAGTGTATCATGTGTGTTAGTGTGAGTGTATCATGTGTGTTAGTGTGAGTGTATCATGTGTGTTAGTGTGAGTGTATCATGTGTGTTAGTATGAGTGTATCATGTGTGTTAGTGTGAGTGTATCATGTGTGTTAGTATGAGTGTATCATGTGTGTTAGTGTGAGTGTATAATGTGTGTTAGTATGAGTGTATCATGTGTGTTAGTGTGAGTGTATCATGTGTGTTAGTGTGAGTGTATCATGTGTGTTAGTATGAGTGTATCATGTGTGTTAGTGTGAGTGTATCATGTGTGTTAGTATGAGTGTATCATGTGTGTTAGTGTGAGTGTATCATGTGTGTTAGTGTGAGTGTATCATGTGTGTTAGTATGAGTGTATCATGTGTGTTAGTGTGAGTGTATCATGTGTGTTAGTGTGAGTGTATCATGTGTGTTAGTGTGAGTGTATCATGTGTGTTAGTGTGAGTGTATCATGTGTGTTAGTATGAGTGTATCATGTGTGTTAGTGTGAGTGTATCATGTGTGTTAGTGTGAGTGTATCATGTGTGTTAGTATGAGTGTATCATGTGTGTTAGTGTGAGTGTATCATGTGTGTTAGTATGAGTGTATCATGTGTGTTAGTGTGAGTGTATCATGTGTGTTAGTATGAGTGTATCATGTGTGTTAGTGTGAGTGTATCATGTGTGTTAGTGTGAGTGTATCATGTGTGTTAGTATGAGTGTATCATGTGTGTTAGTGTGAGTGTATCATGTGTGTTAGTATGAGTGTATCATGTGTGTTAGTGTGAGTGTATCACGTGTGTTAGTGTGAGTGTTTCATGTGTGTTAGTGTGAGTGTATCATGTGTGTTAGTGTGAGTGTATCATGTGTGTTAGTATGAGTGTATCATGTGTGTTAGTATGAGTGTATCATGTGTGTTAGTGTGAGTGTATCATGTGTGTTAGTATGAGTGTATCATGTGTGTTAGTGTGAGTGTATCATGTGTGTTAGTATGAGTGTATCATGTGTGTTAGTGTGAGTGTATCATGTGTGTTAGTATGAGTGTATCATGTGTGTTAGTGTGAGTGTATCATGTGTGTTAGTATGAGTGTATCATGTGTGTTAGTGTGAGTGTATCATGTGTGTTAGTGTGAGTGTATCATGTGTGTTAGTATGAGTGTATCATGTGTGTTAGTGTGAGTGTATCATGTGTGTTAGTGTGAGTGTATCATGTGTCTTAGTGTGAGTGTATCATGTGTGTTAGTGTGAGTGTATCATGTGTGTTAGTGTGAGTGTATCATGTGTGTTAGTGTGAGTGTATCATGTGTGTTAGTGTGAGTGTATCATGTGTCTTAGTGTGAGTGTATCATGTGTCTTAGTGTGAGTGTATCATGTGTGTTAGTGTGAGTGTATCATGTGTGTTAGTGTGAGTGTATCATGTGTGTTAGTGTGAGTGTATCATGTGTCTTAGTGTGAGTGTATCATGTGTGTTAGTGTGAGTGTATCATGTGTGTTAGTGTGAGTGTATCATGTGTGTTAGTGTGAGTGTATCATGTGTGTTAGTGTGAGTGTATCATGTGTGTTAGTGTGAGTGTATCATGTGTCTTAGTGTGAGTGTATCATGTGTCTTAGTGTGAGTGTATCATGTGTCTTAGTGTGAGTGTATCATGTGTGTTAGTGTGAGTGTATCATGTGTGTTAGTGTGAGTGTATCATGTGTCTTAGTGTGAGTGTATCATGTGTCTTAGTGTGAGTGTATCTTTTTTTTTTTTTTTTTTTTTCTTTTTTTTTTTTTTTTTTTTTTTTTTTTTTTTTTTAGAATCCCTTATTAGTCCCGCGAGGGGAAATTCAACCATTCACACATACTGATGGGAGTAGGCTGCACACTTGCGCCAAGTTCACCATCAGGAGCAATCAGGGTGAAGTGTCTTGCTCAGGGACACAACGACACAAGCTTGTCTGGAGCTGGGATTGAACCTGCAACCTTTTGGACTGCAGGCAACCACCCACCATCTGAGCTATGTCACCCCTCTACCATCTGAGCTATGTCACCCCTATCATGTGTGTTAGTGTGAGTGTATCATGTGTGTTATAGTGAGTGTATCATGTGTGTTAGTGTGTGTTAGTGTGAGTGAGGACAGCATCCTACCGTATGACTTCCTCCTGCCGTCGACTCTCTGACGCTTCAATGCTCCTGAATTACATTTTTTTTCCTCTAAAGAAGAAAAACGTTTGTGTTTTTATTCCTGACAGTTGAACGTTGTCATCACTGAGCGCCTGACAGACCAGGACCGGCTTCACCGCGGACCTGATCCTGATCAATTAAACAACTTTAATAACTTAACGTTATAATTTAAGTAACATATAATTATATTAAACTTATTAAATAAAACCTTTCTTCCTTATTTTTTTTTAATTCTATTAAACTTAATCTGTGATATTAATATTTATATAATTAAATTGATAAGGTGAGTAAAAATATACATTATTAAAACATTTTAACACGTTAAATAACAGCAACTAAAATCTAATATTCTTTTGAAAATGGAACAGAAATATGAGTTTCACTGATTTCTCTCTCGTCTGATCAGATCAAAGTGAAAATTGTATTTTTTCTCTCTAAGCTCACATCGGAACTCTGGTCACAGATCCGGAACATTCTCCCATTTTCACAGAGCGCTCTCCTCTCTGTCATCCTGCTGCTGTGGAGATAGGTTGATCCATCATGGACACACACACGCACACACACCCCCACACACACACACACACAACACACTCACACACACACAAACTACTCGTGCAGACAAACATCATTACAGGTATGGCTTGATCCATCTCAGATGCAGCTACACACAGAGACACACACACCTGCTCACACACACACACACCTACACACACACACGCACGCACACATATGAATGAACACACATTGACACACACTCGCTTGTCTGCCATGTCTGTCATCCTGCCAGTCGTATCCATCAATCATTCACCTACTTAGTTGCTCTCACCAACACACACACACACACACACACACACACACACACACACACACACACACACACGGTTGTCGTAGATATTAGTGTGTACTTGACATCATGTCACACACAGCTAATAATGGCTAATTTCACTAAACAACACAACATGGTGGTGCGTTGACAGGAAGTAAACGACCAATGGGTGATCACGATTCAGGTCACATGACCGCACTCGGTTAACGTCAGTTGAATGATGAACACGAAAACGTGTCCTTGATGTAGCCATTAGCTCCGTCGAGGTTTATCGATTGCTCAGGCCTGACCAAACTAGGCAAGATAAACGCCGGCCGACACGACTCAGCACATTCCCAGTCATGTGGAACGCCGACGCACATACTTTCCTTCCCGCGGCCTCGTAAACGCCGTCGTTAACCTGGCGATGGAATGCGCCGGCGTTTTTATTCCTCCGGAGGTTCAGCTCAGCAGCTCGTTTGTGGCTTGAATTCCTCGCGACTCGCACGATCAGCCACCCACGGGCGCGCAGGAGGGTTCGTCCAGATCCTCACGAGACTGAACGCCACAGGATGTGCTTCCTACTCCTTGAGTCCTAGATCCTTTGCCTCCTAGATCCTTTGCCTCCAAGACCATTCGACTCCTAGACCATTTGACTCATAGACCAGGTGACTCCTAGACCATTTGACTCGAAGATCATTTGACTCGAAGACCAGGTGACTCCAAGAACATTTGACTCGAAGACCATTTGACTCCTAGACGATGTGACTCCTAGAACATTTAACTCGAAGACCATTTGACTCGAAGACCAGGTGACTCCAAGAACATTTGACTCGAAGACCATTTGACTCAAAGACCATTTGTCTCCTAGACCATTTGATTCGAAGACCATTTGACTCCTAGACCATTTGACTCCTAGACCATTTGATTCGAAGACCATTTGATTCGAAGACCATTTGGCTCAAAGATCATTTGACTCATAGAACATTTTAGTCGATGACAAAGTAACTCTTTGACCAGGTGACTCCTAGACCATTTGACTCAGAGACAAGTGACTCATAGACCATTTGAACCGAAGACCACGTGACCCAAAGACAAGGAGACTCTTAGACCATTTGACTCCTAGACTATTTGACTCAAAGACAAGTGACTCCTAGACCCTTTGACTCCTAGACTATTTGACTCAAAGACAAGTGACTCCTAGACCCTTTGACTCCTAGACTATTTGACTCAAAGACAAGTGACTCCTAGACCATTTGACTCTTAGAACATTTGACTCCTAGACTATTTGACTCAAAGACAAGTGACTCCTAGACCCTTTGACTCCTAGACTATTTGACTCAAAGACAAGTGACTCCTAGACCATTTGACTCTTAGAACATTTGACTCCTAGACTATTTGACTCAAAGACATGTGACTCCTAGACCATTTGACTCTTAGAACATTTGACTCCTAGACTATTTGACTCAAAGACAAGTGACTCCTAGACCCTTTGACTCCTAGACTATTTGACTCAAAGACAAGTGACTCCTAGACCATTTGACTCTTAGAACATTTGACTCCTAGACTATTTGACTCAAAGACATGTGACTCTTAGACCATTTGACTCTTAGAACATTTGACTCCTAGACTATTTGACTCAAAGACAAGTGACTCCTAGACCATTTGACTCCTAGACTATTTGACTCAAAGAAAAGTGACTCCTAGACCATTTGACTCTTAGAACATTTGACTCCTAGACTATTTGACTCAAAGACAAGGAGACTCTTAGACCTGTGGTCTTCTCTGGAAGTATGTAGAGCAGTTTGGTCCACCATACATTAGCTCCTAATGGTCCCATGATATAATTCCATTGGCAACATTTGACCCTCGACCCCTAGAGTTTGACAGACATGCAGAAGCTAAGATAAGTTAAGTGTTGGCAAACGTGCCGACTCCCGACTCGCAGGATTTTGAAGAAAACTTTATTTGGACGTTGGCGAGCGTCGACCCCGGCGAGCGATCTGGCGCCGACTGCGAGCAGAAGCAGCTGAGAGCGGAGCCGAGCGTTGGATCCGGACCAGGAGGTTGGTGGGTGAACAGACTACTTCACGCCCACCAGGGACCAGAGCTCGCGCGGCAAAACTTTGGCAGAACTTCTCCACCATTTGTGTCCGACTGAAGGTTTTTTTTGTTTTTTTTTACGGTTCTGGTGGAGGATCGGGACTAACAGAACCACAGCTCTGCGCTGGTCCAGATGGGTTTTGACCAGATTTTTTAACTTTTTCATGGAAACTTTGAAGCGACGAGGAGAAGAAATGTTGAAACTTTTCATTCTTTTCTAAGCATTTAATTTTTTTTTCGATACATAACTTGAATTTATTTTAATTTTATAATCAACTTTTATTTAAATCTAATATTTAAATAACAAATTTAAAAAATGTAGACATAGATCTTGATATTCTTATTCCAATAATTAAAAAAATTTGATGTTCTAAAATCAATATTTTCTATTCGTAGTATTTTAAATTCAATATAAAAATGTTGTTATAATAGTTCGACCAGATTATACCAAAAGAACACCGAACTACTTAAGTGAACTTTCAGCCAATCACGTGATGCACAGATGATCATGTGATGCTAACATTTTAATATGGAATTTCAAACACTAAAAATGTAATAATATTTAATTTAAATCATTTATTTTTTAATTAAATAAATTATAATATAAAATGAAATATTTTATATTTATTTTGAAATTGGTCAAATTATTTTTAATTAATTATCTAAAAAAGAAAAAAAACTTTCAATACAAAAAATATTTAATTTAATTATTCGAAATAATAATTAAATGCTTAAAAATTAAAAGTGATTTAATTTAAACTTCCATATGCAGATCTCTGCTAAGCAGCTCGGTTAAACCTATGACATAATCCCATAATACTTCAGTTAAAACTTCTTTATTAACCGTTGCTCTCAGAAGAGATGCCAGGAAGTGATGTCATCATCTTGTGTTCCTATAGCAACCCTAAAACAATGTAGATCAACAACAACAGCACATTCTATTAACAAAAAGTTCTTTATTAAAGTCGCCCATGATGCATTGCTGCAGCTGTCTTAGAAGCCGAACAAGTCGGTGAGAATCCTTCAAAAAAAAGTCAAGGGTCCAGATGGTCGTCCAGCGATAAGACATGAAGTATTTAGTTACTTCCGTGTCCTTCTGCTGGTTTCCTCCTGAAGACTCGTGAAGCCACGACTCTGCCGTGAACCTTTGTTCGCGACTCGGGAGGCTGCCGGACATCAGCTGCTCCGGCCGACTCGGTCACCTGCGACCGAGTCGGCCGGACTCACCGCCAGCTGCTCCGGCTGTCAGGCCGGGGTCGGAGGTCACGCCTGACACCTCCGTCGTTCGGTCCGAGTCAGAGTCAAGTCCAGCAGAGTTTGTGAGACTCGTGTGTCGGAGAGGAAAGTTTTGACTCCGAGTACCTCGGACCTGACGAACCTGCAGACTCGTGTCAGTGGGCGGGTCTTAACTCTCATACTCATACTGTATTTCATGTAAGTATATTTACTTTATAGACACTACACAGTCAGACGAGCCATTTGTGTGAAGTCACAGCTGATTGGACGAGCCCTACATGAGTTCGAACAATTAACCAATGGGCTGCTTTCTGTCATAATGCTAACATATTTGATTGGATCAGTCATTAAAACAGCTGATGTGGTGATTCTTTGACCAGGTGACTCATAAACCATTTGACTCAAAGACATGGTGACTCCTAAACCATTTGACTCAAAGACATGGTGACTCATAAAACATTTGACTCAAAGACATGGTGACTCATAAACCATTTGACTCGAAGACATGGTGACTCATAAACCATTTGACTCAAAGACATGGTGACTCCTAAACCATTTGACTCAAAGACATGGTGACTCATAAACCATTTGACTCAAAGACATGGTGACTCATAAACCATTTGACTCAAAGACATGGTGACTCCTAAACCATTTGACTCAAAGACATGGTGACTCATAAACCATTTGACTCAAAGACATGGTGACTCATAAACCATTTGACTCAAAGACATGGTGACTCATAAACCATTTGACTCAAAGACATGGTGACTCATAAACCATTTGACTCAAAGACATGGTGACTCATAAAACATTTGACTCAAAGACATGGTGACTCCTAAACCATTTGACTCAAAGACATGGTGACTCATAAACCATTTGACTCAAAGACATGGTGACTCATAAACCATTTGACTCAAAGACATGGTGACTCCTAAACCATTTGACTCAAAGACATGGTGACTCATAAACCATTTGACTCAAAGACATGGTGACTCATAAACCATTTGACTCAAAGACATGGTGACTCATAAACCATTTGACTCAAAGACATGGTGACTCCTAAACCATTTGACTCAAAGACATGGTGACTCATAAAACATTTGACTCAAAGACATGGTGACTCCTAAACCATTTGACTCAAAGACATGGTGACTCATAAACCATTTGACTCAAAGACATGGTGACTCATGAACCATTTGACTCAAAGACATGGTGACTCATAAACCATTTGACTCAAAGACATGGTGACTCATGAACCATTTGACTCAAAGACATGGTGACTCCTAAACCATTTGACTCAAAGACATGGTGACTCATAAACCATTTGACTCAAAGACATGGTGACTCATAAACCATTTGACTCAAAGACATGGTGACTCATAAACCATTTGACTCAAAGACATGGTGACTCATAAACCATTTGACTCAAAGACATGGTGACTCATAAACCATTTGACTCAAAGACATGGTGACTCATAAACCATTTGACTCAAAGACATGGTGACTCATAAACCATTTGACTCAAAGACATGGTGACTCATAAAACATTTGACTCAAAGACATGGTGACTCCTAAACCATTTGACTCAAAGACATGGTGACTCATAAACCATTTGACTCAAAGACATGGTGACTCATAAACCATTTGACTCAAAGACATGGTGACTCATAAACCATTTGACTCAAAGACATGGTGACTCCTAAACCATTTGACTCAAAGACATGGTGACTCATAAAACATTTGACTCAAAGACATGGTGACTCCTAAACCATTTGACTCAAAGACATGGTGACTCATAAACCATTTGACTCAAAGACATGGTGACTCATGAACCATTTGACTCAAAGACATGGTGACTCATAAACCATTTGACTCAAAGACATGGTGACTCATGAACCATTTGACTCAAAGACATGGTGACTCCTAAACCATTTGACTCAAAGACATGGTGACTCATAAACCATTTGACTCAAAGACATGGTGACTCATAAACCATTTGACTCAAAGACATGGTGACTCATAAACCATTTGACTCAAAGACATGGTGACTCATAAACCATTTGACTCAAAGACATGGTGACTCATAAACCATTTGACTCAAAGACATGGTGACTCATAAAACATTTGACTCAAAGACATGGTGACTCCTAAACCATTTGACTCAAAGACATGGTGACTCCTAAACCATTTGACTCAAAGACATGGTGACTCATAAACCATTTGACTCAAAGACATGGTGACTCATAAACCATTTGACTCAAAGACATGGTGACTCCTAAACCATTTGACTCAAAGACATGGTGACTCATAAACCATTTGACTCAAAGACATGGTGACTCATAAACCATTTGACTCAAAGACATGGTGACTCATAAACCATTTGACTCAAAGACATGGTGACTCCTAAACCATTTGACTCAAAGACATGGTGACTCATAAACCATTTGACTCAAAGACATGGTGACTCATAAACCATTTGACTCAAAGACATGGTGACTCATGAACCATTTGACTCAAAGACATTGTGACTCATAAACCATTTGACTCAAAGACATGGTGACTCATAAACCATTTGACTCAAAGACATGGTGACTCCTAAACCATTTGACTCAAAGACATGGTGACTCATGAACCATTTGACTCAAAGACATGGTGACTCATAAACCATTTGACTCAAAGACATGGTGACTCATAAACCATTTGACTCAAAGACATGGTGACTCCTAAACCATTTGACTCAAAGACATGGTGACTCATAAACCATTTGACTCAAAGACATGGTGACTCATGAACCATTTGACTCAAAGACATGGTGACTCATGAACCATTTGACTCAAAGACATGGTGACTCATAAACCATTTGACTCAAAGACATGGTGACTCATAAACCATTTGACTCAAAGACATGGTGACTCATGAACCATTTGACTCAAAGACATGGTGACTCCTAAACCATTTGACTCAAAGACATGGTGACTCCTAAACCATTTGACTCAAAGACATGGTGACTCCTAAACCATTTGACTCAAAGACATGGTGACTCATAAACCATTTGACTCAAAGACATGGTGACTCATAAACCATTTGACTCAAAGACATGGTGACTCCTAAACCATTTGACTCAAAGACATGGTGACTCATAAACCATTTGACTCAAAGACATGGTGACTCATAAACCATTTGACTCAAAGACATGGTGACTCATAAACCATTTGACTCAAAGACATGGTGACTCATAAACCATTTGACTCAAAGACATGGTGACTCATAAACCATTTGACTCAAAGAAATGGTGACTCCTAAACCATTTGACTCAAAGACATGGTGACTCATAAACCATTTGACTCAAAGACATGGTGACTCATAAACCATTTGACTCAAAGACATGGTGACTCCTAAACCATTTGACTCAAAGACATGGTGACTCATAAACCATTTGACTCAAAGACATGGTGACTCATAAACCATTTGACTCAAAGACATGGTGACTCATAAACCATTTGACTCAAAGACATGGTGACTCATAAACCATTTGACTCAAAGACATGGTGACTCATAAACCATTTGACTCAAAGACATGGTGACTCATAAACCATTTGACTCAAAGACATGGTGACTCCTAAACCATTTGACTCAAAGACATGGTGACTCATAAACCATTTGACTCAAAGACATGGTGACTCATAAACCATTTGACTCAAAGACATGGTGACTCATGAACCATTTGACTCAAAGACATGGTGACTCCTAAACCATTTGACTCAAAGACATGGTGACTCATAAACCATTTGACTCAAAGACATGGTGACTCATAAACCATTTGACTCAAAGACATGGTGACTCATGAACCATTTGACTCAAAGACATGGTGACTCCTAAACCATTTGACTCAAAGACATGGTGACTCATAAACCATTTGACTCAAAGACATGGTGACTCATAAACCATTTGACTCAAAGACATGGTGACTCATGAACCATTTGACTCAAAGACATGGTGACTCCTAAACCATTTGACTCAAAGACATGGTGACTCCTAAACCATTTGACTCAAAGACATGGTGACTCCTAAACCATTTGACTCAAAGACATGGTGACTCCTAAACCATTTGACTCAAAGACATGGTGACTCATAAAACATTTGACTCAAAGACATGGTGACTCCTAAACCATTTGACTCAAAGACATGGTGACTCATAAAACATTTGACTCAAAGACATGGTGACTCCTAAACCATTTGACTCAAAGACATGGTGACTCATAAACCATTTGACTCAAAGACATGGTGACTCCTAAACCATTTGACTCAAAGACATGGTGACTCATAAACCATTTGACTCAAAGACATGGTGACTCATAAACCATTTGATTCAAAGACATGGTGACTCCTAAACCATTTGACTCAAAGACATGGTGACTCATAAAACATTTGACTCAAAGACATGGTGACTCATAAACCATTTGACTCAAAGACATGGTGACTCATAAAACATTTGACTCAAAGACATGGTGACTCCTAAACCATTTGACTCAAAGACATGGTGACTCATAAACCATTTGACTCAAAGACATGGTGACTCCTAAACCATTTGACTCAAAGACATGGTGACTCCTAAACCATTTGACTCAAAGACATGGTGACTCATAAAACATTTGACTCAAAGACGTGGGGACTCATAAAACATTTGACTCAAAGACATGGTGACTCATAAACCATTTGACTCAAAGACATGGTGACAAATAAAACATTTGACTCAAAGACATGGTGACTCATAAAACATTTGACTCGAAGACATGGTGACTCCTAAACCATTTGACTCAAAGACATGGTGACTCATAAACCATTTGACTCAAAGACATGGTGACTCCTAAACCATTTGACTCAAAGACATGGTGACTCCTAAACCATTTGACTCAAAGACATGGTGACTCCTAAACCATTTGACTCAAAGACATGGTGACTCCTAAACCATTTGACTCAAAGACATGGTGACTCATAAACCATTTGACTCAAAGACATGGTGACTCCTAAACCATTTGACTCAAAGACATGGTGACTCCTAAACCATTTGACTCAAAGACATGGTGACTCATAAACCATTTGACTCAAAGACATGGTGACTCATGAACCATTTGACTCAAAGACATGGTGACTCCTAAACCATTTGACTCAAAGACATGGTGACTCATAAACCATTTGACTCAAAGACATGGTGACTCATGAACCATTTGACTCAAAGACATGGTGACTCCTAAACCATTTGACTCAAAGACATGGTGACTCATAAACCATTTGACTCAAAGACATGGTGACTCCTAAACCATTTGACTCAAAGACATGGTGACTCCTAAACCATTTGACTCAAAGACATGGTGACTCATAAAACATTTGACTCAAAGACATGGTGACTCATAAAACATTTGACTCAAAGACATGGTGACTCCTAAACCATTTGACTCAAAGACATGGTGACTCATAAACCATTTGACTCAAAGACATGGTGACTCATAAACCATTTGACTCAAAGACATGGTGACTCATAAACCATTTGACTCAAAGACATGGTGGCTCATAAAACATTTGACTCAAAGACATGGTGACTCATAAAACATTTGACTCGAAGACATGGTGACAAATAAAACATTTGACTCAAAGACATGGTGACTCATAAAACATTTGACTCAAAGACATGGTGACTCATAAAACATTTGACTCAAAGACATGGTGACTCATAAAACATTTGACTCAAAGACCAGATGTCTCATGGACCATTCGATTCAAAGACATAGTGACTCATTGACCATTTGTCTTATAGACATGGTGACCCATAGGCCATTTGACTCGATGAAATGGTGACTCATATACTATTTGATTCAAAGACATGGTGACTCATGGATTTGACTCAAAGACAAAGTGACTCATGGACCTTTTGACTCGAATACATGGTGACAAATAAAACATTTGACTCGAAGACATGGTGACTCCTGGACCATTTGACTCGAAGACATGGTGACTCCTGGACCATTTGACTCGAAGACATGGTGACTCATAAACCATTTGACTCAAAGACATGGTGACTCATAAAACATTTGACTCAAAGACATGGTGACTCCTAAACCATTTGACTCAAAGACATGGTGACTCATAAAACATTTGACTCAAAGACGTGGGGACTCATAAAACATTTGACTCAAAGACATGGTGACTCATAAACCATTTGACTCAAAGACATGGTGACAAATAAAACATTTGACTCAAAGACATGGTGACTCATAAAACATTTGACTCGAAGACATGGTGACTCATAAACCATTTGACTCAAAGACATGGTGACTCCTAAACCATTTGACTCAAAGACATGGTGACTCCTAAACCATTTGACTCAAAGACATGGTGACTCATAAAACATTTGACTCAAAGACATGGTGACTCATAAAACATTTGACTCAAAGACATGGTGACTCCTAAACCATTTGACTCAAAGACATGGTGACTCATAAACCATTTGACTCAAAGACATGGTGACTCATAAAACATTTGACTCAAAGACATGGTGACTCCTAAACCATTTGACTCAAAGACATGGTGACTCATAAAACATTTGACTCAAAGACATGGTGACTCCTAAACCATTTGACTCAAAGACATGGTGACTCCTAAACCATTTGACTCAAAGACATGGTGACTCATAAACCATTTGACTCAAAGACATGGTGACTCCTAAACCATTTGACTCAAAGACATGGTGACTCATAAAACATTTGACTCAAAGACATGGTGACTCCTAAACCATTTGACTCAAAGACATGGTGACTCATAAACCATTTGACTCAAAGACATGGTGACTCATAAACCATTTGACTCAAAGACATGATGGCTCATAAAACATTTGACTCAAAGACATGGTGACTCCTAAACCATTTGACTCAAAGACATGGTGGCTCATAAAACATTTGACTCAAAGACATGGTGACTCATAAACCATTTGACTCAAAGACATGGTGACTCATAAAACATTTGACTCAAAGACATGGTGACTCATAAAACATTTGACTCAAAGACATGGTGACTCATAAAACATTTGACTCAAAGACCAGATGTCTCATGGACCATTCGATTCAAAGACATAGTGACTCATTGACCATTTGTCTTATAGACATGGTGACCCATAGACCATTTGACTCGATGAAATGGTGACTCATATACTATTTGATTCAAAGACATGGTGACTCATGGATTTGACTCAAAGACAAAGTGACTCATGGACCTTTTGACTCGAATACATGGTGACAAATAAAACATTTGACTCGAAGACATGGTGACTCCTGGACCATTTGACTCGAAGACATGGTGACTCCTGGACCATTTGACTCGAAGACATGGTGACTCATAAACCATTTGACTCGAAGACATGGTGACTCATGGACCATTTGACTCGAAGACATGGTGACTCATGGACCATTTGACTCGAAGACTATATGACTCATGGACCATTTGCCCCATAGACCATTTGACTCATGGATAATTTGCCTCAAAGACATGGTGACTCATGGACCATTTAACCAAGACCTCTTAGACCATGTAACTCAAAGACAAGGTGAGACTCTCACGAGGTAACTCTTGAACTAAGCGACTCGTAGACCAGGTGACTCGTAGACCAGGTGACTCGTAGACCAGGTGACTCGTAGACCAGGTGACTCGTAGACCAGGTGACTCGTAGACCAGGTGACTTGTATTCACAAGTTTACCTTGAAGGCAAAAATAGCCAAATACCACAGAACTCGGTGTCGGCGTCCACACAACAGTCACGGGAACAACCAGAGTGACTTTTATTTCACTTTGCCGACAGAACATTTTTAAGGTGATAAAATATTTACAACTTCAGTTCCGAATAAGATGAAAAGACTCTGAGAGGATTTGAGAGGAAGAACGTCGAGGAAACAACCCACCCAAGGTCACAGTGAAGGACACACACACACACACACACACACACACACACACACACACACACACACACACACACACACACACATACACACACACACACACACACACACACACACACACTCTATCAGACACAGACATAGACACACATGCACACACACACACACACACACACCCCCCCACACACACACACTCACACAGGAATTCTGACATGACTTCATCTGAAACTTCCTGGTGTTGTGTTGACGGGATGTAGAAAATATGTTTGTTGTCGAGACGATGAAGAAGAAAACAAAACCATCATCATGATGAAGGTGCCTTTACCACAAAAAACTCTTGTGGAATTTAAAATGGTTCATAACTAAAGTATGGTTTGAAAGTTTTTAGTCATACAAACTATCTTCAAAATAAAAGTCTTGTGGCGGAAACTTGTCTTAAAAGCATCGGAAGTGAATAAACAAAACTCTGATGATGTAACGAAAAAACCTAATACTTTTCGGTGTTGTTGTAAATCACCATCTGGATCCACCAATCATCACCAGATGTCAGTCTTTGTTGAGATTCAGAGTATCTTGATTGGAGTTTCTGGACTAGAGTTTCTGGACTGGAGTTTATTGACTGGAGTTTCTGAACTACAGTTTCTAGACTAGAGTTTCTGGACTGGAGTTTATGACCTACAGTTTCTGGACTGGAGTTTATGAACTACAGTTTATATACTACAGTTTCTGGACCGGAGTTTCTGAACTACAGTTTCTGAACTACAGTTTCTAGACTAGAGTTTCTGGACTGGAGTCTCGGGACAGGAGTTTATTGACTGGAGTTTCTGGACTGGAGTTTCTGAACTACAGTTTCTAGACTAGAGTTTCTGGACTGGAGTCTCGGGACAGGAGTTTATTGACTGGAGTTTCTGGACTGGAGTTTCTGAACTACAGTTTCTAGACTAGAGTTTCTGGACTGGAGTTTCTGAACTACAGTTTCTAGACTAGAGTTTCTGGACTGGAGTTTATGACCTACAGTTTCTGGACTGGAGTTTCTGAACTACAGTTTCTGAACTACAGTTTCTAGACTAGAGTTTCTGGACTGGAGTCTCGGGACAGGAGTTTATTGACTGGAGTTTCTGGACTGGAGTTTCTGAACTACAGTTTCTAGACTAGAGTTTCTGGACTGGAGTCTCGGGACAGGAGTTTATTGACTGGAGTTTCTGGACTGGAGTTTCTGAACTACAGTTTCTAGACTAGAGTTTCTGGACTGGAGTTTCTGAACTACAGTTTCTAGACTAGAGTTTATTGACTGGAGTTTATGAACTACAGTTTCTGAACTACAGTTTCTAGACTAGAGTTTCTGGACTGGAGTCTCGGGACAGGAGTTTATTGACTGGAGTTTCTGGCCTGGAGTTTCTGAACTACAGTTTCTGAACCACAGTTTCTAGACTAGAGTTTCTGGACTGGAGTTTATGACCTACAGTTTCTGGACTGGAGTTTCTGAACTACAGTTTCTAGTCTACAGTTTCTGGACTGGAGTTTATGACCTACAGTTTCTGGACCGGAGATTCTGAACTACAGTTTCTGGACTGGAGTTTCTGGACTTCAGTTTATGAACTAAAGTTTCTGGACTGGAGTTTATGAACTTCAGTTTATGAACTAAAGTTTCTGGACTGGAGTTTCTGGACTGAAGTTTATGAACTACAGTTTCTGGACTGGAGTTTCTGGACTAGACCTTCTGGACTGGAGTTTCTGGACTAGACCTTCTGGACTGGAGTTTCTGGACTAGAGTTTCTGGACTGGAGTTTCTAAACTAAAGTTTCTGGACCACAGTTTCTGAACTAGAGTTTCTGGACTGGAGTTTCTGGACTAGACCTTCTGGACTGGAGTTTCTGGACTAGAGTTTCTGGACTGGAGTTTCTGGACTGGAGTTTATGAACTACAGTTTATGTACTACAGTTTCTGGACCGGCGTTTCTGGACTGGAGTTTATGAACTACAGTTTCTGAACTAGAGTTTCTGGACTGGAGTTTATGAACTACAGTTTATGAACTACAGTTTATGAACTACAGTTTATGAACTACAGTTTATGTACTACAGTTTCTGGACCGGAGTTTCTGGACTGGAGTTTCTGAACTACAGTTTCTGGACTGGAGTTTCTGGACTACAGTTTCTGGACTGGAGTTTATGAACTTCAGTTTATGAACTAAAGTTTCTGGACTGGAGTTTATGAACTACAGTTTATGAACTACAGTTTATGAACTACAGTTTATGAACTACAGTTTATGTACTACAGTTTCTGGACTGGAGTTTCTGAACTACAGTTTCTGGACTGGAGTTTCTGGACTACAGTTTCTGGACTGGAGTTTATGAACTTCAGTTTATGAACTAAAGTTTATGGATTGGAGTTTCTGGACTGAAGTTTATGAACTACAGTTTCTGAACTAGAGTTTCTGGACTGGAGTTTCTGGACTAGAGTTTCTGGACTGGAGTTTCTGGACTGGAGTTTCTGGACTGGAGTTTCTGAACTTGAGTTTCTGGACTGGAGTTTCTGGACTGGAGTTTCTGGACTAGAGTTTCTGGACTGGAGTTTCTGAACTGGAGTTTCTGGACTGGAGTTTCTGGACTGGAGTTTCTTAACTAAAGTGTCTGGACCACAGTTTCTGAACTAGAGTTTCTGGCAGGGCCGGGTCTAGGCCTGGCCCCCTCAAATAAATGTTGTGCCCCCTCAAACTTACATTTAAGTAAGTAAGTAACAGCACAATGCCGCCTCAAGATTTGTGGCTGCCCCCTCATACATGCCTGTCTAGACCCGGCCCTGGTTTCT
Source organism: Callionymus lyra (assembly GCF_982586985.1). Taxonomy (NCBI): domain Eukaryota; kingdom Metazoa; phylum Chordata; class Actinopteri; order Syngnathiformes; family Callionymidae; genus Callionymus; species Callionymus lyra. The sequence goes on from NC_141833.1 coordinate 16,090,887, forward strand.
GGACTGGAGTTTCTGAACTACAGTTTCTGAACTACAGTTTATGAACTACAGTTTATGTACTACAGTTTCTGGACCGGAGTTTCTGGACTGGAGTTTATGAACTACAGTTTCTGGACTGGAGTTTCTGGACTGGAGTTTCTGGACTAGAGTTTCTGGACTGGAGTTTCTGGACAACGTTGTGGAAACCATTGACTGGAGTCTCTGGACTGGAGCCAAATGTTTTGTAACCCTGGACTTGAGTCACTTGGAGTCACAGCAGAAACTGATTTAAAAGTCTTGCTCTGGTTCCACGTCCCGCCGGTGCCGCCTTCATCTCGACTCAAATCATCTGCGGATCTGCAGCGACAGGAACAAACACCAGCCCATGAACATGAAGCAGATTTTTGTTCTTAATTAAATGGTCTTTGTGATTTATGTGCATCAAACTCTGGATGTTTGTTCCCGTTTGATTTTATCTTCGTGCTTTATCGCCGCGACCTCGTCTGCCCTCGCCAGCGTCTCTGAACCAGCTGCTGCTCCGAGACGCTCTTGACTTTTACTTCAAATGTCAGAATAATAAGCGTCGCTTGTCGAGATAATCTGGTTTGTGTTGCATCTCCAGAGTCGCAGTGAAGACGTCTGATGTTTGCTGAGGTCACCTCGTGCGACGCCACGTCAGAGCGACACATGTCGCTCACGAGTGACGGGAAAACTTCTGTGGAGGGAAAGTGAAGGAAACTAAATCCAAGTGGGTCAAAGAGTTCTGGATTAGAAACACATTTCAATGTGATCAATATTTTCTTATATTTAGTGCCCAAGATACGATCGTCTCCATGGAAACACAAACCCTCTCGATCTTTGACACGTCTCTCACGAATGTCGCTGCTGTCTGTCGAGCTGACAACCACACTATGTGTGTTTTTGTGTGTGGATATGATACTGTTTTTTGTGTGTGTTTGTCTTTTGTGTGTGAATATAATACTGTTTTATGTGTTTATGTGTGTATATAAAATACTGTTTGTGTTTTTGAGTTTTCTTTGTTGTGATTTGTAGATATGATACTGTATTGTGTGTTTGTCTTTCTGTGTATAAGTATGTTTGTATGTGTCTGTTTGTGTATGTAGATATGGTACTGTATTTATGTGTTTGTGTGTAGATATGATACTGTTTTGTGTATGTGTTTGTGTATGTAGATATGATACTGTTTTTATGTGTTTATGCGTGTAGATATGATACTGTTTTGTGTATGTGTTTGTGTATGTAGATATGATACTGTTTTTATGTGTTTATGTGTGTAGATATGATACTGTTTTGTGTATGTGTTTGTGTGTGTAGATATGATACTGTTTTTATGTGTTTATGCGTGTAGATATGATACTGTTTTGTGTATGTGTTTGTGTATGTAGATATGATACTGTTTTTATGTGTGTTTGTCTTTGTTTGTGTATGGGTATGATACTGTTTGTACGTGTGTGTTTGTGTGTGTAAATATGGTACTGTTTTGTGTATGTGTTTTGTGTGTGTGGATATTACACTGTTTTGTGTGTGTCTGTGCGTCTGTGTTTGTGTTTTGATATGCGTGTCTTTCCATGTCTGTGTTTGCATGCATGTGTGTGTCATTGTGTGTAAGTGTGAACGTGAGTGTGTGTTTGCGTTTTTTAGTGTGTGTGTGATACGCCAGTACAAGTGTGCATGTGTTTCTGTATGTCAATTGTTTGAGTGTGTGTGTGTTTGGTCCTTGTCAGCTGGGGAGAATCAGTGACCAGCAGACCTGCAACAGATGGAGGTAGAACCCGGATCAGTCTTCAGGGACTCGTTTGGATCCAGACCCGTGTTTCACTCAGCTGGACTCACTGCCTCCTCCTCTCTCGTCCTCCTCCTCCTCTCTCGTCCTCCTCGTCCTCCTCGTCCTCCTCGTCCTCCTCGTCCTCCTCGTCCTCCTCGTCACCTCCGACTCTCATCTGTGAGGAAGATCTTCTTCTAGTTTCCCGTCACGAGTCTGCACTTTGTTAAAGAAACACAGAAGACATCTTGAAGTGAGTTGTTTTGAATGTCTCTCACTTTTATGTCAATATTTTTCAAACGTTATTGTCTATACTGGTGGACCACCAGGGGGCGCACTGTGAAGATGTTTTCGTTTGAGATTAATCCATTTAAACTGTAACTGTAAATTATATTTGTTATTATTTACATCAAATGACCACCGGGGGCACTTCTAGTTTATATATAGAAGCTCCATCACAGCGCCCCTAGTGGTGTAACGTATATAGATTCCTTGTTTTTAATCCATATACTTTACACCACTAGGGGCGCTGTGCTGGATCGGAGACTTCAGGGTCGCGTCACATGTTCTCTCTGCTGGAGTTTTGTTTGTGACGAGCCGACGATGACCAGGATGAACCTGCAGATGTGAAGACTTGTGTTCTCAGCACGAGGCTTCATTACCGACCGACAGCTGAGTTATCGAGCGACCTTCAGGTCACATGATCACCTCCACGACTCGGCTCTTATTGTCTCCGCGAGCTGGACGTGTCGCCTGACGTGTCGCCGGACGTGTCGCCTGACGTGTCGCCGGACGACAACAGTCCATGATTAAAACGTCAGACACAGATTCTGATCTGGAATGAAGGAGGAAATGAAGTCCGAGAGTCTTCGCCGCCCGGCCGGCCGGGGTGAGGGGCAGAGAGCCGCTGCGGCACTGTGTTGATATTGTAGAGATGTCAGCTTGATGATGCACGTCCAGGCTAGTCAGGGCGAGAGGGAGGAGACACACAGAGTGTGCAGTCCATCACACACAGACATTAGAGTCGTCAGTAGACTTGAGTCTGTGTTTGTGGGAGGAAACCAGAGTTTTCAGACTAAGACGCGGAGAAGACACGGCTTTACTGGAACTTTGTTGCTATAGAAACTGATATATGTCTGTACACACACACACAACCTTTACATGCAGACACACACAACCTTTACATGCACACACACACAACCTTTACATGCACACACACACACACCTTTACATGCACACACACACAGCCTTTACATGCAGACACACACAACCTTTACATGCAGACACACACAACCTTTACATGCACACACACACAACCTTTACATGCAGACACACACAACCTTTACATGCAGACACACACAACCTTTACATGCACACGCACACAACCTTTACATGCAGACACACACAACCTTTACATGCACACACACACAACCTTTACATGCAGACACACACAACCTTTACATGCAGACACACACAACCTTTACATGCAGACACACACAACCTTTACATGCACACACACACAACCTTTACATGCAGACACACACAACCTTTACATGCAGACACACACAACCTTTACATGCAGACACACACAACCTTTACATGCACACACACACAACCTTTACATGCAGACACACACAACCTTTACATGCAGACACACACAACCTTTACATGCACACACACACACAACCTTTACATGCAGACACACACAACCTTTACATGCACACACACACACACCTTTACATGCACACACACACAACCTTTACATGCAGACACACACAACCTTTACATGCACACACACACACACCTTTACATGCACACACACACAACCTTTACATGCAGACACACACAACCTTTACATGCACACACACACAACCTTTACATGCACACACACACACACCTTTACATGCACACACACACAACCTTTACATGCAGAAACACACAACCTTTACATGCAGACACACACAACCTTTACATGCACACACACACAACCTTTACATGCACACACACACACACCTTTACATGCACACACACACAACCTTTACATGCACACACACACACACACCTTTACATGCACACACACACATACCAAACATTTCCATTCACACACACACAACCTTTACATGCACACACACACAAACCTTTACATGCACACACACACAACCTTTACATTCACACACACACAAACTCTAACATGCACACACACACACACAACCTTTACATTCACACACACACAAACCTTTACATGCACATACACACAAACCCTAACATGCACACACACAAACCTTTACATGAACACACACACACTTTTACATGCACACACACACACTTTTACATGCAGTCACACAAACAGAAACTCATACATGAACCCACACACACTCACAGTGACATACATAAACACACACACACACACACACTCACAAACACTAACAGAGCTGTGATTGACATCAGGCTGAAGGCTGAGGTGTCAATCACTGTCGAGTCCAGAGAGGAAGAGTCGCTGGAGTCGAGTCCAGATGGTGAAACACACACTTGTGACGTCGAGTCTGTAAATGGAGACGAGTCGAGTCGCTGCTGCTGAGACTCACAGATGGTTCTTCTTCAAACCATCACGTCTCAACGTTTACACAACAACAACAACACAACCAGAGTCATGTGACTCTCTGATGCTGCTGCTTTGATCCACTTTCACTCTGACTCACGGCTCTCAATGACTCACTCACTCAGTCACTCATTATTTCAATGAGTCGTGGCTCTCTGTGACTCATGGCTCTCAATGACTCATTTTATCAGTGACTTAATCTCTCTATGACTCACTTAATTAATGACTCACTCTCTTAATTTCCCCCTCTCTCAATGATTCATGACTCTCAATGACTCACTCTCTCAATGATTCATGACTCTCAATGACTCATGACTCTCAATGACTCACTCTCTCAATGACTCATGACTCTCAATGACTCACTCTCTCAATGACTCATGACTCTCTTGACTAACTCTCTCTAAGTCACATGGCACTCAATGACTCATGGTTCTCAATTCATCAAACTCAAAGAGTCATGACTCTTTATGACACTCAGTGACTCATTGCTCCCCATGACTCCCTTTCCCAATGACTCATGGCTCTCTATCACTCTCTCAATGATTAGTTATTTCAATCAATCAATATCTCTATGACTCAAGGGTCTTAATGATTCACTACCCTAATAATAATTTGTTTGTGTATGTTTATGTTTCTGAGTGTGTGTGTATTCATGTGTGTTTCTATGTGTGTGTTTGATTGTTTATGTATGTTTGTATGTGTCTATTTAAGTGTGTGTGCAGTTACCAAAAGTGTTAGCATGATAGGTTAGGTAAACAACAGTGTTAGCATGTTAGCTAATGTCAAAAAGAGTGTTAGAATGGTAGCTGATTGTAACAACAGTGTTGGCATGTTAGCTTAGGTGAACAACAGTGTTAGCATGTGAGCTGATGTTAATAACAGGGTTAGCATGTTGGCTGAGGTTAACAACAGTGTTAGCATGTGAGCTGATGTTAATAACAGGGTTAGCATGTTAGCTGAAGGTTAACAACAGCATTAGCATGTTAGCTGAGGTTGACAACAGTGTTAGCATGTTAGCTAATGTTAACAACAGTGTTAGCATGTTAGCTGATGTTAAAAAGAGTGTTAGCATGTGAGCTGATGTTAATAACAGGGTTAGCATGTTAGCTGAGGTTAACAACAGTGTTAGCATGTGAGCTGATGTTAATAACAAGGTTAGCATGTTAGCTGAGGTTAACAACAGCGCTAGCATGTTAGCTGAGGTTGACAACAGTGTTAGCATGTTAGCTAATGTTAACAACAGTGTTAGCATGTTAGCTGATGTTAAAAAGAGTGTTAGCATGTGAGATGATGTTAATAACAGGGTTAGTATGTTAGCTGAGGTTAACAAAAGTGTAAGCATGTCAGCTTAGGTTAACAACAGTGTTAGCATGTTAGCTGAGATTAACAACATAGTTAGCATGTTAGCTGATGTTAATGACAGGGTTAGCATGTTAGCTGAGGTTAACAACAGTGTTAGCATGTTAGCTGATGTAAACAACAGTGTTAGCATGTTAGCTGAGGTTAACAACAGTGTTAGCATGTTAGCCGATGATAACAACAGTGTTAGCATGTTAGCCGATGTTAATAACAGCGTTAGCATGTCAGCTGATGTTAAAAAGAGTGTTGGCATGTTAGCTGAGGTTAACAACAGTGTTAGCATGTTAGCTGACATTAGCGGCTCCTCACTATGTCGACCATATTTTACGATTATTTTCACGACTTCTGAGCCGCTCGTCGTCACTGTCGCCGTGACGACGAGCGGCTCAGAAGTCGTGAAAAGCGCCGCGACACAGTTGCAGGTCATCGACAGAAGAGGCTGAGCCAGCGGCGAGTTCACGGAGGGCGCAATAAAGGGAATTACACTAATAACTGCTGCGGGGGAGACGGGGGGGGAGGCGAGCAGGGGGGAGGTTATGTAATTGTGCTCCGTGTAGATCGATGCAGTCTTGACCCTGGAAATGAGCAGGACATTAACGCTGGCAGTTACTTTCGCAGAGGAGAGTGAAAAGTATCAAAAACATGGTGGTCGTCCAGACAGGAAGTTGGTTTTTCTATCGTGAGGATTCGCGTTTGTCAATTTACCGCCAAAAATCAAAAAAGACAGTGGTGGACGTGCTGGTCAGATGATCGGATTTTATTTTCTATTTTATTCATAAATTAAGTTTTTATTTAGAAAAAAATGATATTATAAATTATGTGTAGAAATATTTTGGTTGCATTTAATAAGTGTTTATCTTGTGAGTTTTTGTGGTTGTTGTTTTATCGTGTTTGACACATAAAAGTCACGATTACTCTTCTTTTATTATTGTCATCAAGATACTTTATTTCACAATAATATCTTTATAGTCATTTTTATCGTCGATTTATTGACATTTGTGACACAAATCACAGGAATTTTGCTTAAAAAAAAAACATTGTTATAGACGTCGCATGATGGAGGTGAACATTATGAACTTTTGTTCCAGTTATAAAAACTATAAAAAGTTCAGACGTTTACGACGTAAACCGCTCACACACACACACTCTTTACGTGACGGTTGTCGACGTCACGCAGAGTTTGTCGTATAAAAGCATGTTTTTATTGTTTGAATTTATCCTTCCGTTCATTAGCGTCCCGTTGTTCCGCCGCTCGCGCCTGTACCAGGTTTTTTAACGAGTTTGTCTGAAATAATAACAAGTTGTGCGAGCGTTGAGTTGTCGTCACAGCGGTGATGTTGTGCGTCTGTGCATCGACAAACAACTCGTCGGACGAGTCAATGAGCTGGAAAATGATTCGTTCGTGAGTCGTTTTTACAAGAAGCTGAGTTTTGTCATCACATTTGTATATATGTATATACACACACACTCACGCAAATGATCACTCACACTAAGACACACACACACTAAACCACACATAAGCACAAGTGCACACGCACTTAAACACTCTCACCCATACCAATGCACACAGACAAACAAGCACAAAAACAATAATGCAGACACATAAACATGTACACACAGTTGCACACAAACCCACACACAAGCAGAAATATGCATATATAAACTCACACAAAGATATATACAAAAAAACAAACAACTGCACACATAGACACACATGCACAGACAGAAGCAAACTAACACACATCCACACAAGCAGAAAACCACAAAAATACACGCAGAAACATGTACAAACACACAAAAAAGCATAAACAATAAAAGCCCACACAACAGTGCAGATACACACATATGGAGACAAACAAAACAAAAACATAAAGACACACTCTTACAAACGCACACACAAATGCACACAAGCAAAAATGTGCCCAAAAAACTCACTCACACAAATACACACATGCATAGACACACACAAACTCACTCACACACCAAAGTGTGCACACAAATACACACATGCATAGACACACACAAACGCACACATGCACACGAAAGCATGCAAACACACATGCACACATTACAAACATACACAAATACACAATAAATTAGTCAATGAGCTTAAAACACATACATGACTCCCATAATGCACTGCAGCAACTGAACCCTCTCACGAGCCGCTAGCTCATGCTAACATTCATGGCGGAGATCTCAGTTTCTCCGGACAGACTTTTTGTTCTGAGACGTCGACGTTTTCCTTTCATGAACCAAACTCTGCATCAAAGCTCTCGCGGTCTTTGTGCGGCGAGCAGATACGGCGGCGAAGAGAATCCGTTGATCAAGAGAACTGAGCAACGATAAGACGTTTATCGGCGCCTGTGGCGGGAAATCTTCACTTCCGTCCTGAACGGCGACGTTATCGGGCTGTTGGCGGTCGCGCGGAACCATTAGAGAAGATCACGAGGACGACAAAACTCCTCCAAGAGGAACTTCATCAAACTCTTCACACGTGACCTTTGACCTGGTGGCGCTTTGAACACATCTGTCTCCATCGCGATAAGTTTCGCCGTGGAATGCGTGACGTCAGCAGTCTAGATCTGCCCATATAAGGGCAGCAAGTGAGATACGCACGTGTGCGAGTCAATACATCACATTTTTATCTTTAAAAACATCACATAGTTTAGCAGCAAAAGCGCGATATAGCTTTGGTTGCGTTCTGCCGCCACCTGCAGGATAATCCTGGTGCTACACGCAGCAGTTCACAAACATTATTATTAATTAAACAGCTTTGGTTAAGAAAAGTCACGTGGTTCCGACCGCATGAGCGCTATTGGTTGATTAAGAAAACGCGGAAGCAGTTACGAACGTTACAGACACGTGATTAAAACACGTGGTTTCCCAACCTGGCGTGAATAAAGTAAAACATGTTTGGACGAGGAGCAGAAATACACGAGCAGGTAAATAATGTTCAGATTTAACACTTATGTCGCTTGAACAGATAAGTTTAGTCAAAACATTAAATTACATTAGTTAATTTTAGACGTAAAAACATGAAGACAAGTGACAATTTTTAAACTAAGAATTCCTTTACAGATAATTTTAAACGACACGTTTGAGACTAATAACTGAATAAATAAAATAAAATCGTGGTGTACTTGATAAATCTACCAGCAGATGGCGATAGATTATAGACTTTAAAATATCCTCATTCATCACCTGTGTGTTTAAAACATAATCATTTTCTAAAGAAAATAATATTTTTTTAAACCCAATCTTCATTTTAAGTTTTGATTTGGTCTCAGGATCTTGACTGTATGTGTCTCTTTTTTTTGGGACTCACAACTAAGACGTTTTTATTTGTTCAGTCTTTTCCTTGATTTTCTGGAACTCCTGTTGTGTTATCAGTTTTATCTTGATCTTTAAAGTATATACTTTATTGAATATTGTTTTGATTGTTTAAACGCTTTGTGACCCTGGTCTGGAAAAGCGCTATACAAATAAAAATTACTTACTTACTTACTTAAAATGTAAACTTTTGAGACTCCACGACAAAAGAAAGGTCAGCAGGAGGCGCTGTTCCTCGACACCATTCATGACCAACTTGACGAACTCTTGGAGACTCTTGACATTAATGTTTCTGACGATGACGTTTTTTTTTCTTTATTTTGTTTAACTTATATTTTATATTTTTTTTACGTGTTCTGTTTTATTACAAAGTGGGATTTGCTTATTCATCATATAATTGTTTAATTCTTAAATCAAACTAGCGCTTATGAATGTTGATGATTAGAATAGTTACAAAGAAAAGATGATTAAAATTAAGGATTAAAAAAAATAAACCTGGAGTTGAAAACATCAAACGTACAGTAAGAAGCTTTGATCATAACAGTCTCATCAAGGTCAGCGATGTTGAAACATTTGTCCTAAAAATGTTTGAAGAAATTGTAAGACACACACTTTATTTTTTAACACACACACACACACACACACACACACACACACACACACACACACACACACACACACACACACACACACACACACACACACACACACACACACACACACACACACACACACACACACACACACACAGGGAAACTCCCTGAGAGAGCTCTGAGATAAGTCGTGCTGCTGAAAGCTCCCGCTGACATGAAACCACAAACCAAACATCTGTCTTCCTCGCTGACGCTCCGTCAGATGAAGTAGTTACTCTGCTTCCTACCTCGCTACTCCCCCGTCTCCCCCGTCTCCCCCGCCTCCCCCGTGCGTCCTCCTCCCCCCCGACAGTCTGGCTGGCACACCGGTCCAGGAGAAGATGGATCTCAGCTCTGCTGCTCCTGAGAATGTAAACCAGTTCCAGCAGAGACACAGAGCAGGAAGTCCTGCTGAGCCTCACGCCAGGACCTCAGAGTGACCCTCGCACCTGACATTGAACTTTAGTCCATAAGGTCAAAGGTCAACGAGAATAAATATTTATATCAATAATGTGGATTTGTGTGTGATGACGCTGCAGCAGAGGACCAGACGGTGATGACGCCTCAATTATAGATTTAAATGAAGTTAATATTGAAGCTGAAGATGTTTACGAAATGATCAACTTCAGGAGTGTTGACGCACAAACATAAAATCTAACAAACCAAACCAAAACCTGAACCAAACAAAAACCTAAACTAAATAAACAAAATAAAACCACAAAAAAATCAAAACAAGCATAAACAAACAAAAAATGAATAATCTAAACCTAATCTAAACAAAGCAACGCTTAAAGAAACACACAAAACAAAATAATCTTGACCTTACAAAGCAAACCTAAACAAAACCAAACAAAGTAAACAAATTACAAAATAAAATAACACACAAAACCAAAAAACTAAAATAATAAAACAAAAAACTTAACATACAAATAATCTAAACCTCACAAAGCAAATCTAAAAAAATCAGAACAAAAAAAACAAAAACAAAACAAGAATCGATACATAAAAAGTATATAAATTAAAAAAAGAAACCTGAAACAAAACTATTTTCACTTTCCAAATGACAAAAAAAGTATTTAATTTTCACCTGGAGTCATCGGGAAACACCTGAGTTTTCACTCACAGTAAGAAACAGCTCACACCTGTCAATCATCCACTGATGACTCCGACGACCTTGAGCTGTCTATCAAAGTATTCTTTAAACGTGATCAAACATGTGTTAATAAAGTTCTCAGGTGTGTCCATGTGAAGAGGACGACGACGTACAATGAGGCCCTAGAGGTCGTGACCTTGACGTCTGTTTTGAAACGACTCGCTGACACAACAACGACGCGTTATCACAGACGATCCACCGGAGCAGGAAGAAGAACGAACACACACTCGTATCTGCAGCATCTGTGTGGACGTCTGAGACTCAACCAGTCATTCAGAGTCAGAGCCGTTCGACAACAAACCCTCGGAGCATAGAGTCTGGACTGCTTCGCTGCCCCCTCGACCCTGCCTCGGGTAAAGCAGTGGAGCGACATGTTATCACGAGGAGCTGTGGAAGATACCGGGACCCCCTCGCTCACCCCGGCGCGGAGATAACACCGAATTACCACCTGGACTCCCCTGGTCGCCGATAATCTTCGTCCAATCCGAGCGACTCCTATCTTCATTTGGCCCCTCGCTTGTTTTCCAGCGAGTCCCTTTTGTGGCGCGAGGCTGGAGTCGACGGCTCCGCTCTGCCGGTGATTTGTGTTGCAGATTCCACGAGCGATTATCTGATGAGGTCCAGACGTGTGCGCGCTTGTCTGCGTTTTTACCGCCGCTTCGATAAGAAAAAGTCCAGTTTGTCGTGAAGCCTCCGCGCCAGACTCCCTCACCTGGATTCGTCCTCCAGGCGTCGGTCGCCTGGAGATGAAGTCGGTCCGACACGTCAGGTGTTTTGACGACAACTTGACAAACATGGTGAGAAGTGAAGGTGGAAAAAAAGCCAGGGAGTCCGTCGGTTCCATGCGGCCTCTGGCAGCGCCGCCACGGAGGCTTTTCTGGCTCCATTACCATCCTGTTTATCTTCCAGCTGAACCTGTTGCTCGCTAATTACACGCGTCGCTGCCAAGTCCTTGCTGACAGATGTTTGGACTCCGGCGTTCCCTAATGAAGCCCTGAGGGCTGCAGGACTTCCATCGGGGGCGATTCCTCCGGAGGCTCGTGATTCATGACGTCTGCTTCCCCTGCCAGAGACGCACATTATCAGCCTCACCAGGTGGAATTAGTCCCGGCAACAGATTAGCGCTGCTGCCAGATTTCTAGCCGAGCGTCAGTGAACGCAGCATTAATGGAGTTCATTCATGAAGATGTTTGTATATTTATTTATCTTTTTTTTTTTAATCGTAAACTATTGTATTTTGTTTTATTTTTGAATGAGATACACAAACATAAAAATAATAAAACAGTTAATATTAAAGTTTGCCCTAAAGAATTTGGATAAATCTATAACTTTAAAATTGTTTTACATGTTTTAAATAAAACATACAACACTAACTCAAAAAGTAATTATTGATATTTTATCAAATTAATTCTGATGAATCAGTAACTTTTAAATACATATTTTATTTTATTTTATTTTTTTAAATATAAAAATATTGTAAATCTTTTTTTAAAAGGTAAATAAAAAACACAAAACCAACTAAACAGGAAATGTCATGGAAATGGAAGGTTTTTAATATATATTTTACACAATTACATTTTTTTTTAATCAGTTACTTTTAATGAATGTATGGATTTATATATATATATATATATATATATATATATATATAATATATATATATTCTTTATAATAAAAATATTTTTAGTTTTGAATAAAACACATAAAACTAACTAGAAAAGTAAATATGAATCATTGACTTTCACGTAAAGAAACTAAATCTATAGCTTTAAATATACATTTAGACGTTTGTTTTTGAAAAATAATACGATTAAATAATAATAAAACACACAAAAGTAACTAAAAAAGTGGTTATAAATAAAATTAAATATTAATTCCGCTAGATTTGTAACTTCTTTTTTATGATATAATTAAAAAAAAATCAATAGAATTGAAAAATAAATTAATTCAAATTATTATATATAGATATTTTATGTTTACTCTGTAAAGAAGTTGTTCAGACACTAAATTATTTAAGAAATCAGTGAATATCTCCTGGTTCTGATTCTTTCTCTCGACGCCTCATCGTGACTATTGTCAGCTTCAGTCGCGGTCGAGGCGACGACGGCGCCGTCCGGACGCCACTCAACGCTCGCGCTAATGAGTCTCTCGCTTGTTCAGTCTGGAGGGTTTTCTCGCTTCCCAAAGACCCTCCAGACTGAGCCGCTAATCCGCCGCACAAAAGCGAGGCAGCGCGTGTTCGAACCTTGTGGAGGTTCAGCCCGAGGGCCTCTTCTGCGGGAAGAGAGTCCGACCAGTCCGGTCACGTGGCGCCATTTTTTTTCAACCTTAAAAAAAAAGAGAGTCCGTTCTGGACCATCTGCGTCGTTTAGCCGCTAACGGTTAGCGGCGTTTAGCTAGTTAGCAAACGCCGCATATTCATTCTGCTAATGGCTACATTCGGGAAAGATTTCAAACCGTGAGCTTGATGCTCAAACCATTAACAAACATGTTTATTACATTTTAAATACGGTTGACGATCTTCAGCTTCCTGTCGGCCATTTTTGTAGTTCTATTGTTTTATCAAGAAACAAACGACTTTAATTGATTTAACACGAATCGAAAGACAGAAACTCTTAAGAGATTATTCACACGGTGAAGTCGGAGAAGGTGGAGCTCGACAGCTAGTTAGTTCTAGACACTCTGATTTCCTCCCAGAGCCTAGAAACAACCCTCGGTTATAAGGGGGGAAAAATGGTCCTGAAAGAAAACGAATGTTAGGAATGAAAAGGTAAAGAAGACGAAGGTGACGTTGTATAATTTCACTCAGGTCCAGAAGTGTCCCGGGGGGGGGGGGGGGGGGGGGGGGGGGGCGGAGAGTTCTGGTTCTGGTCCAGTTAACAGTTTTGTGTGAAGTCACTTGAGCTCCACACGGCAACTGTGTGAGTCCGTTTGCTGCACATGAACACACGTGTGAAGCTGCCCGGCCCTCAATGTCGCGGGCCGGCGCCAAACAAACACGCCGTGGGAATCGTACCCGCGCACACACACACAAACACACACACACAACACATCAGAGCTCTCAGGGAAACAACTTGTCAGACTGTGTGTGTGTGTGTGTGTGTGTGTGTGTGTGTGTGTGTGTGTGTGTGTGTGTGTGAGTGTGTGTGTGTGAACACCAGCGTGGGTGTGTTCCACAGCTAACATGCAATTCTATACCTGCTTTTGTGTTTTTTGTGTGTGTGTGTGTACACAGGTGTTGAATCACGTATGTGCTGAATGTGTCGCCTGGAGCAGCATTTTGTGGGTCTGTGTATGTGTGCGTACAGTAACATGAATGTGTGGTGCAGTAACTGTTCTTGTGCGACACAAAACCTGAACAAAATCTAGAGAAAAACTGTAGTTTAGATTCAAGTCGTTGGAGAAGCTCAATTGTTTTTAAAGGATAATTATTGATACAATTATAACCAAAAAATAAATAAATATATATTTATAAATAGTCTCTTATTGAGTTACATCTATATACCAGAGTCATAATGTAACAGTATATATATGTGCAAACATTTTATGAAACATACAACACTATCAAAAAATGTATTCTGCTCAATCCATTATTTAAAGAAAAAATTGAGATTCATGTTTTTTCTTTAAATAATAATAATAAAAAAGGTATATTTTCTTCTTTTTGTAAAAAACACAAATCTAAATAAAATAAATAAAAATAATATATTGTATTTTCTTTTCTTTATTTTAATAAAATACTAAAAACTAACAGGAAAAATCTCATTTTAATTATTAATGGTAGCGCAGTAGACATTCTGCTGAATCTGTAGGTTTCAATAAATAAAGGTTGAAATCTTAAAAACATACATTCATGACATCACACTCTAGAGGAAACAAAACAGGGAAAATGTAATAAAAAACAGTTAATTGAGAAAAGCAACATTTTTAAATGAATAAATATTTATAAGATTAAATTAAAAAAAATAAACGTTTGTTTAAAAACAAAACATAGTATTTGTTCATAATTATTTTTAAATAATTGTATTTTTGTAGCATCAGAGTTGAAAAAACAAAATGGCGGCAGGTTCGAAAGCCCCGGTCGCTCGTCATCGAGGCCCAGATGGTGTGACATGACAAATGAGGGTCAGCAGGGGTCAGAGGTCGACTGCGGGGTAGCAGGTCGACGTGGGCGGTGAAGCCCTGTCACTCATCAGGCTCGTCCGGCGGATTACTGCCATGATTGAGGTCAATTATCCAGTTAGTTCAAATAAATATACGTTTGTTTATCAGCGAGTCCCACAGACGCGACGCAGACGAGCTAACTGTTAGCTACAAGTTGCTAACAAAGTAAAATACACTTTAAGATAAAAACGATAGAGGAAGTAGATGTGTTGATTTCAAAATAAAGTATATCAGAATATTTGTTCTAATCTGTAACTTTTTTAATTATTTAAAAATAATACTAAAATATATTGTAATCAACATTTTAAAAAATTGAATAAAACACACACATTTAAATATAAAAGTAATTAAAAAAATAATATTCAAACAAAGTAATTCTGCGGGATCTGAAACTTATAAAGAGATTAATTATTATTATTAAAGAATAAAATTTAATAATAAAAAATATGAATATTTGTGCAAAACTAATAAATGCAGTGTGAATTATTGTCATTTAAACAAATAATTACTCGGATTTTGGAACTTCAAATATATATATAGACTTTAAAATAATTTAAAAAACGTAATTAAAATGACTATTTTTGTTTTCTAAGATTTTGATACATTTAGAATAAAACACACAAAACTAACTTAAAACATAAATTCTGATTTAAATGTTTAAACACGTTTTTTTTTCAATTTAATAATTAAAGATTATTATAAAAAATAATCAAATAAAGATATTTTATGTTGACGCTGAAGAGAAAATATTCAATTCTGTCACTCGTCAAACAAAAGAGGAAGTGGATGTGTATAATTCAAAATAAAAGCCCAATAAAACAACAAACTGTCGCACACATGTGTTGTCGTACTGAAGTCAAGAGGATCATGTTACTCAGGACGTCTAAAGTCTGTTGGACGTCGACTCGTCAAAACCTTAAATTGATTCAGGACTTGGACTCCAGACTGGGAATCGGGTCAGAACTCTTGGACAGGAAGTGGAAGTCGACTGCCGAAGAGGCGACGATGGACAGGAATTAATTGCCGGGAAGCAACTCCGTCCCCGAAGGGAAGTTCTCACCTCGGAGCCGAACCATCCAGACACTCAATCACGGCGCTCAGTAGCTCCAGAACACTCTGTGGTGTCCCAGCAGCCCGGGGGTGGATGGGGTGGGGGGGTGGATTAGAGTCCAGGTTCTCAGACTGTTGAACTCATCATTAATCACTTGACACACTTCCTGTCCTCCTGTGTTTCCAGTCGGAAGATCCTCCAGAAGCAGGACTGGAGCGACGGAACATTCCTCGGCCGCTAACGAAGAAGCCAGTAGTCCGGACGGTTTCCTGCGTCGACTCGCTGACTCAGCATCGCGACTCTCACAACAAGACCTTCAGACTCAGGACCTGTGGTGAACCTCCACTCTGGCTAGGGAACAACATGGGACTCTTCCACTATAACAGTTTCCATATTTCTCCCGAATCACTGTCTGGAACTCCGGGCTCTCAGCACACACACAAGCTCCAACAAAATGATCTCTTTTTATCTTTTTTAATTAAGTTTTTTTTCTTTTATTCCACCACACCTCCACTCTGGATCAGTAATGTCTCTGGAGTCCTGGTGAAGACGTTTCATATGGAAGTATATCAGTGTGAAAGGAGATATTTAATTGAATTTAACATTTCAAAGTTGAAACTTTGAATCATTTTATTAAACAAAAATTCAAGGATTAAACGATTAATTTTTAAATAATTTAATACAAATATTTTTTTATTATTAGAGGTTTATTTATTTCATGATTTGACTAAACAATATATATATATATATATATTTATATTCATAATTAATTTTATTTTTACACATAGAGTTTGATATTCTCATTCAAATAAACATATAAACATATATTTTCTAAATAACAAATTTAATTGATTTAATAATAAAAATATTTTTAAACGTGTTGCCTTTTAAATTCAATACAGTAAATAGAATATTAAACTATATGTGTAAAAATAAAAATAAACTTCTTTAATCTAATTGTAGAAAAAAAAAGTTTCAATATAGAGATTATATAATGCGTAAAAAACCATCATTCAATTTTTTTAAAAGGTGTTAAATTAAACTATAAAATATTCTGATGTCACTCTGATGTAACTTCCGTGACGATGTCGTCGTGGCGTGTGACGGGTGGCGCCGTCAAGACTCTGAACGGGTCACGACGGAAGGTGTTCCAGAAACACCAGTTGCCAGCTTCTACGGGGCGAGAGCTCATTTCCTGTGGCGGGAGTCGAACCTCCGAGCTCTTGTTAAAGTGCAGCTGTCCTCGGTGGAGCAACGATGGCGAGGGGGGGAGACGGGTGAGGAATGGGGGGGAACAGAACCAGGCGGATTCAATATATATTTTTCTTATCCTCGATGTTTAATGTCCATTAAGTGACTGAACGTTAAGTCGGGCAGGAGTCCCGGGTCCGACCTGGACCATATTCGTAAATACAGACGTAGCTTTACTTCTTCTTCCTTATAAAATAATCGTTTTGCCGTTTTTTTCCTGAAGTTTCAACAAACTTAATCAACTTAATGTTTATAAACTTTATTCACTGGACCAACAGTGACCCCCTCCCCCCAACCGCCCCCTACTTCCTGTTGACCCCCCCTCAAACCCTGGGTAGCTGGGGCGAGCAGGAAACGATCGAGATGACTCAATAATCACTCGGCTATTTAGGACTCGCTCGTTTATTTTTCCTGTATCGTGTTGCATTCACGGACCTCCCTGACATCACCCCCCCACTCACCCTCACCCTCACCCTCACCCTCGTGTTCCTCGACTCCCTCATGGATCGGTACCAGCAGAGAAGGTCAAGACTCTCGGCCCCGGACCAAACAAACCCGGTTTTCCTCTCACGGGTTATTTGGTCTGGAAGTCTGTCGGAATTAATTGCTGCTATTTAAAAAAACATGTTAACTTTAGGTGATACAATGTTCTTTTAAATATATAAATATATATATATATATATATATATATATATGAAAAAAATGTCTTAATATGGGAATATGAATTTTTAAAAATGTGAAAAATGAGAAGGAAGAATAAAAATTGTTGTTCTGTTAAAAAACATAAAATAAAAAAAGAAACAACCTCAGATTAAAGCAAATGAAATATGAATGTAACTTTATTGACAAACGTCAACATACAATAACTTTACAGATTATAAACAAATCTCATTCAAACGTTTAATAAATAACTATGACACGTTCTTTAAACCGTAGCCATTAGCTCTGATGTCAGCAGCGCTCGCTCGGTGTTGATTCAAAATAACGTCCACGCAGCTCTAGAGTCTTCACGGAACGCTGACGTCACTCGAGTGAGTCTTGAGAGACTTTAAGAGCCGGGACAGCTGCAGGTCCAAGACCTGGACCGAGACCAGCGTGTGTAAGTGACACCGAAGTACACACACACACACACACACACACACACACACACACACACACACACACACACACACACACACACACACACACACACACACGCACAGAGAAATGTTCAGATTAAGACGAAAAATGTCTGACAGAATGAAAAACTAGACGAGTGTGTGTGTGCGTTTGTGTTTATGTCCTGTATGTCAGCAAGAGTGTGTGTGTGCTTATAAGTGTTGTATGTATTAGAGTGTGCACTCGTGTGTGTGTCTTGGTCATTATGTGTGTTTTTTTGTATGTCCAAGTGTATAACTGTGCGTCAAAGAGTTTGTGCTTGCGTGAGTATGTGTGTCGGAGAGAGTGTGTGTATGGGTGTGAGTGTGTGTGTTTGTATGTGTCCTTTTTATTGAGTGAGTTTGTGTGTACGTGCATGCATGTTTGTGTGTGTTTCAGAGAGTCTATATGTGAATGTGTGTATGCGTGTGCATGAGTGTATGTGTGTGTGTGTCAGTGAGTGAGTGTGTGTGTGAGTCTCTGTTGTGCGTGGTTGCCTGCGTCCAGGTGTGTGTCTGTATATGTGTGTGTGCGTATGTGTGTGAGTGTGAGTCTCTGCTTGTGTGTGTGTGCCTGTTTACGCGTTTGTGTATGTATGTGTCTATGTCTAGTTGTGTGTGTGCTTATGTGAGTGTGTGTGTGTGTGTTTGTGCCTATGTGTGGGTGTGTGTGTGTGCGTATGTGTGTGTTTGTGTGAGTCCTCATGCCTCTCAGCAGATTGTCAACAGCACATAAAGTTGTCATCAGACAGACGTTGTAAATAACACAAGTGTGTTGGTCTCAGTGTTTGAGCTGAAGTTCAAGGTTAAAACCGTGGATGTTGGAGAAGATGTTCAGGTTTCACAGCAACAAACAAACATACATTTGAAACGACAGTGAAGATGGTCTGGACGAGATGTTGGTTCTGATGAATCTTCACGTCCATGAACTTCTCTCTCACACGTCAACACTTCACGGTCGCCAGAGTCCAAACAGGAAACTTCCTCTTCTATCTCTGTGGGTGTCCAGAGGTCAGAGGTCACGGAAGGAGGTCAGCACTACAGCATAAGCACGCAACACGATCACGCACACAGACACTCGAAGACGCAACTACACACACAAAAAGAGATTCACACACATGCACACAAAAACACACTCACAATCACACACAAAAACACACTTACAATCACACACGAAGACTCAAACAAACACCGAAAACCAAAATAACAGCCACACACACACAAAAACACATTCTCACACACAGAGAGACATATAGACACAAGCACACACATACATTTGAACATAGCGACCCCCAAAACACAATCACCCACATTACATACATACTAGCAATCACAAACAAAGTATAACACATTCACATTCACACAAATAATCACACACTCACATAATCACATGCACAAAAAAATATTCATAAAATATATACTTTATTGAATATTGTTTTGATTGTTTAAGTGCTTTGTGACCCTGGTCTGGAAAAGCGCTATACAAATAAAAATTACTTACTTACTTTCTTACAATCACATTTATACACACACTAGCAATCACACATGCACACGTACACACACACACACACAGACACACACACATGCACACACACACAAAAAAGTATTTGTGGTCTGGGCACTCTGTTTGTGTGTGTGTGTGTGTGTGTGTGTGTGTGTGTGTGTGTGCATGTGTGTGTGTGTGCATGTGTGTGCGTGCGTCCATGCGTGTGTGTGTGCATGTGTGTGCGTCCATGCGTGTGTGTGTGTGTGTGTGTGAGTCCGCCAGTGTGTGTGGTGAACAGATGGTGCAGCATGTGAGTCAGTTTGAGTTTGAATCAGTAAAAGTTTCAATTGGATGGTCCAGGGACACGAGAGCCAGGAGAGGAAGACATGTGAGAACCTGAACCAGAACCAGAACCAGCTTTGTGTTCCATCTTCAGTTGAAGAACCAGACTACAAGATGATGCATTAACGACAGACTTACTAGAGAAGCACGGAGGCAGTGAATACCTCCCCCAAGGAGCTCCTGTGAGCTCGGTCACAGGAGGTTCATGGTTCTGGTTCTGGTCTCTCTACTATTCGACGACCAAGTGGACACCACCGTCCTGGTCGTGTCTCTAACCCCCCCACACCCCCTTCCTAAACCGGGCCCCCTGGTCCCGGGACAAAGCCCGCTATGTGAGCCCACTCCTTGTCGGGCCGAGTGCCTCCTCCGACTGAGGTGAGGCAGGAGAGTGGGGGGGAGGGGCGGGGGAGAAAGAATGATGGATGGGGGGGTGTGGGAACCGTGTCCCGCCCGCCTGTTAAAAAAAGGGCTCGGTTCCATTTGTAATTCAAATTCTCTGGGCTCACTTTGGGAAAAAAGGCTCATCGGAGATGTCAAATGTTGCTGCCATTCTGGCTCTTGACCCCCGCCCCCCCCACCATTGTGCTCCGGCCCGAGTGGAAAAAGGTTTCTTTCAGTCGGGCCGGTAATTGTTGGGCGGGTGAGAGAGAAACCTTCCCCCTGTGTCCCAGCAGCCATGTTCACCTTTGTGCCGCCGCTGATCCTCACTAATGGAGCGCAGAAGTCGACTGGTGCTGCTCAAGAGTCGCACGGCAGTCGGACCGGAACACAAATCACAGCATCAGAGTTATACACACTCGTGTCTCACACTAATGTCTCACACTAATGTCTCACACTCGTGTCTCACACTAATGTCTCAGAGTCGTGTCTTACACTCGTGTCTCACACTAATGTCTCACACTAATGTCTCAGAGTCGTGTCTTACACTCGTGTCTCACACTAATGTCTCACACTCGTGTCTCACACTAATGTCTCACACTCGTGTCTCACACTCGTGTCTCACACTAATGTCTCAGAGTCGTGTCTTACACTCGTGTCTCACACTAATGTCTCACACTAATGTCTCAGAGTCGTGTCTTACACTCGTGTCTCACACTAATGTCTCACACTCGTGTCTCACACTAATGTCTCACACTAATGTCTCACACTCGTGTCTCACACTAATGTCTCACACTAATGTCTCACACTAATGTCTCACACTCGTGTCTCACACTAATGTCTCACACTCGTGTCTCATACTAATGTCTCACAATAATGTCTCACACTCGTGTCTCACACTAATGTCTCAGAGTCGTGTCTTACACTCGTGTCTCACACTAATGTCTCACACTCGTGTCTCACACTAATGTCTCAGAGTCGTGTCTTACACTCGTGTCTCACACTAATGTCTCACACTAATGTCTCACACTAATGTCTCACACTCTTGTCTCACACTCAGAGAATCACGAAGAAACACACACAAACAAACCTGTGCTACTGTGCGACAACACACACTTTAAAATAATGAGGATGATGAAGATGAGGAAGAAGAAGAAGAGGATGTTGATGATGATGATGATGAAGAAGATGATGATGATGAAGAAGATGATGATGATGATGATGAAGATAATGATGATGATGAAGATAATGATGATGATGAAGAAGATGATGATGAAGATAATGATGATGATGAAGATAATGATGATGATGAAGAAGATGATGATGATGATGATGATGATGATGATGATGATGATGATGATGATGAAGATAATGATGATGATGAAGAAGATGATGATGATGATGATGGTGACGATGATAATGAAGAGGAAAAAAAGATGATGATAATGACGAAGAAAAATAGGAAGATGATGAAGATAATGATGATGATGATGAAGGTAATGTTGATGATGTCGATGATGATGATGTTGATGAGGAAGAGGAGAAGGAGGAAGAAAAGAAGAAGGAGATGATGAGGAAGATGATAATGAAGATGATGATGAGGAGGAGGAAGAGGAGAAGGAGGAGGAAAAGAAGAAGAAGATGATGAGGAAGATGATGATGAAGATGATGATGATGATGATGATGATGATGAGGAAGAGGAGGAGGAAAAGAAGAAGATGATGATGAGGAAGATGATGATGAAGATGATGATGTTGAGGAAGAGGAGAAGGAGGAGGAAAAGAAGAAGATGATGATGGAGATGATGATGAGGAGGAAGAGCAGGAGGAGGAGGAAAAGAAGAAGCTGATGATAATGAGGAAGATGATGATGGAAATGATGATGAGGAAGAGAAGGAAGAGGAGGAAAAGAAGAAGATAGTGATGATGACAAAGAAAAAGAAGAAGAAGACGATGATGAGGAAGATGATGATGAAGATGATGATGTTGAGGAAGAGGAGGAGGAAAAGAAGAAGATGATGATGAGGAAGATGATGATGAAGATGATGATGTTGAGGAAGAGGAGGAGGAAAAGAAGAAGATGATGATGAGGAAGATGATGATGAAGATGATGATGTTGAGGACGAGGAGGAGGAAAAGAAGAAGATGATGATGAGGAAGATGATGATGAAGATGATGATGTTGAGGAAGAGGAGGAGGAAAAGAAGAAGATGATGATGATGATGATGATGATGATGATGATGATGATGATGATGATGATGGTGATGAAGAAACAAATCAATCACATCTACACAACGAGAAAGAAACATATTTATAAACGTGTGAAAATAAAAAAGATTTAATTCAGAAACACAATAACAAGTGCGTGTTGACAAAACATATTTCAACACAACAGTCTAGAGTCAAACCTCTGCTCGTCTCACACACTCTCACGTGAGCAATCGTTGGACTCGTCCTCTGGACCGAGTTGGACTCGTTGGGCGATGAATGCGTGTGAATGCGTGTGAATGTGTGTGAATGTGTGTGAATGTGTGTGAATGTGTGTAAATGTGTGTGAATGTGTGTGAATGTGTGTGAATGTGTGTGAACTCCACATGAAGCGGAGACTCTTTCCACTCGCTCGTGCTGCCACGTGTTGGAAGCTGCAGGTACGAGTCCCGACTCGCCTCCCTGTGAGTCTCAGCGGGACTCTGGAGTCCACAGTGCCAGCGAGTCAGCATGAGTCCTGCAGTCCACCTCCTGTCAGCCTCGCCTGGATCCAGATCGCTTTGTGCAGAGAGTTAGTGACTCAGAGGACGAGTCACATGGCGAGTCAGCCAGATGAGTCGCCAGGGTTCTGACTCCGAGTCAGAGAGAAACTGGAAACAAAGTCAATATATACATACAGACTTTCATTAAAAAACACAAATAAATAAAACATCAAAATACACTTATAATACAGCTATAAGGGTTTAAAATTAAAATGTAAAGTTTAATTGCTTTTTATCTTTTGAAGAGCTTTAGAAAAAAAAACTCATTGTGAAAGTATTGAATCTACTGGTTTAATTGTTTGTTGCTACAACAGGAAGTAGCAAAGAGTTGCTAAAATATGAAAAAACACAAAGCCCAGTAGCATTAGTAGCATGGTGCTACAAACGGAAGTAGCAAGTGTTGATATTATAGAATGTAGCCACGTGTTGCTTAAACAGGAAGTAGCCAAGTGTTGCTACAAACGGAAGTAGCAAGTGTTGATATTATAGAAGGTAGCCACGTGTTGCTTAAACAGGAAGTAGCCAAGTGTTGCTACGACAGGAAGTAAATAAGTGTTGATATTATAGAAGGTAGCCACGTGTTGCTTAAACAGGAAGTAGCCAAGTGTTGCTACGACAGGAAGTAAATAAGTGTTGATATTATAGAAGGTAGCCACGTGTTGCTTAAACAGGAAGTAGCCAAGTGTTGCTACGACAGGAAGTAAATAAGTGTTGATATTATAGAAGGTAGCCACGTGTTGCTTAAACAGGAAGTAGCCAAGTGTTGCTACGACAGGAAGTAAATAAGTGTTGATATTATAGAAGGTAGCCACGTGTTGCTTAAACAGGAAGTAGCCGAGTGTGGCTACGACAGGAAGTAAATAAGTGTTGATATTATAGAAGGTAGCCACGTGTTGCTTAAACAGGAAGTAGCCAAGTGTTGCTACGACAGGAAGTAAATAAGTGTTGATATTATAGAAGGTAGCCACGTGTTGCTTAAACAGGAAGTAGCCAAGTGTTGCTACGACAGGAAGTAAATAAGTGTTGATATTATAGAAGGTAGCCACGTGTTGCTTAAACAGGAAGTAGCCAAGTGTTGCTACGACAGGAAGTAAATAAGTGTTGATATTATAGAAGGTAGCCACGTGTTGCTTAAACAGGAAGTAGCCGAGTGTGGCTATGACAGGAAGTAAATAAGTGTTGATATTATAGAAGGTAGCCACGTGTTGCTTAAACAGGAAGTAGCCGAGTGTGGCTACGACAGGAAGTAAACAAGTGTTGATATTATAGAAGGTAGCCACGTGTTGCTTCAACAGGAAGTAGCCGAGTGTTGCTACGACAGGAAGTAAATAAGTGTTGATATTATAGAAGGTAGCCACGTGTTGCTTAAACAGGAAGTAGCTGAGTGTTGCTACGACAGGAAGTATATAAGTGTTGATATTATAGAAGGTAGCCACGTGTTGCTTAAACGGGAAGTAGCCAAGTGTTGCTACGACAGGAAGTAAATAAGTGTTGATATTATAGAAGGTAGCCACGTGTTGCTTAAACAGGAAGTAGCCAAGTGTTGCTACGACAGGAAGTAAATAAGTGTTGATATTATAGAAGGTAGCCACGTGTTGCTTAAACAGGAAGTAGCCGAGTGTTGCTACGACAGGAAGTAAATAAGTGTTGATATTATAGAAGGTAGCCACGTGTTGCTTAAACAGGAAGTAGCCAAGTGTTGCTACGACAGGAAGTAAATAAGTGTTGATATTATAGAAGGTAGCCACGTGTTGCTTAAACAGGAAGTAGCCGAGTGTTGCTACGACAGGAAGTAAATAAGTGTTGATATTATAGAAGGTAGCCACGTGTTGCTTAAACAGGAAGTAGCCGGGTGTTGCTACGACAGGAAGTAAATAAGAGTTGATATTATAGAAGGTAGCCACGTGTCGCTTAAACAGGAAGTAGCCGTGTAGTGTTACAACAGTAAGTAGCTAAGAGTTGCTAAAATGTGAAAAGGCCACAGTTTCATAAAACAGGAAGTAGCCGAGTGTTGCTTCAACAGGAAGTAGCTGAGTATTGTTACAACACCAAATAGCTAATAGTAGCTACAATAGGAATAAGCACAGTTTCCTAAATCAGGAAGTAGCCTTGTGTTGCTACAACAGGAATTAACCAATGCTGTGTCTCAAATCGCATACTTCCCTTAGAATACTAGAAGTTAGTATGCATCAGGATAGTGTACATACTAACTAGTACGCAAATACTCAACAGATAGTATGTCATAAATCAAACACTGCCGCTACGCACTAACAGGAAATGACGCGACTGCTTCTTCTTCTACTACGATTTAACGATGGTTGCAACCAGCTGTAGGAACACTAGCGCCACCTGCTGGCAGCACGTTTTGCATGTTTGGAACAAGAAATAAAGAAAAAATATGAGAAGCAAAATATGAGAAGCAAAATATTCGCGAGATACTTAAATTGGTATCAGCACCGAAGACGAGTCATCCTCCTACTGTTGGCTGAAAATGCACCTGTAAGTATATGAATAAATATGCATTTTAATATATAAGATAACTTCCATTTACAACGTCACTAAGATGGCGGCCGTTTAGGGTGGATAGTGACTATCTATCGATACTCAGTTTTCCTGGCATTTTAGTACGCCAATTTAGTGTGCATGGCACACTAAATTTTACATACTAAGAATTGAGACACACTTACGCACTAAAAATACTAACTTTGAGTACGCAAGTATGCGATTTGAGACACAGCACAAGTGTTGATATTATAGAGGGTAGCCACGTGTTGCTACAACAGGAAGTAGCCAAGAGTTGCTACAGTATGAAATAGCCAATGTTTCCTAAAACAAGAAGTAGCTGAGTATTGCTACAACAGGAAGTAGCCGAGAAATCTACACCAGTTTGTCCTTCTGGAGCTGGAGCCTCTTCATCTTCAGGCTTAAGGTTTGTGTTTTTGTCGTTTTAAATGATTTGTGTCGTTTTTAAAACGTAAATTAAGTCTCGATTAAATCAAAATAGCAGAGCATTGTCAGCCTGAACACACTGAAGCTTCAGCAACACAGATTTAGCTTTAACGTCTTTGTGACGTTTGTCGTTTTCTACTTTAGTTTATTGTTTATGTAAAAGTCGTCAACACATAAAAGAGTCTTTTGATTCAAAATCTTCAAATGAATCAAGTTATTAAACTTTAAAAACGTATTTAATTTCCTTCCTTTAACAGATGCTAACGCAACAAGCTAACGCCGTAGAACGTCTGCCTCTCATGTCGCGGCACTTGATCGTGATCTTCAGGCTTCGCTTCTCGCCGACGTTCCGCCGCTTGTCAGGACCGCTTCCCGCCGCTGTCAGGACCGCTTCCCGCCGCTGTCAGGACCGCTTCCCGCCGCGCTCCGTCTTTCTCGAAAAAAAACCCGCTTGTTTGTTAAATAGCAAACATATCGACCGCGGCTAATTGGCGAGTCGCGGCCACGTCAGAAACGCTTGTGGAGTGAATAACTCACGAATAATTGGGCCTCAACAAGGCCGTTGTCCCGCGTTAACTCAATTACCGCCACATTTTTCCGCGCCGCACTTCCTCCGCCGGACCCCTGACATGCATGTAATGTGCAGCTTGTGCAGGCGAGTCATGTGAGCGTTTGAATATGAGCTGGAACAAATTTAAATGGCGGTGAATGCGGATGAGAGGGGCAGCGGGGCGGAGATGATTTATTTGACTCCCCCCCCGTCCAAGAATCCCCCCCTCGCCTATTTTAAAACTCAATCTTTGTTCCGGCGAGACTAACCAGTCAGTCACTCCGGCTGAAGAGAGCTGCTGTCAGGCGCTAACAGAGCACGCCGCTAACACGCCGACCTCCGCGACCTCTGCTAACAGGCGCATCACTCCGAGTCAGTGAGACACCAATAAAAACATCAGTCACACGCTGGAGGTCCACACGGGAGGTTCTAGGAGGGGGTCCGGGGTGGGGGGGTGTTGGTGAAGATGTCAACCATTGAAAACTAGAAACGACGGGAAAGATGAAAAACGTACGGTGGCTGAGATGGGTCACAAATACAAACAAATAGCTTATCAAAAGTAGGAGGATCTTAGCCTCTTAAGTCCTTCACACTCTGGCACAGGAACACTCCAAGGGACTGAACGAAGGAGTGAAAGAAAGTCCAGTTAAGCTACTTTTTTCGTTGGAGAATATTGACTCGAGAAGGACTTGTGACAAGTCACTGAGACATTTCGTTGACACGTAATGGAGAGTATTGAGTTCCTGAGATGATTTGTTTTTTTAGAAAATTGACTCCAAGTTCCTTTGATGAGTCATTTTAGAATAATATCCTTCCTGTGATGAGTCTTTAAGTATTTTCTGTAACAAGTCATTGAATGTTGACTGGAGAACTCGCTGTGACAAGTCATTGGAGAATATTTATATTTAAATTAAATGTGACGAGTCATTTTTACAAGTATTGATGTACCCATGACGAGTCAGTGATGAATATTGACTTGAAGTTCCTGTGACGAGTCCTTTTAGAATAATATTGTTCCCGGCACGAGTCGTTATACTTGAATACTCGAGTACTAACTTGAGAATTTGCTTTGACAAGTCATGGAAAGTATTGATGTTCCTGAGCTGAGTTGTTTGAGAATATTGACTTGAAATGTTACCCATGATGAGTCAGTGGTGAATGTTGACTTGAACTTCCTGTGACGAGTCATTTTAGAATAATATCCTTCCTGTGATGAGTATTTAAGTATTTTCGGTAACAAGTCATTGAATATTGACTGGAGAAGTCTCTGTGACAAGTCATTGGGGAATATTTATATTTAAGCTAAATGTGACGAGTCATTTTAGAATAAAATTGTTCCCGGCACGAGTCGTTATACTTGAATACTCGAGTACTAACTTGAGGATTGGCTTTGACAAGTCATGGAGAGTATTGATGTTCCTGAGGTGATTGATTTGAGATGTACCCATGACGAGTCATGGTGAATGTTGACTTGAAGTTCCTGTGACGAGTCATTTTAGAATAATATTGACGTTGGAATTATTTGACTAGTTGTTTGAGAATATTGACTCAAGAAGTACCGATGACGAGTCAGTGGAGAATGTTGACTTCAGAAGTTCCTTTGATGAGTCATTTTAGAATAATATTGTTCCTGTCGTTACAAGTCCTTGAATATTGATTTGAGAAGTTCCTTTGACAAGCCATTTTAAAACATTGAATAAAGAAGTACCAGTGATGAGTTGACCTAGAATTTCTGTGACGAGTCATTTAAGTAAAATATTCTTCCTGTTACGAGTCGTTAAGTATACTAACTCCAGAAATGGCTTTGACAAGTCATTGAAGAATATTGATTTGAGGAATACCTGTAACAAGTCGTTGAATATTGACTTGAGAAGTTCCTCTAAAAAATTGTTGAAGAATATTGACTTTGAAAAGTCCTTTGACAAGTCATTTTAGAATATTGACTCGAGAAGTTCCTGTAAAGAATTGTTGAAGAATATTGACTTTGACAAGTCCTTTGCCAAGTCATTTTAGAATATTGACTCGAGAAGTTCCTGTAAAGAATTGTTGAAGAATATTGACCCGAAAGTTCCTTTGACAAGTCATTTTAGTATAATATTGTTGCTGTTATGAATTTTTAAGAATTCTAACTTGAGAAATAGCTTTGACAAGTCATTGGAAAATATTGACTTGAGAAGTTCCTGTGACAAGTCATTGAATATTTACTTGAGAAGTTCCTGTAAAGAATCTTTGTAAAATATTGACCCGAGAAGTTCCTTTAACAAGTCATTTTAGACTATTGACTCGAGAAGTTCCCGAGACAAGTGACAAGTCATCTTAGTATAATATTGTTGCTGTTACGAATTTTCAAGAATACTTACTTGAGAAATGGCTTTGACAAGTCATTTTAGAATACTGACTCGAAGTACTCATGATTAGTTGTGTAGAACATTGACTTGAGAAGTTGCAACAAGTCGTTTCGAATACTTACTCTTTAGAAAAAGTCTTTGGAGACTATTGACTCGAAAAAGAGTCGTCGACACTCTCAGCAGCCCCTGACTCTGAATACCTGCAGTCAGACGTAATCCTCGCAGGACCGGACTGGTGCGGTGGTGGAGGTGGGTTAGAAGGGGGGTCTGGTGGTCTCGGGCATGTGTCACAGGCCGGGCGTGCATGTTCACAGGAAATAAAAAGCCCCCAGAGCTCCATTTCTTCTGCTGGCCCGGCTGGAAAAACACTTGAGCAGATCGTGAAGGTCCAAGAGCAACACGAGCAGAAGTCTGGCCGAGCTCCAGGTCTGTGATGTCATCATGTGAGGGACGTTCTTCTGGTGTTCAGTCGAGTCCTTCCTCTCTGCTCGAGTCCTCTTAGAGTCACCTGGACACGTTAACTCGGTCCAAGTCACAGGCGGAATGACTCTAGAGTTTAATGTGACAAGTCGTGGGAGAATATTGACTCGATTAGTTTAGTGACGAGTCATTGGATAATACTGACTTGGTACTTTTCTCGGACAAGTCATTGTGATAATATTGTCTTATACTTGATAAGCTCTGTGACAAGTCATTTGAGAATATTGACTTGATAGGTTTCTGTGACAAGTCATTGGAGAATATTGACTTGACACTTTTCTGTGACAAGTCATTGGAGAATATTGACTGGATAGGCTCTCTGACAAGTCATTGGATAATATTGACTTGATACTTTTCTCTGACAAGTCATTGGATAATATTGACTCGATACTTTTCTGTGACAAGTCATTGGAGAATATTGACTGGATAAGTTTCTGTGACAAGTCATTTGAGAATATTGACTTGATAGGTTTCTCTGACAAGTCATTGGATAATATTGACTTGATAAGTTTCTGTGACAAGTCATTTGAGAATATTGACTTGATAGGTTTCTGTGACAAGTCATTGGATAATATTGACTTGATACTTTTCTGTGACAAGTCATTGGATAATATTGACTTGATAGGTTTCTGTGACAAGTCATTGGATAATATTGACTGGATAGGCTCTCTGACAAGTCATTGGATAATATTGACTTGATACTTTTCTGTGACAAGTCATTGGAGAATATTGACTTGACACTTTTCTGTGACAAGTCATTGGAGAATATTGACTGGATAGGCTCTCTGACAAGTCATTGGATAATATTGACTTGATACTTTTCTCTGACAAGTCATTGGATAATATTGACTCGATACTTTTCTGTGACAAGTCATTGGAGAATATTGACTGGATAAGTTTCTGTGACAAGTCATTTGAGAATATTGACTTGATAGGTTTCTCTGACAAGTCATTGGATAATATTGACTTGATAAGTTTCTGTGACAAGTCATTTGAGAATATTGACTTGATAGGTTTCTGTGACAAGTCATTGGATAATATTGACTTGATACTTTTCTGTGACAAGTCATTGGATAATATTGACTTGATAGGTTTCTGTGACAAGTCATTGGATAATATTGACTGGATAGGCTCTCTGACAAGTCATTGGATAATATTGACTTGATACTTTTCTGTGACAAGTCATTGGATAATATTGACTTGATAGGTTTCTGTGACAAGTCATTGGATAATATTGACTGGATAGGCTCTCTGACAAGTCATTGGATAATATTGACTTGATACTTTTCTGTGACAAGTCATTGGATAATATTGACTCGATACTTTTCTGTGACAAGTTATTAGAGAATATTGACTGGATAGGCTCTCTGACAAGTCATTGGATAATATTGACTTGATAAGTTTCTGTGACAAGTCATTTGAGAATATTGACTTGATAGGTTTCTGTGACAAGTCATTTGAGAATATTGACTTGATAGGTTTCTGTGACAAGTCATTGGATAATATTGACTGGATAGGCTCTCTGACAAGTCATTGGATAATATTGACTTGATAAGTTTCTGTGACAAGTCATTGAATTATATTGACTTGATACTTTTCAGTGACAAGTCATTAGAGAATATTGACTCAAAGTTCCTGTGACAAGTTTTCATATTGACTTGATGTTTTTTTTGTGATGAGTCAGTGGAAAATATTGACCCGCAAAGAAAATACGACAAGTCTCAAGAGAATTTTGTCTACAGAGGATTCCCAGTGGAGACGAGAACATTGACTCGAGAAGTTCCTGTGACAAGTCGTTGAAGAATATGGATTCCAGAAGTTACTTTTAAGAATTACCTATAAAGAGTCGATGGAGAATATCGACTCGATCAGTTTCTTTGACAAGTCGCTGGAGAATATTGATACAATTCACAAGTATTTTTAGAGTATTAGGGAAGTATCCAAGATGGGTCAGTGGAGATGTCAGTGATTGACTCGAGAAGTTCCTGTGACAAGTCGCTGGAGAATATTGACTTGAGAAAATCCCGTTAACGAGTCGTATTGATTTGTGAAGTTTATATGACACGTCGTTGGACTATATTGACTCAAATAGTCGAGTCACCCCCAACATCTCCATCTCAAAGAGTCTCTCATGAACCTCGAGTCGTCGAGTCAGACCTCCATGTGGATCCGTCAAGTGGACCAGGACTTGTTTAGAACCTGCCGGTTCTTCTCTACGACTCGTCTTCAACAACGGCGCCGACTGTGTCCACAGCTGTGATCCACTGTGAGGTCTTAAAAATGTTGTGAGTCACATCTCCGGGTCGACTCGAGCACAATCCCCGCTATTGTGGACTCGTTGAGCGTCGGGAACAGCTGGACCTGCAGACGCTCGAGTCGCCGCTTTTCCCGCAGTTTCCTCGCCGTGATGGATGAACGTGTCGACGGACGCCTCGAGTCGTCACGAGTCTGAGAGGCAGGGGACACCCTGGACAGCTCTCCAAGTCCATCACACACACTTGAATCATCAATTAACAGGAGGAAGCGTCGGAAGGAGACGACTTGGACGCGGATCCTTTTGAAGACCTCCTTAAATGTCGAACGACGGGAGCGACTCGAGGGTCACTCGGTTAAACAGCCGTAGAAAAACATGACATTCCCACAATCGGGTTAATTACGATTCAAAAGTCGACTCTTGAGCTCGTTTGTTTCCGTCGCGGCGGGTTCGGAGATTCACTCTAAATGTAAATAAGCGTCTCGACACGCGCCCCGCCGAGATAAAAAACGAGGTGCAGGGTTCGAGTCCCTCATTAACCCCTCCACGAACTCCTACTTTTTCCCGCCGCCCCGTTCCTTGAATCCACGGAAGATAAATGTCTGTTTGGAGATAAAAATGTTCATTAAAAAACAGGAAGATATCGAGTGTGTTTTTATATTGTTTCAAATGTTTGAGTTTTCATTTTATTTACATTTAAATTGATCATTTTTATCTTGACATTTGTATTCATAATTAAAGTTCTATTTCATAAAGTTACAAACTTTAAAAAGAAGTTTTCACATTATAAACGTAAACATTTTGATGTATTTTGTTCATCATTAAGTATTTCAATGTTTATTTGTAAGTAATAAATCAATGGTGATCATGTTTTAATTGATAGATGAATATTTGTAATATTTGTAATATAGTTGTCGTCAGTTAATCTGCCTTCGACTCTCGCTACAGCTCACACTCTCTAATCCCTAATCTCTGTCTAATCCATGTTAGTCCATTTGTGCGCTAACGAGCCGGAAACAAAGTAGCAATTTAGTCCCAAACACACACACACACTCGGACACACACACACACACACTTGTGACTATAATGGGATTAAGTGTTTGTGTGTTTACCAGACATGCTTTTCTCACTAGAGACCACACACAAAGACACACACACACATATAGAAGCACACTCGAACTCGTGCGCACACTAACACATGCACAAAAAGCGTGCACGCTCTCTTGCACATAAACACACACCGGTACATGGATACAAAAGGGACGCACGCACTCACAAACTACACAAAGAAATGCACAATCACACAATTGTGCATGCAAATACACGCCTAAACATACAGACACACACACCGATGTGTATATACACAAACACAGTTACACAAAAATACACACACTCAAACACACACAAAAACATACATGTGTACACACACAGTAACAAACACACAGGTACACACAGAAAGACACGTACACATGTACAAACACAATTGTACACAAAGAAACACACTCACACAGAAATGCATGTACACACAGAAACGCACATAAACTGAAATACATGTACACACACAGAAACCCACACGTACTGAAATACATGTTCACACACGGAAACACATTAAAGAACACACACACTGAAATACATGTACACACAGAAACGTACCGCGCAAAAACACTTCCAGAAACCAACACAAACTGAAATACATGTTCACACAGAAACACACACATACTAAAATACATGTACACACACAGAAACATACACACACAAAAACACTTCCAGAAACCAACACAAACTGAAATACATGTTCACATAGAAACACACACATACTAAAATACATGTACACACAGAAACATACACACAAAAACACTTCCAGAAACCAACACAAACTGAAATACATGTACACACAGAAACACACACATACTAAAATACATGTACACAGACAGAAATGTACACACACAAAAACACTTCCAGAAACCAACACAAACTGAAATACATGTTCACACAGAAACACACACATACTAAAATACATGTACACACAGAAACGTACACACACAAAAACACTTCCAGAAACCAACACAATCTGAAATACATGTTCACACAGAAACACACACATACTAAAATACATGTTCACACACGGAAACACATTAAAGAACACACACACTGAAATACATGTACACACAGAAACGTACCGCGCAAAAACACTTCCAGAAACCAACACAAACTGAAATACATGTTCACACAGAAACACACACATACTAAAATACATGTACACACACAGAAACATACACACACAAAAACACTTCCAGAAACCAACACAATCTGAAATACATGTTCACACAGAAACACACACATACTAAAATACATGTACACACAGAAACATACACACACAAAAACACTTCCAGAAACCAACACAAACTGAAATACATGTTCACACAGAAACACACACATACTAAAATACATGTACACACAGAAACGTACACACACAAAAACACTTCCAGAAACCAACACAAACTGAAATACATGTACATACAGAAACACACACATACTAAAATACATGTACACACAGAAACATACACACACAAAAACACTTACAGAAACCCACACAAACTGAAAAACGTGTAAACACATAAACGTATAGAGAAACACACACACACACTGAAATATATATATACACAATGGAATTACAAGTATACACACAGGAATACACACAGACTGAAATATATATATACACACTGGAAATACAAGTATACACACAGGAACACACACACACTGAAATATATATATATACACACTGGAAATACAAGTATACACACAGGAACACACACACACACACTGGAATATATATACAGTATACACACTGGAAATACAAGTATAAACACAGGAACACACACACACTGAAATATATATATACACACTGGAAATACAAGTATACACACAGGAACACACACACACTGAAATATATATATACACACTGGAAATACAAGTATACACACAGGAACACACACACACTGAAATATATATATACACACTGGAAATACAAGTATACACACAGGAATACACACACACACTGAAATATATATATACACACTGGAAATACAAGTATACACACAGGAACACACACACACTGAAATATATATATATATACACACTGGAAATACAAGTATACACACAGGAACACACACACACTGAAATATATATATATATACACACTGGAAATACAAGTATACACACAGGAACACACACACACACTGAAATTCATATATACACACAGAAACACACATGCACAGAAATGCAAATAAAACCTTGACACACGAACCCTCCTGAAGAGATTTAATTCATGATTTGATGGATGTTTGATTTGATTGATGTTTGATTGACTGATGTTTGATTGATGTTTGACTGATGTTCTAGGATCATGCGACAGTCGAGGTACGACTCCACGGATCTTCAAGGAACCACAGCGTGTTCATGTGGTTTCTAAGTCTGACTCCTCAGGCCTGAACGAGTCGACTCCTGTCATCAAACCATGAACCCGCTGCCGTGTTCCTTTCAAAATAAAAGTCGAAGCGAACACATCGTCGTTCATGGAGCTCTTCGCTCTCGGCTGCTGCCCCCACGACCTCTCGAGATGGACCCAGGTGCTCCTTCGGACGAGTCGTGTTGTTTCCAGAAGACACGACGCAAACATCTCCCCCCTCACCGCCGGCGGTCTTCCTCCTTCTCTCCCCCCCCTGTCCTCCCCCCTCCTGGATGTGTTTGGCTGATGTGATAAACATCTGGAATGGAAGCCTCCACCACGAGTCCTCCCTGAGAAGCAGTGGCTGCTAAACACAAACACAACAGAAAACAAACACGTCATTGAGTCGAAGCGTCGACGCCGGCATTCCACCGACAACCCCGGAGATCCTCCAGTAATGTGGTTAGCCGGGGGAAATGAAGAGGAGCCGTTTGCGGGATCCCAACTCGCGACTGTGGGAGCTCCGGCCGACGCTTTTCCCAGAATTCCTGCAGTTTCCACACATTAGTCGCATGAGGGCCGGACAGACCCGCCGGACGCTGATTTACGAGTCTCTCTGCAGCGACTCAAACGAGCCGCTCACATGGTGGATGGAAAGAACCTGCGTTTGAGTCGCTGCAGGTGAATCGTTTGATTCGTGTGACTCGAGTTAATCGTCGACACTTATTGGTGTTAAACCTGGTTAACAGCAGGAGCGACTCATGGGTTAAATCACGGGTCGCATTAGTATGAAGGACGATGTTTTACATCATTATAAATAAATAAAATATATAAATACATTAATTCAAGAGTTCCTAGAGTGAAGTAATTTAAATGTTAAATTGTATCTACTATTTGAATTATTAACTAAATAAAAAATGGAAATGAACCAGAATTCAAAAATGTATGAATAAACAAACGTTTAATTAACTCAATGCATCAATTAAATGTACAAATGAATAACATTTAAATTGTATAAAAACACAGAAATGCCAAAGTGCTTTCGACAAAAATAATAAGTTTTAAATTGGATTTTATACTTATTCACACATTTAGTATTTATTTATTGTCTATATTTAATAATGTACTGTATTTATACATGTTTTTATTAATATATATTTAATAATGTAATGTATTTATAAATGTATTTAATCGTGAAATGTATTTGTACATTTATTTATTCATATATTTAGTCATGTACTGTATTTATACATGTATTTATTAATATATATTTAATCATGTAATGTATTTATAAATGTATTTATCTGTATATTAAATCATGCAATGTATTTATAAATGTATTTATTTGTATATTCAGTCATGTAATGTATTTATAAATGTATTTATCAGTATATTTAATCATGTAATGTATTTATAAATGTATTTATTTGTATATTTAATAATGTAATGTATTTATAAATGTATTTATTCATATATTTAATAATGTAATGTATTTATAAATGTATTTATTCGTATATTTAATCATGTACTGTATTTATAAATGTATGTATTCGTATATTTAATCATGTAATGTATTTATAAATGTATTTATTCGTATATTTAATCATGTAATGCATTTATAAATGTATTTATTCGTATATTTAATAATGTAATGTATTTATAAAAAATTTTATTCGTATATTTAATCATGTAATGTATTTATAAATGTATGTATTCGTATATTTAATCATGTAATGTATTTATAAATGTATGTATTCGTATATTTAATCATGTAATGTATTTATAAATGTATGTATTCGTATATTTAATCATGTAATGTATTTATAAATGTATTTATCCGTACATTTAATCATGTAATGTCTTTATAAATGTATTTATTCGTATATTTAATCATGTACTGTATTTATAAATGTATTTATTCGTATATTTAATAATGTAATGTATTTATAAATGTATTTATTCATATATTTAATCATGTACTGTATTTATAAATGTATTTATTCATATATTTAATCATGTACTGTATTTATAAATGTATTTATTCGTATATTTAATCATGTTATGTATTTATAAATGTATTTATTCGTATATTTAATCATGTACTGTATTTATAAATGTATTTATTCGTATATTTAATCATGTTATGTATTTATAAATGTATTTATTCGTATATTTAATAATGTACTGTATTTATAAATGTATTTATTTATAATTATGTAATGTATCTTCTTACATAAAAGGCTCTCATTGTTAATCAGAGAATTGTTCAGACAAATGTTTAATAGTTCAAACTAATAATAATAATAATAATCACAATAATAATAATAATCAATACAAAATAAAATAACTTTTTCCCGCCATTGAAAAGTGTAGCTTTCTCGCTGACAGGCTTGTCCAGTTCCTGTCTTTCTCCACCGACTGGATCGACCTTGAAGGTTCAAACTATCTCAAGGTTGCACTTTCTTTGAGATGAAACAGTTCGATGTTCAGAACGACTTCCTGTCGCTCCTCGACCGTCATGGCCGCTCCCCTCCCAGTTATTCCAATAAACACTCTCTGAAAACTGCTGCTTCGACTTCCTCACGTATTTCATTTCCACAGCTCGTGTTCTCGCACTCAAGGCCGGAATGTGTTGCTGACGCTCCAGATCAGATGTCTCGTCCTAAACTGTCCCCCGTCCTCCCTCTTTCTCCACCGTCTCCCTCGTCCTTCTTCTTCTTCCCTTGTCCTCCTTCTTCCCACAATGTCTTCCCTCGTCTTCCTTCTTCCTCCACCTTCTTCCCTCGTCTTCCCTTCTTCCTCCACCTTCTTCCCTCGTCCTTCTTCTTCCTCCACTGTCTTTCCTGGTCCTTCTTCTTCCTCCACTGTCTTCCCTCGTCTTTCTTCTTCCTCCACCTTCTTCCCTCGTCTTCCTTCTTCCTCCACCTTCTTCCCTCGTCCTTCTTCTTCCTCCACTGTCTTTCCTGGTCCTTCTTCTTCCTCCACTGTCTCCCCTCGTCCTTCTTCTTCCTCCACTGTCTTTCCTGGTCCTTCTTCTTCCTCCACTGTCTTCCCTCGTCTTTCTTCTTCCTCCACTGTCTCCCCTCGTCCTTCTTCTTCCTCCACTGTCTTCCCTCGTCTTTCTTCTTCCTCCACCTTTTTCCCTCGTCCTCCTTCCTCCTCCACTGTCTTCCCTCGTCCTCCTTCTTCCTCCACTGTTCTTCTTCTTCCTCCACTGTCTAACCTTGTCCTCCTTCTTCCTCCACTGTCTTCCCTTGTCCTCCTTCTTCCTCCACTGTCTTTCCTGGTCATCCTTCTTCCTCCACTGTCTTCCCTTGTCCTCCTTCTTCCGCCACCGTCTTCCATCGTCCTCCTTCTTCCTCCACTGTCTTTCCTGGTCCTCCTTCTTCCTCCACTGTCTTCCCTTGTCCTCCTTCTTCCGCCACTGTCTTCCATCGTCCTCCTTCTTCCTCCACTGTCTTCCCTTGTCCTCCTTCTTCCGCCACCGTCTTCCATCGTCCTCCTTCTTCCTCCACTGTCTTTCCTTGTCCTCCTTCTTCCTCCACTGTCTTCCCTTGTCCTCCTTCTTCCGCCACCGTCTTCCACCGTCCTCCTTCTTCCTCCACTGTCTTTCCTGGTCCTCCTTCTTCCTCCACTGTCTTCCCTTGTCCTCCTTCTTCCGCCACTGTCTTCCATCGTCCTCCTTCTTCCTCCACTGTCTTCCCTCGTCCTCCTTCTTCCTCCACTGTTCTTCTTCTTCCTCCACTGTCTTCCCTCGTCCTCCTTCTTCCTCCACTGTTCTTCTTCTTCCTCCACTGTCTTCCATCGTCCTTCTTCTTCCTCCACTGTCTTTCCTGGTCCTCCTTCTTCCTCCACTGTCTTTCCTCATCCTCTTTCTTCCTCCTTCTTCCTCCACTGTCTTCCCTCGTCCTCCTTCTTCCTCAACTGTCTTCCCTGGTCCTTCTTCTTCCTCCACTGTTCTTCTTCTTCCTCCACTGTCTTTCCTCGTCCTCCTTCTTCCTCCTTCTTCCTCCACTGTTCTTCTTCTTCCTCCACTGTCTTCCCTCGTCCTCCTTCCTCCTCCACTGTCTTCCATCGTCCTTCTTCTTCCTCCACTGTCCCCATCGTCCTTCTTCTTCCTCCACTGTCTCCATCGTCCTTCTTCTTCCTCCACTGTCTTTCCTGGTCCTCCTTCTTCCTCCACTGTCTTCCCTTGTCCTCCTTCTTCCGCCACTGTCTTCCATCGTCCTCCTTCTTCCTCCACTGTCTTTCCTGGTCCTCCTTCTTCCTCCACTGTCTTCCCTCGTCCTTCTTCTTCCTCCACTGTTCTTCTTCTTCCTCCACTGTCTTCCCTTGTCCTCCTTCTTCCTCCACTGTCTTCCATCGTCCTTCTTCTTCCTCCACTGTCTTTCCTGGTCCTCCTTCTTCCTCCACTATCTTTCCTCGTCCTCTTTCTTCCTCCTTCTTCATCCACTGTTCTTCTTCTTCCTCCACTGTCTTCCCTCGTCCTCCTTCTTCCTCAACTGTCTTCCCTGGTCCTTCTTCTTCCTCCACTGTTCTTCTTCTTCCTCCACTGTCTTCCCTCTTCCTCCTTCTTCCTCCACTGTTCTTCTTCTTTCTCCACTGTCTTTCCTCGTCCTCCTTCTTCCTCCTTCTTCCTCCTTCTTCCTCCACTGTTCTTCTTCTTCCTCCACTGTCTTCCCTCGTCCTCCTTCTTCCTCCTTCTTCTCCACTGTTCTTCTTCTTCCTCCACTGTCTTCCCTCGTCCTCCTTCTTCCTCAACTGTCTTCCCTGGTCCTTCTTCTTCCTCCACTGTCTTCCCTGGTCCTTCTTCTTCCTCCACTGTCTTCCCTCTTCCTCCTTCTTCCTCCACTGTCCTCCTTCTTCCTCAACTGTCTTCCCTCTTCCTCCTTCCAAATCAACTGTCTTCCCTGGTCCTTCTTCTTCCTCCACTGTCCTCCTTTCTCCTCCACTGTCTTCCCTGGTCCTCGTTCTTCCTCCACTGTCTTCCCTCTTCCTCCTTCTTCCTCCACTGTCTTCCCTTGTCCTCCTTCTTCCGCCACTGTCTTCCATCGTCCTCCTTCTTCCTCCACTGTCTTTCCTGGTCCTCCTTCTTCCTCCACTGTCTTCCCTTGTCCTCCTTCTTCCGCCACTGTCTTCCATCGTCCTCCTTCTTCCTCCACTGTCTTCCCTCGTCCTCCTTCTTCCTCCACTGTTCTTCTTCTTCCTCCACTGTCTTCCCTCGTCCTCCTTCTTCCTCCACTGTCCTCCTTCTTCCTCCACTGTCTTCCATCGTCCTTCTTCTTCCTCCACTGTCTTTCCTGGTCCTCCTTCTTCCTCCACTGTCTTTCCTCATCCTCTTTCTTCCTCCTTCTTCCTCCACTGTCTTCCCTCGTCCTCCTTCTTCCTCAACTGTCTTCCCTGGTCCTTCTTCTTCCTCCACTGTTCTTCTTCTTCCTCCACTGTCTTTCCTCGTCCTCCTTCTTCCTCCACTGTTCTTCTTCTTCCTCCACTGTCTTCCCTCGTCCTCCTTCCTCCTCCACTGTCTTCCATCGTCCTTCTTCTTCCTCCACTGTCTCCATCGTCCTTCTTCTTCCTCCACTGTCTCCATCGTCCTTCTTCTTCCTCCACTGTCTTTCCTGGTCCTCCTTCTTCCTCCACTGTCTTCCCTTGTCCTCCTTCTTCCGCCACTGTCTTCCATCGTCCTCCTTCTTCCTCCACTGTCTTTCCTGGTCCTCCTTCTTCCTCCACTGTCTTCCCTCGTCCTTCTTCTTCCTCCACTGTTCTTCTTCTTCCTCCACTGTCTTCCCTTGTCCTCCTTCTTCCTCCACTGTCTTCCATCGTCCTTCTTCTTCCTCCACTGTCTTTCCTGGTCCTCCTTCTTCCTCCACTGTCTTTCCTCGTCCTCTTTCTTCCTCCTTCTTCCTCCACTGTTCTTCTTCTTCCTCCACTGTCTTCCCTCGTCCTCCTTCTTCCTCAACTGTCTTCCCTGGTCCTTCTTCTTCCTCCACTGTTCTTCTTCTTCCTCCACTGTCTTCCCTCTTCCTCCTTCTTCCTCCACTGTTCTTCTTCTTCCTCCACTGTCTTCCCTCGTCCTCCTTCTTCCTCCTTCTTCCTCCACTGTCCTTCTTCTTCCTCCACTGTTCTTCTTCTTCCTCAACTGTCTTCCCTGGTCCTTCTTCTTCCTCCACTGTCCTCCTTCTTCCTCAACTGTCTTCCCTCTTCCTCCTTCCAACTCAACTGTCTTCCCTGGTCCTTCTTCTTCCTCCACTGTCCTCCTTTCTCCTCCACTGTCTTCCCTGGTCCTCGTTCTTCCTCCACTGTCTTCCCTCTTCCTCCTTCTACCTCAACTGTCTTCCCTGGTCCTTCTTCTTCCTCCACTGTTCTTCTTCTTCCTCAACTGTCTTCCCTGGTCCTTCTTCTTCCTCCACTGTCCTCCTTCTTCCTCAACTGTCTTCCCTCTTCCTCCTTCCAACTCAACTGTCTTCCCTGGTCCTCCTTCTTCCTCCACTGTCTTCCCTCTTCCTCCTTCTACCTCAACTGTCTTCCCTGGTCCTTCTTCTTCCTCCACTGTTCTTCTTCTTCCTCAACTGTCTTCCCTGGTCCTTCTTCTTCCTCCACTGTCCTCCTTCTTCCTCAACTGTCTTCCCTCTTCCTCCTTCCAACTCAACTGTCTTCCCTGGTCCTCCTTCTTCCTCCACTGTCTTCCCTCTTCCTCCTTCTACCTCAACTGTCTTCCCTGGTCCTTCTTCTTCCTCCACTGTCCTCCTTCTTCCTCCACTGTCTTCCCTCTTCCTCCTTCTACCTCAACTGTCTTCCCTGGTCCTTCTTCTTCCTCCACTGTCCTCCTTCTTCCTCCACTGTCTTCCCTCTTCCTCCTTCTACCTCAACTGTCTTCCCTGGTCCTTCTTCTTCCTCCACTGTCCTCCTTCTTCCTCCACTGTCCTCCTTCTTCCTCCACTGTCTTCCCTCATCCTTCTTCTTCCTCCACTGTCCTCCTTCTTCCTCCACTGTCCTTCTTTTTCCTCCAATGTCTTCCCTGGTCCTCCTTCTTCCTCCACTATCCTCCTTCTTCCTCAAATGTCTTCCCTGGTCCTTCTTCTTCCTCCACTGTCTTCCCTTGTCCTTGGACGTCAGTGCCTCGAACCGCGGTCGAGTCTTGACTCGTGAAGTGACTCGTCAGACCTCAACCTCCATCAGATGATCAGAGAAAGATCCATGAGTCGTTGTGTCTCCAGCTCTCCTGCAGCTGCACTGAGCTGGTTTCAAACTTCCTAAATAATTACACTGTGGCCCCTGGTGGTCCCACACTTACGTCTGTCGCACAACTCCTACACAACAACAAACACTTGATGATCATTCTGAGTCTCCTGCTAACGTCAGACTTTCATAAACCCACGCACATGAATCTTTAACAGTGGTTTAGTGGCAGTTCAATGTGTGGTTGTGACCTCTGGGGGCAGTAACGAGCAATGTCTGTTTTTACTATCCCGAGGAATGACGAGAAGAAGAAGAAAACAACAAAAGTTTGTTCTTCATATTCACAAACAAAGTCCGTCGTCACACGATGGTTTAGACTTTGACTCCTTCGAGTCACTGATCTGAGACAGTTGAGTCACTCATTACACACAAACTGGGATGGAGGGATCGGTCCGGACCAGAACCCTCCAGCGCCGGGGTCATGCGGGTCTGAAATACATCGGGAAGTGTGAAGTTTGTGGAAGAAGAAGAAGAAGAAAAAAAAACAACTGGTGAGGAAATAAAGACAGACACGAGAAGTCGAGCTCTGAGACACCTTTAATTAAATCTGATGCTTCTGTAATTATAAAGGTAGACATTAGCACAAGGGACCACTTTCTTAGAGGTTTTTCTAATTGTAACGTTCACATTTAAACACACACACACGCGCACACACACACACACACACACGCACACACACACATTCTGCTCCTCATCACCACGTCTTATATTCATGTCGCTCTTGTGTCTCGACTCGGACCCTGAATGAGTCGAGTCCAGCTGCTGGTCGTCCACATTCTGTGTGTGTGTGTGTGTGTGTGTGTGTGTGTGTGTGTGTGTGTGTGCGTGTGTGTGTGTGTGCGTGTTGTGCGGCTGCAGCATTGTGTTGTTTGAGTGACAGCGGGGCAGCGAGGGGGGGGCGGAGGTTCTGGTCGGAACAATGAGAGCACGCTGAAGCTCTGTGAGGTGGAACTGGAGGACTTTGTTGTTCAGCTTCACGTGGGAATCAAACCTGCGACACTCGAGTGTTTTTTCAACTGAACAACTTTGGTTTGGTTTCACTGCAGCCGTCTTTTAGTCGCTCGACATCAGCCCTCCTATTTTTAACCTTTATTTTAAGTGAAACACTTCTTTTGAACCAATCTGTTAATTACCTGTTTTTTTTTTACCAAGTTGTAGAAATATAACTTTTCTGCCATGTTTTATTTTAAATTGAGTTTTTAAAGTTTTATTTTGTAAGCATTTACATGTGTTAGTTATATAAGTGATTATTAAACTCGTGGTGAGTGGCATCATACTCGTACTTTTTACATTTATACATTTATTTCATGCTTTACTATTAAACTTAAACAAAAAAAAAACGAATATAATATATAATTATCTCTACATTTTCCTGTATATTTTTTTTCACATGCATTTTTTTTCTCTTAAAAGCCTTTTTTGCAATTATTTATCATTATTATTTGGAAAAAAACATATCATATATATATATATTTTTTAACATATGTAGATGTTATTCCTTCAAAAAAGTTTTTATATTCGTTCTTTATTATATTAAATAATCTTTATTATTTTAGTATTATACAAAAATATTTCTACAGATAAATGTATACATTATATAAAAATATTATATATGTATAGATATATGTATACTGTACACTTTTTGAAATAGATTTTCTTACTCAAAAACATTTATTCTTATTTATTTATTCATCGTTATTATTTTTAATTTATAAAAAAAATATTTACATAATTT
This sequence comes from Callionymus lyra, assembly GCF_982586985.1. Lineage (NCBI taxonomy): Eukaryota > Metazoa > Chordata > Actinopteri > Syngnathiformes > Callionymidae > Callionymus > Callionymus lyra. The sequence goes on from NC_141833.1 coordinate 16,135,285, forward strand.
TCTACATGTGTAAAGAGAAATTTTGTAATTGAAATGTGTTTTTCTATTTATTGATTTTGATTATCATTATTATATTACAAAACATATATATTATATATGATTTATATCTATACATGTAAATATTATTTTCTAGAACTTTTTTTTCCAATTATATTTTTTAATTATTATTTTATAATCATCCCCCAAAATATATTATTCTATAATATTTATTATCTATGTATGTCACTATTTTTCCTAAAACTATGTATTTTTATTGCCATTATTATTTCATAATTATAATTTTAAGAGATATAATAAACATGACTATAAAAGGCAACATCCATTAATCAAGTGTTCTGTTAGCATGGTGGCTAATGCTAGCATGCTAACAGTCTAGAGTCCGAGGTCAGGTACTTCACCTGCAGGTTCTCACTGAAACCAGATCCTGCTGCAGGGGTTTGTGGGTTTATTCAGGATTAGGATTGAGGGAGGGGGGTCACCGGGGGTGTGGGGGGGCATATCTGCTTACATTGGGTGCAATTAGCAGAACAATGGTGGAGGTTGTAAAGAATTAGTGGCCTCGCTGTCGACACACATCTGTTAATTATCAGTGTTAATGAGGTCCCTAACAGTAATTATCAGACCCGCTAGGTGTGTGTGTGTGTGTGTCTGTGTGTGTGTGTGTGTGTGTGTGTGTGTGTGTGGGGGGGGGTTGGGGGGGGGTAATTGAGTTTAAAACACAAGTCAACTAGCAACAACGCCTCCGCCCCTGGTATACCACCCAGGCACCGAGTGGCAGGAGTGAGTCTCTGCTGGATGAGTGAGGGGTCAAAGGTCAGCTCTGACTGGATGATTTGTGAAACAGGAAGTGATGATGTTTCTCTGTGTGTGACGACGTTTGTTTGCTGTTCATGGAGTCAGAGCTCGAGCGTTGAACCTGCACCTGATAATCCCTGCAGCAGATCAACCTTCTCTGGGGAGCATCCAGCATGAAACCACAAGATCCTGGTTCATGTTGTGTTGTTGTTGTTGCTGTTGTTGTTGTTGTTGTTGTATTTGTTGTTGCTTGAACATCCAACATGAAACCACAAGATCCATGATTGTGCGGCTGGTTTTCGTACTTGATTGTGTGCATTTGTCTGAGTTTGTGTTTGGAGTGTTTGTGTGTGTCTAGGTGTGTTTAGGTTTGAGTTTTTGCTAGTGTGTGATTGTGTTTGCACGTTTGTGTGAGTATGTGTTATTGAGTGTACGTGCGAGTCTTTCTCTGTAAGCCAGTGTGTAAGTCTGTCTATGTGTGTGTGTGTGTGTCCGTCTGCAGGTGTTTGCGTCTTTATGTATGTGTGTTTCTGTGTGTAAGTTTGTCTTTGTGTGTGTGTCTATCTGCAGGTGTTTGTGTCTTTATGTATGTGTGTTTCTGTGTGTAAGTTTGTATTTGTGTGTGTGTCTGTCTGCAGGTGTTTGTGTCTTTATGTATGTGTGTTTCTGTTTGTAAGTTTGTCTTTGTGTGTGTGTCTGTCTGCAGGTGTTTGTGTCTTTATGTATGTGTGTTTCTGTGTGTAAGTTTGTATTTGTGTGTGTGTCTGTCTGCAGGTGTTTGTGTCTTTATGTATGTGTGTTTCTGTGTGTAAGTTCGTTTTGTGTGTGTGTGTCTGTCTGCAGGTGTTTGTGTCTTTATGTATGTGTGTTTCTGCGTGTGTGTAAATGTGTGTTCCTGCATTTGTGTGTACATGTGTCTACATTTATATGTCTGCAGGTGTTTGTGTCTTTATGTAGGTGTGTTTCTGCGTGTGTGTAAATGTGTGTGTCTGCATGTGTGTAAATGTGTTTGTCTGCATGTGTGTAAATGTATGTGTCTGCATTTGTGTGTTTTGTCTTTTTCCATGTGTGTGTCTCTACGTATATGTGTGTATCTGCATGTGTGCGTCTGTGTGCATGTGTGTGTCTGTATGCATGTGTGTGTCTCTATATATGCATGTGTGTTTGTAAGTGTGCATGTGTGTTTCTCTATGTATATGTGTGTGTCTGCATGTGTGTGTGTCTCCATGTATATATGTGTCTGTCTGTGTGTGTGTGTCTGCATGTGTGTGTCTGTATTCGTGTGTGTGTGTCTGCATGTGTGTGTGTGTGTCTGCATGTGTGTGTCTGCATGTGTGTGTGTCTGCATGTGTGTGTCTGTATTTGTGTGTGTGTGTCTGCATGTGTGTGTGTGTGTCTGCATGTGTGTGTCTGCATGTGTGTGTCTGCATGTGTGTGTCTGTATTTGTGTGTGTGTGTCTGCATGTGTGTGTATGTGTCTGCATGTGTGTGTCTGCATGTGTGTGTCTGCATGTGTGTGTCTGTATTTGTGTGTGTGTGTCTGCATGTGTGTGTGTCTCCATGTATATATGTGTCTGTCTGCGTGTGTGTGTCTGTATTTGTGTGTGTGTGTCTGCATGTGTGTGTGTGTGTCTGCATGTGTGTGTCTGCATGTGTGTGTCTGCATGTGTGTGTCTGTATTTGTGTGTGTGTGTCTGCATGTGTGTGTGTGTGTGTGTGGACAATGGCTACACTTCCTTTCGGCCCAACAGGCCTGGGCTCGACTATTGTGGTCTGATTAGAAACTCTATTCAAACCTAATTGCGGGGACCCCCCCTCCCCCTAGACCCTCCCCCGTCCTCCCCACTACTGTAAGACTTAATGAGTCACAATGACTCCCCCCGAGGAGTCCTACAGGGCCGGCCACAAAGACCCCCTGAGACCTCCACGTGAAGGACCCTCGATGAAGAAAGAGGGGGGACCCACCTTAGTGTGAGGGGGCGGAGCTTGTTCAGGAACATAAATGTTTGTATTTAAGCCGCGCTCGTAATGAGGGGGGGTGGGGGGGGGGTGAGTGACAGGTCGAGCAGGGGGGAGGGAGAGGGGGAGGGAGGGAGAGGTGCAAAAATGGAGTGGATTTTTGGGATTGTGTCGGCGTGGGAACGACCTGTCAGAGCTGTGAGAACGATTGTCGGACAAGAAGGTCGCACACAGTTGTGTCGTCGCTTCATCACAGTCGCACACAGTCGTGTCGTCGCATCATGACAGTCGCACACAGTTGTGTTGTCGCTTCATGACAGTCGCACACAGTTGTGTCGTCGCTTCATCACAGTCGCACACAGTCGTGTCGTCGCATCATGACAGTCGCACACAGTTGTGTTGTCGCTTCATCACAGTCGCACACAGTTGTGTGGTCAGTCCGTGTCAGTCGCACACAGTTGTGTTGTTTCTTCACTGTTCCTGGACTTTGTCTCTTCAAGTGTTTTTTTGCTGCTAATCATTGTCAGAGTTTCTCACTCGAGTCTCAATAAGAGTCAAACATTGACCAACAGTTCAAGCTGCACTGATTTACCTGTCTCTCTCTCTACACCTGTCTCTCTCTCTACACACCTGTCTCTCTCTCTCTACACCTGTCTCTCTCTCTACACACCTGTCTGTCTCTCTACACCTGTCTCTCTCTCTACACCTGTCTCTCTCTCTACACCTGTCTCTCTCTCTACACACCTGTCTCTCTCTCTACACACCTGTCTCTCTCTCTACACCTGTCTCTCTCTCTACACCTGTCTCTCTCTCTACACACCTGTCTCTCTCTCTACACCTGTCTCTCTCTCTACACACCTGTCTCTCTCTCTACACCTGTCTCTCTCTCTACACACCTGTCTCTCTCTCTACACCTGTCTCTCTCTCTACACCTGTCTCTCTCTCTACACACCTGTCTCTCTCTCTACACCTGTCTCTCTCTCTACACCTGTCTCTCTCTCTATACCTGTCTCTCTCTCTACACACCTGTCTCTCTCTCTACACCTGTCTCTCTCTCTACACACCTGTCTCTCTCTCTACACCTGTCTCTCTCTCTACACCTGTCTCTCTCTCTACACACCTGTCTCTCTCTCTACACACCTGTCTCTCTCTCTACACCTGTCTCTCTCTCTACACACCTGTCTCTCTCTCTACACACCTGTCTCTCTCTCTACACACCTGTCTGTCTCTCTACACACCTGTCTCTCTCTCTACACCTGTCTCTCTCTCTACACCTGTCTCTCTCTCTACACACCTGTCTCTCTCTCTACACACCTGTCTGTCTCTCTACACACCTGTCTCTCTCTCTACACCTGTCTCTCTCTCTACACACCTGTCTCTCTCTCTACACACCTGTCTCTCTCTCTACACACCTGTCTCTCTCTCTACACACCTGTCTCTCTCTCTACACACCTGTCTCTCTATCTACACACCTGTCTCTCTCTCTACGCACCTGTCTCTCTCTCTACACACCTGTCTCTCTCTACACACCTGTCTGTCTCTCTACACACCTGTCTCTCTCTCTTCACACCTGTCTCTCTCTACACACCTGTCTGTCTCTCTACACACCTGTCTGTCTCATCTACACACCTGTCTCTCTCTCTACACACCTGTCTCTCTCTCTACACACCTGTCTGTCTCTCTACACACCTGTCTGTCTCTCTACACACCTGTCTCTCTCTCTACACACCTGTCTGTCTCTCTACACACCTGTCTGTCTCTCTACACACCTGTCTGTCTCTCTACACACCTGTCTCTCTCTCTACACACCTGTCTCTCTCTCTCTACACACCTGTCTGTCTCTACACCTCTCTCTCTCTCTCTCTACACACCTGTCTGTCTCTATGCACAACTGTCTCTCTCTCTACACACCTGTCTGTCTCTACACAACCGTCTGTCTCTCTACGCACCTGTCTGTCTTGCTCTACACACCTGTCTGTCTCTCTCTACACACCTGTCTGTCTCTCTCTACACACTTGTCGGTCTCTCACTACACACCTGTCTGTCTTTCTCTTCGCACCTGTCTGTCTCTCTCTACACACCTGTCTGTTTGTCATCTACACAGCTGTCTGTCTCTCATCCACACACCTGTCTGTATTTCTACTACAGCAGTTACATTTTGAACAAAAGTGACGCGTCAGCAAAAAACATTTATTCCTCGACCTGCAGCTGATAACATCTCGTGGGTCCAGAGGTCGTGACAATAATGAGCAGGTTCTGGTTCTGTCGTGGTCCAAAGGTTGTGAAGCAAACACACAGTGAAAGTTTACGAGCAGCGAATGACTCGCTGTTTTTACTGTTGAGATTTATTTGACAAACGTTTGTGGAGTCAAAGTCTGAAGCGTCCATAATCTTTGAGAACATCACGACCACCGGGCGAAAGAAAACATAGAATGAACAACATGTATTTATTAAAAGAAAAGAGATAATCAAGATAAAAACAGGAAATTAATTTTTCTTTTTAAGGTTTTTGTGGTAAAAATTTTTTGGGAATCTTTATTTCGTTAAAAAGACGAAAAGATTGTGAAAAATAAAATATAGTTATTTAAATACTTTGACTTTTATCTAGAAAGAAAAACATGAGGATGAGGATCAGCACCTCCAGATTCTCACTCCGCTGTGAAGCTCTCTAGATCATCAAGATTGGGGGGAGATCTCGGTTCAGACCAGGGTCAATTGGAGGCATCACATCTGTCATATCTTGAAACGTTGCTCTGGCTGAGGAACATCTGTCACCCAGGCTTCGTGTGAAGGTGTGTGTCCTTCTCAGAGTCCACTGTGGTCATTGTGTAGCGTCCCCCCCCCCCCCCTCGACCCCGGCTGGCTGGGCTAAATGTCTGATCTGAGATAAAAATCTGGAGGAAATTCCGCCCGTGTTGCCAGACTGCTCGTTTTTCTCTTCGCCGCCGCAACAATGTCCGTCCTTCATGTGCGACCGAGCGGCGTCCCAGATCTCCGCCGGTCCCTCGTGAGCCCGCTCAATGAGCCCGAAACCCAACGCCCCGGGTCTCGGCCTGGGGGAGAGAAGGGGTGAGTGACGTGAGGACGGGGGGGGGGGGAGAATACGAAGTGTTTTCCAGGTGCGTGACAGTCGATCTGTTTACGGGTGCGTTGGGGTGACGTCACCTTAAAATCTCGGCTCCCAAGTATGTTCCCGCGCCAGAGCGTAGGCCTCGCTCCGCTCTCACGTGACGGCGGATCAGCTGATTCGTCCCGGATTTATCGGGAAAACAAAAGTTCAGTCGCAGTTTAAAAAATATTTGTTTTCGTCCTGGTTTTCTCGGGACCCGCGTGCGACCTTCGACCTCGCCTCCAGAGTTCAGCGGGACTTTTCTCCTCCTGGCACCGACGCTCCAGAAGTCGAGACACAATCCTAAATACATAAAACCTTTTCTCCGGCGCGCAGAGCAAACAGTCGCTCCTGCCCGGACAACAACCCGCTAATCTCAGCCAGCGCAGCTGAATGTTGGTTTCCACGGCGACCGGGCTGTTGTGGCGCCGTCTTGGAGACTCGGTCGCTGCTCTACGCCGAGTCTCTGCGGGACGTCTGAGGGGAATTTTACTTTTCTTTTGACTTGACATTTATTTTAGCTGTTGTGTTGGTTTGTCTTTATTTATACATTTAATTTTCTATCTTTTATTTTTATTTTACTTCTCTTGTTTTTCGTGGATTCGTCGAAAATGTTTACGTTGTGAAGATAATGATGGACATTATGGGATTTACTACTAGTAGATAAAGTTTTCAACCCTATCACCTGTGCAGATCCGATTCTGGAACACCAGGAGGTTTTTGGGAAATCTGAGTTTCGTCAAGTGTTCGAACCTGCTGGACAAATTCCACACGGAGGTGACGAGTCGACCCAGACGAGCTGCACGCACACACAAGTGCACCTTCACGACTCACACACAGCACTACACACTCACGCGGACCTACAAATACACACACACACGGGCACAAACAGACACATAAACATACAAAAACGCATACATAAACCTACAAACTCACACACACAAATACACATGTAGACCTACACCCACAAAAACACAGACCTATACACGCACAAACTTAGACCTACAAATTCACACACACAAACACACAGACAGACATACAGACTCACACACACATAGACATGCACACAAAGAATTACAGACCTATACACAAACAAACACATAGACACACAAACTCACACACGTAGACCTATACAGTCACACACACAGAACTACACACACACACAGACATACAAAAACCCATACACCCACACACACACACACAGACCTACAAATACACACGCAGACCTACACAGGCACAAACAGATACACAAACATGCAAAAACTCATACACAAACACAAACATAGACCTATAAACTCAAACACACAAATACACATGTAGACCTACACACAAAACACACAGACCTATACACGCACAAACATAGACCTACAAATTCACACACACAAACACACAAAAAGATCTACAAACTCACACACACATAGACATGCACACAAAGAAATACAGACCTATACACGCACAAACACATAGACACGCACACACGTAGAACTATACAGTAACACTCAAAGACCTACACAAAAAATCACATATAGACAAACAAAAACCCATACACAAACATAGACCTATACTTTGGAACACATGCACACACACACACACATATATAGACCTACACATGCACACATAAACATTCATTACACACACACATTAAGAGACACACATAGTAAAACACTCACACTTGCATACACAGAGACACTCAAACACACATGTGCACACACTCTCACACAGAGAAAGATACTCATGCACACACACGTATACTTTCACACACAAACATATAACACTCGCACACAGAAGGGACACAATATATGAACAAAAACGCACAAGACCTTTCCACACACACACAAAAAACATACACATAGATCTAAATAATTACACAAATAAAAACATACACACCTTTAAACCCACGCACAAACTTACAGAGAGACACCCAAACACACACACTTTCCCACAGATATACTGTATATACTCAACCACACACAGACGTACACAAACACAGAGCTACACACTCGCAAACATAAAGAGACACAATATATTTACACACACACAAACATACACATAGACTTTTACACACACTTGCAAAAAAGTACACATAGACATACACAGACACACAAAGTTCAAGGCACCCACACTCTCACACACACACAAGTATTTGAGTGAGAATCATGGCCTCAGACTCGGAGGAGCTGATCCTCATCACAGAGTTGGCATCAGTCACGGAGGCGGAAGATGTTTCACTTGTTCGTGTCACTCCTGAGTTTGTGTGGAAGTTTTGATAAATATTAACTGGAAAGTTCATCAGCGAGTGTGTGAGTGTTTACCGGCGCCGCAGATGTGTGTGTGTGTGTGTGTTTACGGACCGGTGTGCACGAGTGTTTATCGGAGCGGGTCGCACCACTTCACCTCCAGGAAATGAGCTGAGCTGCAGACGCGCCTGTTATTTTAAGCCGAGTTACACATCATCTGATATCCTAAATAGCTTTTCCAGCCCGAGTGTCCCTGGGCAGACGAGGGGGGAGGGCGGGGGGGAGGAGAGGGGGAGGAGCGGGGGAGGAGAGGCACCACAGGTTCAGCATGAAGCCCTAAGAAAACATGGCCAAGACCAGGAAGACCGAGGAGAAAAAAAAAACCCTCCCGAGAGCAGCCACTTAGTCTCTCTGCAAACATTTACGCTTCAGGACCAGACCTGAGTGGACCAGGACCTGCCGGACCACGTCACTCACTCTCGAGTGGACCTCGAACCTCGGTCAGAACCTGACCTTCGTGTGAACTCTCGGTGGCTCGAGATCTTCGGGCCCTCTAGACTCCCGGGATGAGGATCAGCTCCTCTCAGTTCAAACAGCAGGAAGATGAGAACAAGTCTGAGTTAAGCTCGTGTTCAGGTGTGAAGTTTATGATCAATATAAATAAAAAATACTCTGTTAAATGTATTGTATCTTTGAAAAAACATAACTTATACATTTAATTTGAAAAAACTAAAACCATATTAATTAAATAATTATTTTATTTTACTAAATAGTTCATTAAAAAACGTTTAAAAAATATGTTTTCAAATGTATTTTATCAAAAACACGTATAATTATTATTTTTCTACTGATTGTCTGAAAGTAAAAAATATATTTTATCATTTTTATATTATTGTATTCTATTTACAAATATAATTAATTAAATATGAGTTTTTTTAATTAAATAATTAAAAACAATATTCACTAAAGAAAATATTTATGTATTATAATTTGTATTTAATCTATTTATTTTTATTCTCTATCCAATTAAACAATTAAAATACACTTTTAGCTAAAAAATAATATTAATTAAATATATATTTATTTAAGTAAAGATTGAAAAAACACTTCTTAAGTAGAAATAAATATTGTATATACTGTTTAGAAACATTTTTATTTTGGAGATACAGTATATCATGTACAAACTAACATAACGTAATATAATTATTATTTAATCTATTGATTTCATTAAAATATAACCTTCAAATGGTGTTCTTTTTTTAAATTAAATATATAAATACATACATTTATGTATTTAATTTTAAAAAAATAACACCATTTGAAGTTTTTTTTTGTTATTAATAAAGAATTTAAGAAAAAATACCTAATTAGAAAAAAATATATTTGATGTACTGTTGATGTATTTTGACCAACGTAACCTTTTATAATTAGAAAAAGTTCCTCCGCGCAGAACAGAAGCGACTTGTTCCACGTTCTTTGTCGCCTGGACCGAACAGAACCGGCCCTTGAACCAGAACCGCTTGTAAAAAGCCGAGTCCGAGTGAAAGCAGGAGCTTCTGTCGTCGCAGCCGCTCATGAATGGACGCGACCCGGTGACGTCACGACGTCACGGCGGCCGAAGAAAGAACGTAATCATGAGGTGTCGGTGTCGAGAGGTCAGAGCCGAACAGACACGAACAGACCCGAAGTTTAGTCGGGACGAGGATCCAGTCAACCCCAAACTTGAAAGTCCCTTTTTTTTTTATTTCTTGCATCTTTGTGGCGCCATTTTGATTGTATTCTTCTGTTTGGGATGTTTTGATGTCAATGTAACTATTTCTTCTTCTTTTTTTTAACTTTGACATTTTAATTGTTTTACTAAATTAATTTTAATTTGATTTACGATGGTTTCACTTTGATGTGAAACTATTTTCTTGAGGTTTTTTTTGTTCAATAATCCAAATTGTTTTAACATTTTAAACAAAAACTTTTTACTTTTTTCTCATTTCAACCACAAATAAAATCAACAATTTCATTAATAGATTAAAATAATAATTATAAATAATGTCAGTGTGTAAATAAAATACGTTACTTTTGTTTCAAATTTTTTTTTCTACTTAAATTAATTTATTTTTTATGACTCTTTATGTTTAATTTCTGATTCTAAACTCCAACATTTATTCAACATTAATCTGAAGTTTTCTTTCTCTCGCTTCAATCCTGTAGCGCCGAGGGCGTGCCCTCCCAGCCGGGCTCGCCTCTTTGTGCTCTTGTTTGTCGGTCCTGCTCGTCTTAACTCTTAAGTCGTACACTTGTGTCGGCCACCGTTGTGAAACGATCATTCGAGTCATTAACTCGGCTGTCGAGTCATAAAACAATCATGGGTGTGTACTCGCGCCCCGACAGCTCGCACACGCCTCACCTCATCGCACACACACACACAAACGCACACACACACATCGTAACGTTTACAGTCCAAAGTGAGTTTTTTTTTATTGGGGGGGAGGGGTATTGGTGGTGCGTTCAGGGACTAAACTTGCCCTTAACGTGGAAGGTTCAATTGTGTGTGTGTGTGTGTGTGTGTGTGTGTGTGTGTGTGTGTGTGTGTGGCCTCCTGTCATGGTCAGGAGACTGATTGGATGGGAGGGTTGTGTGTCAGTGTTTGCTCTGGTTAATGAGCGGAAGGAAGGTGAGCCACACACACACACACACACACACACACACACACACACACACACACACACACACACACACACGGTGGAAGTAGGTGTGTGTGTGTGTGTGTCGAGGGCGAGTGCCTGGGGGTTGACGTCCCACCTCGGCATGATTAGTAGTTGCCTCTTGAGTAAACACACGTCTGAATGAGGAAGGAAGGAAGAGAAGGAATCTTCCAGGGGACGGTCACATGACCGGAATCTCAGCCGCATCAATCTGGAGTTTCGAACCAACGTCGTCCACTTTTATTGAGACGTAAACATGCCGGGGGCGTGTCCTCTGAGAAGAGCCGAACGACACACTCGAGCTTTAACTTCCGGAGTTTAAACGTATTTTGGTTTATTCTTTAAGATTTATTGTTTTTTATCTTTTTCTATGAAATTGTTTTTAGTTTTGCTTCTTTATTTCGGTAGTTTTTGTGCAGAGAATTCTGGGGATTTTAACTTCTGTTTAAAAAAACATTTTAACTCAAATTTTAACAAAAACATCTTTGGAAATGTTCGTTTATCTTAATCTCGACCTTTGGTTTATTTTTCATAAACCAAAGGTCACATTTGTTTTGAGGTCTTCAGGTCACCTTGACCCTGAGACAACACAAGGGATACCACAAACACATTTGTTTTCAGGCCTTCGTGTCACCTTGACCCTGAGATAACACACACAAGATACCACCAAAATTATAATTTGAATAAACTTTCTTCCTTTCTTTTCTTCAGAATTATTTTAGTTTTTTCGTGGTTTTGGTTGTAGTTTTAATACAGTGTATTACTTGTCAGAATACACCCTTTTTTGGTGAAATTTGTAAACAGTTTTTGGGAAGTATGTTTGATCTGCAAACTTTTCCTTTCATTCAAATATTTTTTGTCATGTCAACGTCTTTTCAAACCTGAATTTAAACTTAAATATCTTCCTTTTTTAATCTCAGCACAAAAAAAATCTTTACTTATTTCGCTACAGTTCCCACTGCCGAGGGGGCGTGGCCTCCCAACACTCTAACTCCCACGAAGAAGGAATGTCTCATGAACCGTCATTTGTGATGATTTCTCCTCGTTGTTGTTGTTTACGTCGAGCGCTTCACCTCCTGAGAGTCGACTTCTGTCTCGTCGACGTCTGTCTCGTCTCAGAATGTTTTCCCAGAACGTTACGGTTTATTTACCGACGGATTATTTATCGGACGCTTGAGAACTCGCCGTCAGACGCTTTCCCGCCGAGATGAAGGTCGGCGTGGAGAGGCCGCGTCCGAGACGACGGCGGTAAACATCCACAGAAGCGACTCGGGCGGGAGTTCGAGTTCGCGTGGAGTTCTGAGCTAGCCGGGGTGACGGCGACGACACTCGAGACGAAGTCGCCTGATGTGACGCTCGTGTTTGAACCAGAAGTTGATGACGGTTTAACTTGGAGTCTCACTTTGATTCTGAGTCACATTTTGAGTCACATTCTGAGTCACATTTTGAGTCACATTTTGAGTCACATTCTGAGTCACATTTTGAGTCACATTTTGAGTCACATTTTGAGTCACATTTTGAGTCACATTTTGAGTCACATTTTGAGCCGGATCTTTGTCTGAATCCAAGTAACATTCAAGTAATGGTCACCTTGACTCAGAGACAACACAAAAGATACCGCCTGGAAAAGCGCTATATAAATAAAAATGACTTACTTACTTACTTTGAGTAACCTTGACCCAGAAACAACAAAAGGGATACCACAAACACATTTGTTTTCAGGCCTTTTGGGTCACCTTTACCCAGAAACAACATAAGGGATACCACGAACACATTTGTTTTCAGGCTTTCGGGTCAGCTTGACCCTGAGATAACACAAGGGATACCACAAATACATTTTTTTTCAGGCCTTCGGGTCACTTTGACCCAGAAACAACATAAGGGATACCACAAACACATTTGGTCTAGAAAGGCGCTCTAGAAATAATCATTACGTACTTACTTACTTTGAGTCACCTTGACCCAGTAACAACACAAGGGATACCACAAACACATTTGTTTTCAGGCCTTCGGGTCAGCTTGACCCTGAGACAACACAAGGGATACCACAAATACATTTGTTTTCAGGCCTTCGGGTCACTTTGACCCAGAAACAACACAAGGGATACCTCAAACACATTTATTTGTTTAACTGAGTCTGAGTCTTTTTATGAAGCGTTTCGTTTGAAAGTAAACTGATTTTTTTCATTTATTTACTTGTTGATACTTTGTCTTTTTTTTGTATTATTTACAATTTAAAGATTAATTTTAAACAATATTACAGACGGAGAACTTGTTCTGTGTGTTGAGTGAGCTGAGCCAGAGGCTCAACAATCCTTTGAATCACCAACTTCTCTTCGTAGCTTGATGACAATTAAGTAAAAAAAAAGAAAATTTCAAAACCAAACTTGAAAACACAGATGATCAGGTGAATATAAAAAGTTAATTAGATGTTAAATTAGCAGTTTTTGTTGTTACAAAAGTATTCGGAGACAATAAATAAAAAAAATGATGAACAGAATTAAAAGACAAAAATACATCAACGGCAACTTTAGTCACTAAAAAAACAAAAATAAAATCTAAATGTAAAGAAAAAAAGATTTCAATGGCTCAGTTTTGGACTTAAAAATAAGATTGAAATAGCAAAATTAAAATTAAAATTAAATTAAAAAAACACTGAAAAAAACTATATTTTGTAATGAAAAAGTTGATCTAAATTTAAAGAATATAAAGAAACCGGTTTTGACTCAAACAATAGAAAGGAAGAAAAAGATAAATATAATAAAAATATTTTAAAAAAAGAAGCTGAGACGAGAAACGTGAATCAATAAAGAAACAAACAGACGAGAAGAATTCCAAGTTAATAAACTCAGAGTTTATTTTTCTCCGGATCATGTTTCTTCATTATGTCGCTTCACATTCCAACCATCTGTCCGCTCTGATCCGAGGATCTGGTTCCCCTCGCCGGTCCTGGTCCTGGTCCTGGTCCCTCTCCGCGTGGACCCCGGGGTCTCCACCCGTGGGCGTGGCGACGGAGGTGCGAGTCGGTGGGAACAGGTGACCCCTTCTCTCCCGCCCCAGCATCGGTTACAGCCAGAGCCGCCTATCCGAGTGGAACACGGATTGATTAACAGGTCTGATAGACCCCCAACGGCCAACTGTTGCCCAAGACCCCCTCCACGCCCCCCTTATCACTGCTGCAGCGATAGCGGGTCTAGAGTTACCCCGGGCCCCCGCATACCACATTTAAAAGGGTGGAAATGGAATTAATGCATGTGTTTGGACGTGGACTTCTGCATCCTGAATCCCCCTCCCCCCAACACTCCCCCCCTCCCCCGAGTCCTCCCCACAGACTATCCCAGGCCTCTCAGAGTTCAGACCTGCTGTTCCTCCTGAAGTCACTGAGGTGTGAGACTCTCTCCAGGTCTCGACTTCATCCTGGACCAGCTGAAGTGTCGCAGCTTCGGAGTCTTTTTCCTTCACACCTTCTCCGACCTCGTCTTGTAGATCCTGGACAGGTTTCTGAGGAACAACCGGACCCGGATCCTTAGGACGACCTCCCTGGCTTCCGTAATACATGTGCAGTGGTGAAGGTCGTTCACCTTGATCCAAAAACAACACAAGGAATACCACAAACACATTTGTTTTCAGGCCTTAGGGTCACCTTGACCCAGAAACAACACAAGGGGTATTGTAAACATATTTATTTTCAGGCGTTCGGGTCACCTTGACCAAGAAACAACACAAGGGATACCTCAAACACATTTGTTTTCAGGCCTTCGGGTCATCTTGACCCAAAAACAAAAAAAGGGATACCTCAAACACATTTGTTTTAGGGCCTTTGGTTCACCTTGACCCAGAGATAACACAAAAGATACCACAAACACATTTGGTCTAGAAAGGCTCTCTACAAATAACCATTACTAACTTACTAACATTCTCACTTACTTACTTACTTACTTACTTCAGGTCACCTTGACCCAGAGATAGCACAAGGGATACCACAAACACATTTGTTTTCATGCGTTTGGGTCACCCTGACCCAGAAACAACACAAGGGATACCACAAACACATTTGGTCTAGATAGGCGCTCTAGAAATCCCCATTACTTACTTACTTACTTACTTGCTTGCTTACTTCGGGTCACCTTGACCCAGAGATAGCACAAGGGTTAAGCGTTTGATTGTTTTTTTAATCATTAAATTAAAGATTTCTCTATTGAAGGTCGAATTTGTTTTTTGAAAAATGTAATAAAATCAATCTGTATCGATCTGAATCAATTAATTTTATTATGTCATCGAGTTATAATGTCCAATAATTAAAATATATATTTTTAAAATTCAACATTTCTTTATTTGTAGCCATTTAAGTTCAATATACAACTGTTGGTATAATAGTATAAAAAGAGCGAAACACTTTCAGCCAATCATATGTCTCGCAGACGATCATGTGACGATGTGGAAGCAAACATTTGGAAATTCAATTCTAAAAAAAAACAACCGAATTCTTAAAAAAACACATTTCAACTTTAATTTAACCGTTCAATAAACACGATAAACTTCCACTGACCACGTTTGTAGTTCCTCCTCCACAAATATTGACTCTGGTCGGTTCAGCCCGACCCCCTGCTCGGGGTGACCCCGGCTGTGACCCCGGCTGTGACCCCGGGTGTGACTCGGTTCTGTTACAACTGGACGAATCCAATGAGTCGTGTGAAGGACTTTAATTACGGCGACACGATCCGCCCGCGTCGGTTTGTTGTCTTTACTGACGGTGATGGGGCGCCGGCCGAGACGCCCCCCCGCTGTCACTCAGTAACCCCGTTAACTCACACACACAAACCTACTGCTTAATAGACTCGCCTTTCTATGGTTGATTAACTGTAAATATATGACTAACTATATGACTTTTAACCTCTTTATTATTTATGTTTGACAAAAATATTATACTAGTTATATCTTTTCTTTTTTATGTGTTTACGTTTTTGAATCATGTGTAAAAAATAATCTATTGTAATATTTTGAATTGAGCTTTATTTAATTTAATGTACATTTAAATCATTTGCAGCAGTCTTGTGGTTCTAATGACTTTAATTTCCTATTTATTTTTAATAATGTTAACAAACAACTCAAAGTATTCAACATTAACCAGACCTTGATTGTTTTGATAATATTTGTATTTACTTGGATTACAGTTTTACGTGCTTTTTAAAATTAAATTCACAATCTTTGAACAGAAATACCATGGTTGAATTTGATATAATCAAAAGTTTAAACTTTAAATTGTTTAAATTGAAGTCTGTTTTCTTTTATTGTTAAATTACTGTATTCAATCATAACTACATTAAAAGGTTGAATTTTTTCTTCATTTCCACTCTTTGAGCTTCTTCAGTCACATGATCGACTTCAAGTCGCAGGATTGGCTGAAAGTTGGATCTAGTAGCTCGGTGCTCTGTTGGTTTTGTCTGCTGTCAGTATTATACCAGAATTTTTACATTGAATTGAAAAGACTAAGAATTAAATAATATTGAGTTTAGGAAAATACTTTTTGATAGGATAGGAATAAGAATATCAACCTCTATGTGAAAAAAAAACATCATTCATCATGAAAATATTGCAATTTTTAATTGATTTGTTTGAATCAAATTAAACCTTTAAAAGTACAAATTATTTAATTCAATATTTGAATAAAAACAAAACATTCGATATTATGATGGAGATAAAAAGTGAGACTCCAAGTTAATATGATAGATAGATGGATGGATGGATAAATAGATATGTTTTTCCTACGGGAAATTGTTTTTCCAAATAGCAATACAGACGATAATTTAATTTAATTTAATTAAGAAAAATTAAAATAAGAACAAGAACAAAGATTAATGTTTATATATTTTATTTTATTATATTTTATTTTACTTTACCAATCAATGAAAAAGTTAACTTTGTCGCTACATCTGTGAGCTCATGATGTTTAAAAGTCTCTCTTTTGTGTCGTCATTAGTTGTTAGTCTAGTATTTGTGTTTACTCGCTAAAGTGTGTTTGTTCTTAATTGTCTGCTCGCTAATGACATTCCTCGCTAATGGTTCTATTGTATTGTAACAGGCTGGGTGTGTATTGGGGTTCAGGGGGTGAAGAGAGGGTGAGGGGGGGTGAGGAGGGGGGGACGTTTTAAACAAACACCTCCAGCAGTAGCAGTTCAACTCTGGTCTCCGCCCCTCCGCGGGGGGAGTGTCCTGGCTGCCCTGGTATAAGAGCGAGCGCACCCACCTTCACACACACACACACACACACAGCGTGAGAAAACGGGTGAGAGTCCAGGTCCCGGTTCTGGTTCTTAGGATGAGCGCAGCGGAACATCTGGAGTGACCAGAGACGCGGACGATGGAGCGGCGCGTCCCCGCTTGTTGGTGCGCCCTCCTCAGCCTGCTGCTCGTGCACGCGTGCCGGGCGGCCAAGGAGCTCCAGTGCCAGGAGATCTCGGTCCCGCTGTGCCGGGGCATCGGCTACAACTACACCTACATGCCCAACCAGTTCAACCACGACACGCAGGACGAGGCGGGTCTGGAGGTGCACCAGTTCTGGCCGCTGGTGGAGATCAAGTGCTCGCCGGACATGCGCTTCTTCCTGTGCAGCATGTACACGCCGATCTGCCTGGAGGACTACAAGAAGCCGCTGCCGCCCTGCCGGGGCGTGTGCGAGCGCGCCCGCGCGGGCTGCGCGCCGCTCATGCGCCAGTACGGGTTCCCGTGGCCGGACCGGATGCGGTGCGAGCTGCTGCCGGAGCACGGCCACCAGGACTCGCTGTGCATGGACTACAACCAGAGCCAGACCACCACCACCCCAGCCCCGGTCCCGGCGAAGCCCACGGACCGCCCGCAGAAACCCGACAGGAGGAGGAAAAACTTTGGGGTTCCTTGGAAGCCGCCGCCGGGTCAGTGTGACCCGGGCTGCTTCTGTCGCCCGCCGCTGGTCCCGCTCACCGGGTCAGGTCTCAAAACGGGTCAGGTGTCCAACTGCGCCATGCCGTGCCACAGCCCGTACTTCAGCCCGGAGGACCGGACCTTCACCGCGTCCTGGATCGGACTCTGGTCCGTGTTGTGCTTCGTGTCCACCTTCGCCACCGTGGCCACTTTCCTCATCGACATGGAGCGCTTCAAGTACCCGGAGAGGCCCATCATCTTCCTCTCCGCCTGCTACATGTTCGTGTCCGTGGGCTACATCGTCCGGCTGGTCGCGGGTCACGAGCAGGTGGCGTGCGGCCGCGACCACGTCCACTACGAGACCACCGGACCCGCGCTCTGCACCATCGTCTTCCTGCTCATCTACTTCTTCGGGATGGCGAGCTCCCTCTGGTGGGTGATCCTGTCCCTGACCTGGTTCCTGGCGGCGGGGATGAAGTGGGGCAACGAGGCCATCGCCAGCTACTCGCAGTACTTCCACCTGGCCGCCTGGGTCATCCCCAGCATCAAGTCCATCGCGGTCCTGGCGCTGAGTTCCGTGGACGGGGACTCGGTGGCCGGGATCTGCTACGTGGGCAACCAGAACCTGGACAACCTGCGGGGGTTCGTGCTGGCCCCCCTGGTGATCTACCTGTTCATCGGCACCATGTTCCTCCTGGCCGGGTTCGTGTCTCTGTTCCGGATCAGGACCGTGATCAAGCAAGGCGGCACCAAGACCGACAAGCTGGAGAGACTCATGATCCGCATCGGGGTCTTCACGGTGCTCTACACCGTCCCCGCCACCGTCATCGTGGCGTGCTACTTCTACGAGCAGCACCACCGGCAGACCTGGGAGGCGGCCCAGAGTTGCTCGTGCGCCTCGGATCAGAACCGGCCCAGGCCCGTCTATGCCGTCTTCATGCTCAAGTACCTGATGTGCCTCCTGGTGGGGATCACGTCCGGGGCCTGGGTCTGGTCGGGGAAGACCCTGGACTCGTGGAGGACCTTCTGTACTCAGTGCTGCTGGGGCAGCAAGGCCACGGCCGGGTCCATGTACAGCGACGTCACCTGGAGGTCCGGAACCACCAGCTCCATGTCCTGCCCCAAACAGATGCCGCTGTCCCGGGTCTGACCGAAGGCCTCCTCTTGGTTAACTTTGAACAGTTGCTAGTGTAGCCATTAGCTCAATGGTGAAACCACGGAGCAACACAGCGGCGTGTCGTCTGCATAGAGCCGTGTCTTAGGAGATTTTGGACCGAGTCGGTACCGTTTGGATCCGTCGCTGCCTTTACGTCTTACGGGTCGTTTGTATTTATATAATTATTGTTGTACATTTGTAAAAAAAAGAAAAGAAATGAAAGTTAAAGATTGTAAATACGCTTCACTCTGACAGATTTTTATTTTGAGAATAAAAGTTCTTAATGAAAACTATCTATTGTTTATTATTCAGAGACACGTGTCTGTCAATCAATCATTGCATGTTTGAACAAATGTATGTTGCCTCGGAAACACGTTTTTTAATTATTACAAGACTAGTCACGTGGTTACCATTTAATTATTAACTTACAACTTTATTACTGTAAACTTTGTTCTATACAATATCTGGAGATTTCCTTATTTTCATAGAACCCGGAAATACATCTTGATAATGTAAACAACAGGAACATACATAAAAGTACAGTTTATTCAAACTACGATGTCAAAAATACTTCATATTACACAGAAACAAGTGTATATTATTTAATCATTATTAATGGAGTCTTGCAAACTTACTTCTTTCTCCGTTTTAATTTACTTCAGTCTGATCTCATTCATTATTTTCTCGTTTTTTCTACTTTATTTTACACATTTGTTTGTCTTTTCTCGTGTTCCATATATTTTCCTCGCTTTCCCTTTTCTTACTGTTGCTCTTTTTTTGTTCACTCTTTACTTGAAAGTTTGATCAACTTTTTCTATCTTGTGAAAACTTGTTTCTTCGTCGAGGAGAAAAGTTGTGCTCTGCTGCCACCGTGCGGTCAGAGAGAGAAAAACGAGACTCAGTCCAAAACTTGATCCCAAATATTTGAGCTCACGTTCCCGCCAATATCTGTTCTGATTATTGATCTTAATTTACTTTTAGGATCGATTCATTATGTCTGACACAATATTTATACGTTTTCAGTCATTTATTCGTATTTTAAAAATATATTCAAATCTGCTGCTACAAGTATGTTTCTATAACAGTTATAATTTAGTTAATGTCAAATTTGAATAATTGTTTTTTGTGGTTTGAACGCTATTGCTGAATCTAAGTACGGTGGCCCCTGAAGGTCAAACGAAAAGCGCAACCACATAAACAAAAATAAAACGACCTTTTGGTCACAACAAAATACTTAAAAATTATATTCTTTGTTATTTTTGGACTCGACTCAACTCAACTTTATTTATAAAGCGCTTTAAAAACAATCGTGACAAAGTGCTGTACAATGACATAAAATATAGCATAGTTAAATCATACAAAGGTAGAAACAATATAAAATAAAACAAGCAAAAAGCACTTAAAACAGCTCAGAGTCTCATGCTGTGTTAAAAGTCAGGGAATAAAAGTGTTTAAGATGAGATTTAAAAATGGACAGTGAGGAGGAGGACAAACATATTAACAATTCACCTCAACATTAACATAAATTGATCTTTATTTAATGCACTTACTAAAATGATAATCTTAGATCACAGTTTTAAACTATTTATTTTCTGATATTGTTGTACTTCTCTTGACGGACACTCAGCCCTCTGCTGCCACCTGTGCCCGAGTAGAGTATTACATCTTTCACCGTGTTACTATTTTGAAGGCGCGGAAACAAACTCACATGTGTGCAAGGACACGCACGACCGAGTGACGACAAACATCCAGAAGGTCGAACACACAGATACACACACACACACTCAGACTGTCAGGTTGTTTCTCTGACCTCTCGACCTCTCGGCTGCTCTGAATACCTGCAGAAGCAACACGAGTCGCGGAGAGTTCAGACCTGAGTCAACGATCACAGAATGTCGACTATAAAACCACTGAACAGCAGGTGTCCCAGCTACCAAGGGTACCCGCGAACACTTCCCGTCACTGTGTCAGATTGTGTATAGTTTGATAAAGTGTGTGTGGAGTGTGTTTAGTGGCAGGATTTTTAAGTTTTAACATTTAAGTTTTAATCTTTGTGTTTCATCATTGTTGTGTGTTTGTTTTGTAGGTGTGTATTTTTGTCATTTATAGTCTTGGCGAGGTCAAGAGGTCAAATCGGTGGCAACATGACAAACGTGTGACGGTCGGCCCTCAGAGTTGGTTCAACCAGGTCATGGTTGAAACCTTGTGCAGGGTCAAAGGTCAGGTGGGCGGGTGAGTCAGACGACAGCTGGACTCGACTGAACTGCGTTCACACGATTAAAAAAAACATCTTTATTTATTTATTTACGTAATAATGTTTTCTTCTTTCTGACTTTATTGACACACATTTAACACATGTTTTTTAAAATATGAAATTATTCTTAACTACTTTTTTCTATATTAAAACTTATTTTACATGACGCTGACGATACGATATGTATATACTGTAGTAACAAGGATATATGTGTAGTATTGTCGAGTACTTGACTCTGGTGTTGTAGTATTTACAGACCACATGACTCTTGATGAAGTTGTAACTGCTTTCATTTGTTTTGAAACCAAAATATGTCCAAATATCAGCTTTAAAAGCTGCTGGAGTCACTGTATCCTCTCGTCCTCAGTTGTAACTGCTTTAATTTGTTTTCAAACCAAAATATGTCCAAACATCAGCTTTAAAAGCTGCTGGAGTCACTGTATCCTCTCGTCCTCAGTTGTAACTGCTTTAATTTGTTTTCAAACCAAAATATGTCCAAACATCAGCTTTAAAAGCTGCTGGAGTCACTGTATCCCCTCGTCCCCAGTCATCGCCGGATTTTATTGTTCCTTAAGCTGTGAGGACATGCTGCCATCTAGCGGCCGGTGGTTAAATTGCAACACAAAAATGAACAAATTATTTTATTTTATACACACTTTATTGAAATATAAAGCATAAAATAACTCTGATAAAAATAAAATATGATTTAAAAACCCCAAAATGATACAGTGTCGTTGAATATGATACAGTATATATATATATATATATATATATATCTATGACGACGACCTCCCGCTCTACACCCAGGCCCTCCTGTCCGACGGGTCGCTCTGCTGACGCCCGATGGCGATGACCTGAGTGCCGACCCTCGCGCTCCCCGGCGTCCCCGGTGTCTCGGAGCGAGGGGACGCAGGGGGCCTCTGGGAGCCGTTGAGGATACACTGGGGGGTTCCAAAGGTGCTCATGGGGGTCGGCGGCCTGGAGAAGTCCGGTCTACACCGGTCGGTCGTAGACAAGGACCGCTTGAAGGCCGGTCCCCCGTTCTGCTCGCTGTGCGGCAGGACCCTGGGTTCGTCGGCAGGGGGGGTCTTGCCGCCTCCAGCGTGGGACCTCCTGGTCAGGAGGACGTCCGTGTCCTCGGCGGTGGCGGCGCTGAAGACGCTGCTCCGCTCAGCCTTGCTCGCCTCCTCCTTCAGCCGCTGCCTCTTCTTCCTCCACCTCAACATGGACTTGAGCGAGCTGACCAGGTCCAGGAGGCTCAGCAGGACCGAGGCGCCCGTGACCCCCAGCATGAGGTGCAGCATCAGGGTCTTCTCCGTGCGCCTGGAGATGTAGCACTCCACCCCGGACGTGCAGGGCGCCTCGTAGCACAGGAAGCTCTTGGGCAGGGACAACCCGAAGAGGAAGAACTGCCCGGCCCCGAAGACCAGCTCCAGGAGGATCCTGAGGACCACCACCAGCAGGTAGGCGCAGTAGAAGCGCCGCCCGCCCCACTCCTCGGGCGCGGCCTTACCCAACGACGGTTCCCTGGAGGAGGAAGAACCCCCCGGGACCCGGTCGTAGGCGTAGAGCGCCACACAGTGGCGGTGGGTCAGGACCTTGTGGGCGACGTAGCTGGTGAACATGACGTGCGGGAGGCAGAGCAGCAGCAGGTGCAGCAGCCACAGGCGCAGCACCGACACCGGCGCGAACACGTCGAAGCAGACGTTGGAGCAGCCGGGCTGGATGGTGTTGCAGATGAAGCGCTCCTGCTCGTCGCTGAAGAGAGTGAAGCCGGCGAGCAGCAGCAGCAGCAGACGCAGGACCAGCATCAGCAGCCACCAGGTCTTACCTGCCGAGTCAGATTTAGATTTAAAATGATTCCAAAACATCTTATATAAGTAAGTAAGTCATTTTTATTTATAAAGCGCTTTTCCAGACCAGGGTCACAAAGCGCTTAAACAATCAAAACAATACTCAATAAAGTATATACTTTAAAGGTCAAGATAAAACTGATAACACAACAGGAGTTCCAGAAAATCAAGGAAAAGCCTGAACAAATAAAAACGTCTTAAGATGTTTCTTGAAGGAGTCAGTAGATCCATAAAAAGTGAAATATTGAAGGTGAAAAGTGATTTAGTAATAATAATTTTTAAAATTCAATACATGTATTAAATACTACATTTACCAAGTATAATATTAAAAAAGACAATTATGACTATTATTATGTTTCATTTATTATTTTAATGTAATGTTATGCTAAGAATAAATGAAATATACTAATAATAAATCAATGACGTGTTTATATAATGATTGAATTTTAAGTAAGTAATTAAGTAATTTATATCTAAAGAGATTTTCTTTTCCAGACCAGGGTCACAAAGCGCTTAAACAATCAAAAGAATACTCAAAAAAGATATTCTAAAAAGCCCCAAACCGCCATTTTAATAAGTGAAAAAGTGGAAACTAAAGTTATTTTATAAAGATAATAAATAATGAAATAATTCCAAAATGTAAAATATAACTCAAGTTTAGTTATTAGGATCATCATTTTGGACGAATTATTTATTATAAGGATGAATTTATGAAAAGAAAAGGATCAATGCTACGAAAACATTGTCCCTTTAAATCAATTATCTTGATAGCAAATAATGAAAAAAATTTTTTTTTACAAAGAATATGTAAAATAATTGTGTATATTTATATTCGATTTTAAGTCCAACACGGTTGTGTATTATAGATGAAAAAGTGAAAACTAAAGATGTTTTATAATAAAAATAAATAAATGTAAAATATATTTTTTTAAAAGTCTAAATATTGAAAACACAATTTTGACTTTTGAAAAAATACCTTAAAATATTGTTGTTGTTTTTTTAAAGGAGAAAAAAACTGAATTAAATAACATTTAAAAAGTAGATCCAAGTTGCATTGAATAAAAAAGAAAAGATACACAAAGATGTTTGAAAAGTTCTTAAGAAATTGAGGTAAGATTAGATTTGTTAAAAGAAAATCGTGAAAATATATAGCTAAATAAACATAAAAAGCTTTATGCGAAATGGACAAAAAAGCCAATAGTTCATATAAAAAAAAAAAAGAAAGAAATATTTTAGAAAATGTTGAGACTCGTTGACTTGTCATCACAGCCAGGAGAGAAACAATCGAGCGTAACTCGTGCTTGTTAAAGATCTTCGTGAGTCGTGTTCGTTGGTGACTCTGAAGACTCACCCATGAAGGACACGCTGTGGTTGAGGGTGATGAAGAGCAGGTCCACGGCCCCCATAGTCCTGCTGAGTCCAGGCTGATCCCATAAGAGCCGAGCTTACGTCTGATTTCCCTTCAGCTCATGCGAAGCTTCGCCAACAGTAACACTGCAACAGATCTATTCTTACCGTCAAAGCATTGTTGACATGTCGAGGTGGCTGTTAAACTCAGACGAGGAGGAGGAGGCTCAAGACGCTCGGCTATTTTGGACCGACACACACACACACACACACACACACACACACACACACACACACACACACGTACAGTCAGAATGATGATGACAAATCGACTCGAACACACACATGTGAAAGTCAAATAATCGGCATTCATCGGTGTGTGTTTGATGACTCTCTTGTCTCTGGGTGATTGTTTGTCCACCTTTCCAGGGTGTCCTTCACCTCTGACCCAGATCAAATGGATTCTTAGATCATGTAGAGACAAAAAATATTTTATTTTGAATTTACTGTCCTCTGCTCCTGAAGAACTTTCAAGTGAATATAATAATATTGGAAAAATGTGCTTTTAAATCGGATTGTTCTTTAAATAAAGGTTGTATATATTTGTTTGCATATTTAGCTTGATTTAATACCTTTCAGTACTTATTTTTATTTTAAAATCTTTTCCTTTTTTTTCTACTAAATGTATTTATGCACTAAGAATACACGGATCCTGATGGTTTTTCAAATTCAAAGTCTGATTATGATGCTGTTAGAATTAACCGTTATAATTTCATGTTAAAAGTCTAATGATGACACACGTTAACTTCAAAATTGACCATCACTGTGCAAAACGAATAATCTTCAGTTTTCGCTCCTGGCCAACAGAGGGCGCTGTTGAAAATGTCTTCATTTAGTGTCAATCAGCGCAGGTGACGAAGTATCAAGTGAAGTAGACTGAACTGAACTGAACTGAAGTCAGACCCGGCGGCATGGGCGGGCATTGGGGGGCCATGCCCGCCCCCAGGGTCAGCCGTGCCCGCCCTGGCAGGAAGGTATTTATTTTTACATAAGAGGTCAACCCTCTGCCCTGTCGAACGAAGCCAAAGCGCTGTTACGCCTATTAAAGGTGATGTAAATGTACAATGTTGTGGTTCAACTTTAGTTATTTCCATGTGAGAACACACAACAACGCTAACAGCAATCCGGGATTCAAAATATGTTTGTTTATTATCTTCTTCGATCTCTCCACACACATCCATCAATGTCAAGAACAGCACACCCAAGTGGTCAATAGGTTCCACTACAGTTATTGTTATCATTTGTCATTAATGGTTACAGTTGCTTATAGAGGCAGTCATTGGTTTTGGTTTTCAGTTTGAACATCCTTACTACCTTGACAAGAAAAAGTAACAAGGAGAACGAGCAGGAAGACCATCCATGTCTACTGAAGTCAACCTGAACCCTGGAGTGAACATTCAAACTGAGAGAGTAGCTGCAGCTGAAGCCTTTACTTGAACTCACCAAGACACCGGCCTTGGACTTGGGCTCGGTGATAGTTCAGTATTGTTTTTATTGTACCTTTTTAAAAACAAATTTAGGTTGAAAAGTTTGCCCCCCTGAAAAAATGTAATGCCCCCCCCTTAAATGCTTTTCTGCAGCCGGGTCTGACCAGAAGTGACACCAAGTGAGTTTGTAACTGGTCCAGACTAAGCCTAGACACTGGTGTCAGAAACTGAGTTGCCTCCATGGAACTTCCCTTCTGTCTCAAGATCTTGAACTTGGGAGGTGGACCAGACCTGGACATCATCCATGTTAAAGTTGTGACGCTCACAAACTTACTTACGTACTTCAACTCTCACAGTTGCAAAGTCAACAAAACGAAAAGCGTCAAATGAAGATAATACATCATACATTCATACAGTCAATGACATGAACATTTTGTTGAAAGATAACCATTTACACAAAAGGCATGGATCATTTAAAACAATGTTTTGTTTTTATTTCATCTTCATAGTCAGTAACAGTTACAGTAGTTCAGTAATAATTTGTGTGGCTCGTGTGTAAATGTAATGTCACAAAGTTGAGATTGAAATAAATGACATGCATACATAAATAATACTTATTTTGCTCTCATGTCTTTGTTAAAAACCTTCAGATATTGTCATTTTGCCGATTAAAACACAACCAAACCTTGATTCAATTAAATTCAATTGTATTTAAAGTGTCTTATCAGAACAAAGTTATCTCAAGACACTTTAACTACTTAAAAACATTGTAATAAAGTACATAAAGTGTTGTAATACATCTTCATTCAACCATAAAGTTGTAAAAAAAACCTTGAGGTTGATTTCTTTAGCACAGACTCAACGATGTCAGAGAACTTGAGGCAGACAGTAAACGTGGGCAGCGACAGTTTGAAGACGTAAACCACTGCCTGCTGGTCAGTGCAGGATTGTAGTGCACAGCTTGACACATTCCGTTGTTCGATGAACTCACATATGCAGCGTAAGACTACATTTCTGAGCTTCTATGTGAACTACAAACAAACAGAGCTAATGTTGAACTTTTGCATTAAACCATTAAACCGTCTCTTGACGTATCAAGAGGGCTACTGGCCTAGCTGGTCGTCACCAGCCCGTCACTGGTGAAGCTCTATGGATTCTTCGTTCAGACGCCCCTGGAAATGAATGAAACTCTCATTATATCATCCACTGAATGAATGAAAGGTTGATACACACTTTTGAAATAACTTACTATATAGCGATGGTGACCCCTGCCATGAAGTGTGTCCATTCGACATTGAGACGATCATATGATACTGTCTTATAAATGATAGCGTGGGACTAACTAGTCGCCTCATTTGTCTTAGCTACTCGTTACAAACACAATCTTATCTTGATCATTAGGTCACTCGTACTTCAAGTTTACTTTGAGGTAAACCAGGGATGGTAAGTAAGTAAGTAAGTAAGTAATATTTATTTATATAGCGCTTTTCCAGACCAGGGTCACAAAGCGCTAAAACAATACTCAAAAAAGTACATACTTTAAAGATCAAGATAATACTGAGAACAACACAGGAGTTCGAGAAATTCAAGGAAAAGCCTGAACAAATAGAAACGTCTTAAGATGTTTCTTAAAGGAGTCAGTAGATCATCAAACACAAAGAGAGAGGAAGATCGTTCCAAAGCTTAGGAGCAACAGCCTGGAAGGATTTCTCTCCTCTGGTCCTGAACCGTGTGCGTGGAACCATAAGTAGATTCTGATCCACAGACCTCAGAGCCCGAGCTGGGGTGTAAGGCTGGATCAGATCAGTGATGTAAGGAGGAGCCTGACCATGAATAGCTCTGAAAGTAAGAAAATGGTAACAAAGAAGCAACACTTACCGCCGGTTGTACACTGTCTCTTCTGTTCCTTTGAGTTCCTGAAGATATGGAACAAAAAAAACAACTTTTATAGACAGACAGACAGACAGACAGACAGACAGACAGGTAACTCACTTAGGTATACGTAAATTAAAATTAAAACAAAAAGGACAAAAACAACCAATGCCAGAAAAACACCCAATCCAACCCAAAGCTGACTCGCCGATGATTCAGGTAAATACTCAGAGTCTGCAAAGACAACAAAAACAAAAGGTTCATCCTCTGATAGAATCTTGTTTCACATATTTCTTTCATACAATTCCACTGACCAACAAGTTGAACATCTATACATGAATGAAAATGTTTTGTATCAATAGTTTTAATAATAATAATTAATAATCGTTTTTTTTAAATGTTCTTCAATAATTTGTAGATTCATCTGTATGTGACTTTGTGAATTTATTTCACAATTTTGCTTCAAACCTTATCAACATGTTTACTCTTTTTTTTCTATCATAGTTGTGAAGAAGAATCTGCTGCTTAAGTCTCTCTTAAGTCTCTAAGGCTCTTGTTCTCATGTGAAGGAAGGACAGAACAATAGATGGATGGAATGTTAGATAGAATTACTTGAATAATCTCGACTCTTTTTATTAACATTCAAAGAAACATGTGTCTGTGGTTTTGTTTTATTGTCACTACAGAGTTGCTGGCCTCAGGTGAGAGTAGAAATCTACCATCAGTGGAGAGATTTGTCTTCTGGTTCAGCGAGTTACTCATACGTTATGATTCTTTGTTACAATTTATACATTTATACAAAATAAAGAAAGTAAATACTCACCCTGAACGTTCACGTTGTATTTTACTTTAATGTGATCTTCACCATCATGTATCACAAAAGTGTAGACTCCACTGTCGTTAAACATCACATTCTTCAGCAACAAAGAATTATTTTCTGTTGAAAACTCAGCTCTGCGTTCGTACTTTTGACTAGTATTACAGTTTAAGCTATGATCACATTTTATAATAGAATTGTTCTGGTGTTTCACGAAAAAATCTTCAAACTCTGTCAGTGACAAAGTATGAGGACCAGCCAGACGTAGATGATCTCCTCTCTTCACAAACACAGTCCCAGGATCAGAACCTACAAAACACAAGAGTCACGATTATTTCTAGTTACGTTGACGACATGTGATGAAACATTTGTGTCATGTTCTTCATCCTAGTCATGGATCCACCACCTCGTCCCTCTGGTGTCCACAGGCTTCCTCTGGTCTCCTGCTCTGACTTGTATCAACTCTAGACTAAGAGGTGCTGATCCCCATCACTGCTTAACATAAACTTATCTAAGAACATGATTGTTTGCTGACATAGAAATAGACCTTCGGGACTTGTTTGCACTAATACACTTGATTTACTACAACTGTGTTGAAACTTTAAATAAATAATTTAAAAAATCAATCTCAGTCCTATTTCAGGTGTGAGGACAGTAATCCAGATTAGAATGAGTATATTGTAGATTAACTAGGTTTAAGAAATAACCCTGCAGGACGTCAGTGGTGGAAAATAAAGTTGCTTTATACAAAATTATCAATTTCATTCTTTTAACTCTGTTTTGAACTAAAATAACAATAATAAGAAATTAGCAGGCTTTGATCAAAACTATCTCTAGTGGCTCGTTTAGGAGCTTCATCAGATGTTCATGTGGTTCAAAATGGTCAAAAGAAGTTGACAGTAAGAACAAAAAGCAACTACTATTGAAAAAATTGGTGATTCAAACTCATGATAAAAATTGGTAAAATACTGGATTTTCTGGAAACAAGACAATAATCAGAGAATCATCTTGAAACAAATATTGTTGTCCAGTCACACGGATAGAAACATCGTAACTACATCATACTGTTCAAATAGAATTAGTAACAGACCAGAAAAGAGGACATAAAGTGGTTAAGGATAGATTATTTGCTCTATTTATTAAATCAATTTATGTAACCCAAATAAGTTACAGCATATATACTTCTGGAAATCCAGAATTGTTATATTTCAATATATCTCAACCGTGATTGTTGCTGTTGTTTCTTAAACTCCTTGCTTCTGTAGCACTTTACGATTCTTTCTTGGAATATAAAGTGCACTTAAGTTTGTTTCTCTTTTTTTGACATCATTTCTCCTGAAAACATAGAAAAGATGCCTCAGCATTGAGGAGGTTGATTTATTAAAATAAGACAATTATGTCGAATAAATTTGACATTTAACCTGAAGAAAACAATATAAACAGTAAACTAAGATTCACTTTAAAATGAGCTTGAATTAAAATAGAAGTGGAAACATAGAGAGTAACGGACGAATGGACAAGGAAATTACAGCAAATGCCTAATTTTCAGATACAAGATCAAAATGGTCCCACGTTTAGTGCGAGGCTGCTCTAGAATTCTCGTTTTGAAACGCGAATGATCCACGATCCCATTGACAGGGTCTTCGTCACATGTAGCGATTGGTGTCAAAGTCACATGATCGTCAGACCAGGAAATGAAAGTACGGTCAGGGATTAGGTCGACGAGGATCTTCCTTTTGTCAATATAAATGTTTTATGTGTGGTAAAAGTATCATGCAAACCTTTCTGTTGACGTTTCTTTAACCCATAACAAATATTTTAAAGACGTTCGCATATGCAGCTTGTTACGTCATCACGTAGGAAGTGGCGTAGCTACACCGCCAACACACGTGTCGTTGCTATATGCTAGCTAGGTACAGATGCTACATACTAGCTATAAATGTAGCACTAAATCAGGGGAGTTGATTAAAAGTATTCAGGAGCTAAATATAATAGTAGAGGAACAATGAAAAAAACCTTGTTTAAGTTGAATTGATTGATTTGTTGCTGTTAAACTCACGGGTTACTTGATTCAGAAATTATAAATTAAAACCATTGAAAACTATCGACGCTCTGACAGTTCGTGCTCAACAACATAAACCAAATCTAAGTATTTACTAGTCAAAACATACCTTCAACCATCTTGAGGAGAAACAGGAAGAGAAGAATGAGTTCCATGATGAAGTTTTAATCCAGGAGAAGAGAGCGCAACTAAGAGGGTGTTGTTTTGTTGTGAAGTGCAATAGAAAAAAACGTAGAAGCCCTGACCCACAAGTATGGCAGTCCTGCTGAATATGTAAGGTGTAAGAGACATACAGGGTGAAGATGTGCTGCACGGTGTGTTTGAGTGTGTGTGTGTTGCAGAGGGAGCGGTTCAAATGGGAGTAGGCGTGTGTGCGTGCGGAAGTGTGTGTGTAAAGTTGGGCACTCACCGGTGACGCAGATGAGAGAGAGGTAAGGTAAGGTAAGGTAAGGTAAGGTAGAACTTTTTCATTTTTATTTGTTTTATCCTATAATAAATGCTTCTCATTCTTGAATCATTTGTTGTTGTTTTTTTTGTTGTTTTTGCAAACATCTGTTTATTCAAACTTTACAAGATGCAGTCACAGAAGAAGAAAAAAAGAAAACAAAAAAGAAAAACAAAACAAAATATACACAGAAAAAAGACAAACATGCGTGAAAACATAGATAAAATAATA
This sequence comes from Callionymus lyra, assembly GCF_982586985.1. Taxonomy (NCBI): domain Eukaryota; kingdom Metazoa; phylum Chordata; class Actinopteri; order Syngnathiformes; family Callionymidae; genus Callionymus; species Callionymus lyra. The sequence goes on from NC_141833.1 coordinate 16,166,508, forward strand.
AGAAAAATAAAAAAAAAGCAGCCAGTCCAGTACACCTCTATCTTGTGATTATTACAGTCAAATCAAATTTCCAATGTTAAAACTTTCCAAAAAGTTATAGAACATTTTCCATATTTTCAAAAATTTGTCCAGTTTACCTTTCACACAAAAACTTATTTTCTCCAAGGCTACATAGAAAGTCAATCCTTTTAGCCATCAGGAGATACTGCAAGCAACAACATTTTTCCAGGAAAGGGCAATGCATCGCTTTGCTTCAAGAAAACAATGTTAAGTAACGTCTTAATGTTTCTCGAGGTCACAAAATCAGCAGGATAGACATTCAAAATACAGAGTTTTGGGTTCAATGGAATATCCTTCCCAGTCATTTGTCCACTCAATTCTACAACCTTCTTCCAAAAAGAAAGCACCTTTGGACACTCCCACATGCAGTGAAATAGTGACCCCTTATGCTCATTGCATTTTATACAGGTGTCCGGAATATTTGGATTAAAGCGGTGTAGTTTAGCAGGTGATATGTATTGTCTAGTTAATCATTTATATTGAGGGTAACTTGGAGTTTGAATTCACGGATTGGGTTTGAGCTGAAGTGCAAGCCTGCCTCCATTCATCTTCGGATACATCTTCGTTTAAATCCATTCTCCAGGCTTGTAAGGTAGTCACTGATGACTCTTTGCATCCATCCACACAAAGTTTATACAAAAGAGATATTTGACCTTTGGGATGTGAATGCTTTACAATAACCTCCTCCAGAACAGACAGGGCAGGAAGAGCCAGGCCAGAGCTTTGCTTGGATTTAATATAGCTTCTAATTTGAAGAAATTTGAAAAAATGTTTTGTGGGAATGTTATGTTTTAGGCGGAGCTCTTCAAATGACATTAGTTGATGATCCTTATATAAATCTGAAATTTTACTTATTCCTTTTATGGCCCAGACTATGAAGCCTGGGTCTTCCCTTCCTGGGTGGAAGTCATCCTTACCATATATTGGTGAAAACTGTGACAGTGCTGTAGCTTCCCCCAAATGTGTTTGTGTGCGAAACCACATGTCAATTGAGTTTCTGAAAAATGGGTTTTTTGTCTGTTTTAAAAGTTTTTTCTTTGCTGCCGAGTAAATGTATAAATGAATGGGAATTTTGAGCATTTGGGACTCCATTGCAACCCAGGCTGGAGGGCTGTTTGTTTAACATTACAGCTCTAACCTGCGCAGCCCAAACATATATGTTAAGGTTTGGAACTTGAAGTCCACCTCTGTCGTAGAGAGAGTCTTATTCTTGGTCTTTGTTTATTCCATATAAAGTTTGTAAAGATTTTCTTTAGTGCCTGAAAGAAGGATTGAGATGGAGACAAGGGAATTGATTGGAAAAAGTACAATATTTGCTATTTCTCATTTCTCATGACTGAGGATGTTGTGATGGCGGCGAAACGTGTCTGACCAAAATAAAGAGAGGAAAACCAAAAAGATCTCTTCAATCAAAGTGATTTTAAAACGTAATTGATTTTTTGACACACTGAAAAATGTCCAATCAAGCTGACAGAAGAAACACACAACTCAAACTAACAACATCCATTGTCATTAAAATACTATTGAGCTTAAAATACAAAATACAAGTTCAGAAGTTTCAGACTGTCACTGAATTTAGAATTAATCTCCATGACGACGACAGTCAGTTCAATTGTCCAGTTGGTACTCTGTCGAGGGGAGTGTGTGTGTCTGCTCAGGTGTGTAGTCATCATGACTTTTGTGTCCTAGAAAAGAAGTACAAGTCAATCAGTGTTTAAAAGATGACAATCATGAGCAGGTAGATGTGGAGAGATGACTGGACCTTCTTCTGCTGCTGATGTTTTGGCAGCTCACAGTGAGGCTGCAAGACTTTCTGAGGTCTGAGACCGAGTCCACCTGGAGCAGGACTGGAGACACTGGATCTGAAATAAACCACGTTGACTCCACATTAACAGTGTTTACATGGAAAACATCCCTTCAAGTTACCATCATGTATCACAGCTGTGTAGACTCCACTGTCGTTAAACATCACATTCTTCAGCAACAAATAATTATTTTCTTTTAAAAACTCAGCTCTGCCTTCGTGCTTTGGATATATCACAATCTTTTGTCTTTCATATATTTTTAGTACTTACTTTAATACTTATTTGGTTGTGTTTCCAGTAAAAATCTTCAATCTCTGTCGGTGACAAAGTTTGAGGACCAGCCAGACGTAGATCATCTCCTCTCTTCACAAACACAGTCTCAGGATCAGAACCTACAAAACACAAGAGTCACGATTATTTCTAGTTACGTTGACGACATGTGATGAAACATTTGTGTTCTTCATCCTAGTCATGGATCCACCACCTCGTCCCTCTGGTGTCGACAGGCTTCCTCTGGTCTCCTGCTCTGACTTTTTAGAGGATTATCAGGATAATTGAATGTTTCCGTGAACCTGTTAAACCTACAAACTGTTTTAAAACCTTAAACAATTGAACAATTAAGCTACTCCTTAACAAAGTAAGTCTCTGGCAACTGGTTTGTAGCTTTAGAAAAGTGAAAAGTATTTACCTTGAACGGCTGTAATCACACACAGAGCAAACAAAACCAGAGACATGTTTGCACTGAACAAGAAACAGGAAGTGGGTTTATTATAGGAAACCTCTACAAGGTAATTCGTATTCCGTTAGTCCATTTCTAACACCAGCATCAATTTTCAGAACGGCCCCCAGTCCCACCTACATAAGCATCTCATTATCAAAGTGTCCTTCAATGGGATTTCTGCCTGACACCCTGTCCCACCAGGAACATTTCAACGCTTCTCTTTGAAACGCTTATTTGCTTCTTAAGAAATCATCTGTGATGGCGGACCATTAAGAAATCACTTGACACAGAATGAAGAGACTCTTGTGAATTTAGACAGCGACAGGGTCTCCCTTAACATGTGGACTCCACGCTTGCTGGCTGAAGTTCATCGTCTCAACGCGTTTCTTCACTCGACCTGAACAATAGCAGGTTGAATTACTAGTTTTGAGCATAACCAGAAATATTCCTAGGATTCAATGTTAATCCAGACCAAACATACCCAAAGTGACCACCTGGACATCCTCCAAGGACGCATAGAGCAGGTTGTTCTACCGCAGAAAAACTAGACGGTCATTAGGTAAATACTGGACTTTGTCCCAGCAACAGGCGCTCACAGATCTGGGGGTACATGGAGCAGTGGGCCAGCCTTGGCTGCCTCTGGCGCTCAACTTCTACATGACTAAGAATACACGGATCCTGATGGTTTTTCAAATTCAAAGTCTGATTTTGATGCTGTTAGAATTAACCGTTATAATTTCATGTTAAAAGTCTAATGATGACACACGTTAACTTCAAAATTGACCATCACTGTGCAAAACGAATAATCTTCAGTTTTCGCTCCTGGCCAACAGAGGGCGCTGTTGAAAATGTCTTCATTTAGTGTCAATCAGCGCAGGTGACGAAGTATCAAGTAAAGTAGACTGAACTGAACTGACCTGAAGTCAGACCCGGCGGCATGGGGGCCATGCCCGCCCCCAGGGTCAGCCGTGCCCGCCCTGGCAGGAAGGTATTTATTTTTACATAAGAGGTCAACCCTCTGCCCTGTCGAACGAAGCCAAAGCGCTGTTACGCCTATTAAAGGTGATGTAAATGTACAATGTTGTGGTTCAACTTTAGTTATTTCCATGTGAGAACACACAACAACGCTAACAGCAATCCGGGATTCAAAATATGTTCGTTTATTATCTTCTTCGATCTCTCCACACACATCCATCAATGTCAAGAACAGCACACCCAAGTGGTCAATAGGTTCCACTACAGTTATTGTTATCATTTGTCATTAGTGGTTACAGTTGCTTATAGAGGCAGTCATTGGTTTTGGTTTTCAGTTTGAACATCCTTACTACCTTGACAAGAAAAAGTAACAAGGAGAGCGAGCAGGAAGACCATCCATGTCTACTGAAGTCAACCTGAACCCTGGAGTGAACATTCAAACTGAGAGAGTAGCTGCAGCTGAAGCCTTTACTTGAACTCACCAAGACACCTGCCTTGGACTTGGGCTCGGTGATAGTTCAGTATTGTTTTTATTGTACCTTTTTAAAAACAAATTTAGGTTGAAAAGTTTGCCCCCCCTTAAATGTTTTTCTGCAGCTGGGTCTGACCAGAAGTGACACCAAGTGAGTTTGTAACTGGTCCAGACTAAGCCTAGACACTGGTGTCAGAAAAACTTCCTTTTAGAAGGCAGAAACCTCGAGCAGAACCTGACTCATTGTTGACGGCCTCCTGCTTTGACCGGCTGGGAGGAAGGAGAGGGGGGGATAGACAGATGGATAAGGAGAAGAGTGAGGGAGGATACAGTGAGAGAAAAGAGGAGAGTATAGAAGAGTTCATGGAGGTGCTGGACAGAACTCAGGATCTGATGACGTGGTGAAGAAAAGGGTTTAAACTGCACAGGTGATGAATGTAAGAGATCATTATTAATGCTTGTCTGAGATGTTAGGACCAATTAAACGTCGGTTTTTTCCGAGTTCAGTAGGAGGAAGTTTTTGGTCATCCAGGACTTGATATGTGTGATACAGGACTGTAGTTGTGTAGCTGATTTCTTTCATCTGGCTTCACTGACAAGTAGAGTTGGGTGTCATCAGCATAACAGTGATTAAGTTAATAAAAAAACAAAATGAAACAAATGTAATACAAACTACTTAAAAACATTGTAATAAAGTACATAAAGTGTTGTAATACATCTTCATTCAACCATAAAGTTGTAAAAAAAAACCTTGAGGTTGATTTCTTTAGCACAGACTCAACGATGTTAGAGAACTTGAGGCAGACAGTAAACGTAGGCAGCGACAGTTTGAAGACGTAAACCACTGCCTGCTGGTCAGTGCAGGATTGTAGTGCACAGCTTGACACATTCAATTCAATTCAATTCAATTCAATTCAATTTTATTTAAAGTGTCTTATCATAACAAAGTTATCTCAAGACACTATACAGTTGAAATAAGACTACAGTTGATTAAGGAAAAATAGATCCCAGCAATTCAACAAAGAGCAAGAAACAAATCACTGTACAGTGAGCAATGGCGAGGAAAAACTTCCTTTTAGAAGGCAGAAACCTCGAGCGGAACCTGACTCATTGTTGACGGCCTGCCGCTTTGACCGGCTGGGAGGAAGGATGGGGGGGGTAGACAGATGGATAAGGAGAGGAGTGAGGGAGGATATAGTGAGAGAAAAGAGGAGAGTGTAGGAGGGTCCATGGGGGTGCTGGAGAGAACTCGGGATCTGATGACGTGGTGAAGATCCTGGATCAGCAGCAGCTCTGGAGGTGGATCCCTGGATCAGCAACAGCTCTGGAGGTGGATCCCTGGATCAGCAACAGCTCTGGAGGTGGATCCCTGGATCAGCAGCAGCTCTGGAGGTGGATGCCTGGATCAGCAGCAGCTCTGGAGGTGGATCCCTGGATCAGCAACAGCTCTGGAGGTGGATCCCTGGATCAGCAGCAGCTCTGGAGGTGGATCCCTGGGGCTCCGGGAGAGAAATAAAAAGGTGTGGGTTTGGGACAAATGTAGACAATACACAGGTATACAGACTCCGGTGACGGGTGAAGATATATAGAGGGGAGAGGGGGGGGGGGGGTTGAAATAGCCAGGCCAGAGGGCACATACCTAGTACAGCAGATCCAGACACAGGGGCCCAAGCCGCGGCAGGAACCCGCGGGAGACCAGGACCCGGCAGACGAGATAACCACCAGAGCCGACCCCAAACACCAGCGAGAAGGCGGACCACCACCGGGGGCGCGAGAGGGCGAGCACAGGCGAGGACGACCGAGGAAGCAGAGAGGGGGAGGCACCAGGCGCAGGCACCGGGGCAGAGGGGCAGCCAGAAGAACCAGTCAGGGGATAGGGCCCCGGGGCCAGGCCGGGCGACGGAGGACCCCCAGACCGTCAGGCCGCCACCAAGTCCATAGCAGGGGACCGAGTCAAGGAGATGGGGACCCACCACAGCAGCGGCGGCGGAACCCCCCCCAATACCCTGCGGACACGGCCAGTAGCCGGGTTGAGTGCCACCGCATGAGCCCAGGGGAGCAATGGCCAGGCACCGGCCCAGGTCCCCCGGGTCACAGGGGGGCCACGGTTGTGCGGGCAGGGCGGGGGCAGTGGGGCCGCAGCCGTCCGGGAACGGCCCCCAGTCTTTGAACTGTAGACCGTCCCCAACAGCCGCAGCCCACCTCCCCATGAGGGAAGTTTGGGGGGCCAGCAGTATTCGATGGGCAGTCCACGGTCTCTAAGGTGCCGAGGCCCCGCCCATCACACGTACTGACCCCCAGCCACCGCCCCCACCCACCATGCAGCACCCAGGGGGACAGCAGCACTTGCATGGGCGGTACATGGTCACTACGGTAACATGGGTCCGCCCAATGCCTCCGCCGTCCCCCCAATGCGGCCCCGCCCAGTGTGGCCCCCCCACCCGGGAAGCCCCCGAAAGACCGACCAGCCCGGCCACGAACCCCCAGGACCAAGGGCGACAAACCCCCCGACCACGGCACATGCCACACAGGGCGGGTAGAGGACCACAGCCACCGCTGCAGCAGACACCCACCCCAAGACAGGCCCCCCACCACAGACCAGGTGAAGCCATCGGGGCCGGAGGGTCATCCAGAACACCCGGCCAGCCCCAGCCCCAACCCCGACGGTTCACCCGCCGACCCTGTCGGCGGGACCAGCAACCCCCCAGCCCCAGCACCGCCCCCAGCGCAACCCCCCATCCACCACCCCAGCCACCCCCGCCAGCACCCGGCCCCACGCACCATCAAAAAACCCCCATAAGCAGGCCACCCCCCCCGCCGGCGCACGGGGCCATCGCGGCACCAGCGGTCACCACCACCAGGCCCAAGGCACCCACAGGCCCCACCCGCCGGACCCCCACACCCCAACCGGCCAAGCCAGAACGGCCCCGGCGAGAAAAGAAGGATATACAGAGCTATGTGTCTAAAACTAAAACTAAAACTCCTCCAGCATTCTCAGCCTATAGCAGCTAAGATAACCAGTTTTGTTAGTTATGACAGCTAGAGATAAACAGTCAAGTTAATTATAGGCTTTATCGAAAAGTAAGGTTTTAAGATTATTTTTAAACATAGAGAGGGTGTCTGCCCTCCGGACTGAAGCCGGTAGTTTGTTCCACAGTAGAGGGGCTTGAAAACTGAAGGCCCTGGCTCCGAATCTACATTTAGAGATTTGTGGTATAACTAGTAGATCAGAGTTTAGGGATCGTAAGGTCCTTGAGGGTTGGTAAGTTTGGATTAAATCTTTAATGTATGTTGGTGCTAGACCATGTAAGGCTTTATAGGTTAGGAGAAGGATTTTAAATTGTATTCTAAATTCTACAGGAAGCCAATGTAGGGAAGACAGTACAGGGGAAATGTGTTCGCGCCTCTTTGTCTTAGTCAGGACACGAGCTGCAGAGTTCTGAATGAGCTGAAGAGTTCTGAGAGACTTTTTAGAACAGCCTGACAGAAGAGAGTTACAATAGTCCAGCCTGGAGGTAACAGAAGCATGGATGAGCTTCTCAGCAGCATCTAAAGGAAGGAAATGCCTAATTTTTGAAATGTTACGAAGGTGGAAGTAAGCAGTCCGTGAGATTTGTTTTATGTGTGATTTAAATGATAAGTCCTCGTCAAAGCATACACCCAGATTCTTTACAGTGGTGCTAGTAGCAGGAGCAAGTCCATTTTGTTAAGCTAGATCATTAGTTAATAATTGTCTGAGATGTTGCGGACCAACTAGTAAAACCTCAGTCTTTTCCGAGTTCAGTAGGAGGAAGTTTTTGGTCATCCATGACTTGATATCTGTGATACAGGACTGTAATTGTGTTAGCTGAATTCTTTCATCTGGCTTCATGGACAGGTAAAGTTGGGTGTCATCAGCATAACAGTGAAAATGTATAGAGTGTCTTCTGATCAAGTTCCCTAGTGGGAGCATATAGATTGTGAATAGTATTGGACCAAGAACAGAACCTTGTGGGACACCATAGCTGACCTTAGTGTGTGTCGATGAGAGGTGGTTGACATGTACATAGTGCGTTCTATCCGACAGGTAAGATTTAAACCAGTCAAGAGCAGTTTCACGAATGCCTAAATGGTTTTCTAGCCTCTGTAGAAGGATTTGGTGGTCGACAGTGTCAAATGCAGCACTGAGATCTAGAAGAACAAGAACTGAAACATGGGCCTGATCAGAGGCCATCAGTAGGTCGTTACTTTTACTTTTACCAGGGCGGTCTCTGTGCTGTGGTGTTCCCTAAAACCAGACTGAAACACCTCAAATTGATCATTGTCCTGGAGATAATCACAGAGCTGACTCGTTACCACTTTCTCCAGAAGTTTTGAAATGAATACTAGATTAGAGATAGGCCTGTAGTTAGTGAGGACCTCTGGATCGAGAGTGGGTTTTTTAAGCAGAGGTTTAATTACTGCAACTTTAAAAATCTGAGGCACATAGCCGGATGTTATTGACAGGTTAATAATGTCAAGTATGAAAGTGCTAAGTAAGGGGAACAGTTCTTTAAGTAGCCATGTGGGAATAGGATCGAGAAGACATCAAAAGAGTTGAAATCACATTGTGGTCTAGCAAAGGTTGACAGACATGAGTTGATGATGGCTGCGACTCCACCTCCTCGACCAGAGCGTCAAGGGGCGTTAAAGTTAGTGTGGCTGGGTGGTGTTGATTCATTTAAAGATACGTAATCATCTATAGACAGCCAAGTTTCGGTTAATAATAATAAGTCAATGGTTTTATCTGATATATATCTGATATGAGCTTCTATGTGAACTGCAAACAAACAGAGCTAATGTTGAACTTTTGCATTAAACCATCTCGTCACTTGACGTATGAAGAGAGTCGGGACACTGGGCTAGCTGGTCGTCACCGGCCCGTCGCTGGTGAAGCTCTATGGATTCTTCGTTCAGACGCCCCTGGAAATGAATGAAACTCTCATTATATCATCCACTGAATGAATGAAAGGTTGATACACACTTTTGAAATAACTTACTATATAGCGACATTGAGACGATCATATGATACTGTCTTATAAATGATAGCGTGGAACTAACTAGTCGCCTCATTTGTCGACGACAAAAAAAAAAAAATCCAAGGACAAAAACAACCAATGCCAGAATAACACCCAATCCAACCCAAAGCTGACTCGCCGATGATTCAGGTAAATTCTCAGAGTCTGCAAAGACAACAAAAACAAAAGGTTCATCCTCTGATAGAATCTTGTTTCACATATTTCTTTCATACAATTCCACTGACCAACAAGTTGAACATCTATACATGAATGAAAATGTTTTGTATCAATAGTTTTAATAATAATAATTAATAATCGTTTTTTTTTTAATGTTCTTCAATAATTTGTAGATTCATCTGTATGTGACTTTGTGAATTTATTTCACAATTTTGCTTCAAACCTTATCAACATGTTTACTCTTTTTTTTTAATCATAGTTGTGAAGAAGAATCTGCTACTTAAGTCTCTCTTAAGTCTCTAAGGCTCTTGTTCTCTTGTGAAGGAAGGACAGAACAATAAATGGATGGAATGTTAGATAGAATTACTTGAATAATCTCGACTCTTTTTTATTAACATTCAAAGAAACATGTGTCTGTGGTTTTGTTTTATTGTTACTACAGAGTTGCTGGCCTCAGGTGAGAGTAGAAATCTACCATCAGTGGAGAGATTTGTCTTCTGGTTCAGCGAGTTACTCATACGTTATGATTCTTTGTTACAATTTATACATTTATACAAAATAAAGAAAGTAAATACTCACCCTGAACGTTCACGTTGTATTTTACTTTAATGTGATCTTCACCATCATGTATCACAAAAGTGTAGACTCCACTGTCGTTAAACATCACATTCTTCAGCATCAAAGAATTATTTTCTGTTGAAAACTCAGCTCTGCCTTCGTACTTTTGACGAGTCTTACAGTTTAAGCTATGATCACATTTTATAATAGAATTGTTCTGGTGTTTCACGAAAAAATCTTCAAACTCTGTCAGTGACAAAGTATGAGGACCAGCCAGACGTAGATGATCTCCTCTCTTCACAAACACAGTCCCAGGATCAGAACCTACAAAACACAAGAGTCACGATTATTTCTAGTTACGTTGACGACATGTGATGAAACATTTGTGTCATGTTCTTCATCCTAGTCATGGATCCACCACCTCGTCCCTCTGGTGTCCACAGGCTTCCTCTGGTCTCCTGCTCTGACTTGTATCAACTCTAGACTAAGAGGTGCTGATCCCCATCACTGCTTAACATAAACTTATCTAAGAACATGATTGTTTGCTGACATAGAAATAGACCTTCGGGGACTTGTTTGCACTAATACACTTGATTTACTACAACTGTGTTGAAACTTTAAATAAATCATTTTAAAAATCAATCTCAGTCCTATTTCAGGTGTGAGGACAGTAATCCAGATTAGAATGAGTATATTGTAGATTAACTACGTTTAAGAAATAACCCTGCAGGACGTCAGTGGTGGAAAATAAAGTTGCTTTATACAAAATTATCAATTTCATTCTTTTAACTCTGTTTTGAACTAAAATAACAATAATAAGAAATTAGCAGGCTTTGATCAAAACTATCTCTAGTGGCTCGTTTAGGAGCTTCATCAGACGATGTGGTTCAAAATGGTCAAAAGAAGTTGACAGTTAGAACAAAAAGGAACTACTATTGAAAAAATTGGTGATTCAAACTCATGATAAAAATTGGTAAAATACTGGATTTTCTGGAAACAAGACAATAATCAGAGAATCATCTTGAAACAAATATTGTTGTCCAGTCACACGGATAGAAACATCGTAACTACATCATACTGTTCAAATAGAATTAGTTACAGACCAGAAAAGAGGACATAAAGTGGTTAAGTTAAGGATAGATTATTTGCTCTATTTATTAAATCAATTTATGTAACCCAAATAAGTTACAGCATATATACTTCTGGAAATCCAGAATTGTTATATTTCAATATATCTCAACCGTGATTGTTGCTGTTGTTTCTTAAACTGCTTGCTTCTGTAGCACTTTACGATTCTTTCTTGGAATATAAAGTGCACTTAAGTTTGTTTCTCTTTTTTTGACATCATTTCTCCTGAAAACATAGAAAAGATGCCTCAGCATTGAGGAGGTTGATTTATTAAAATAAGACAATTATGTCGAATAAATTTGACATTTAACCTGAAGAAAACAATATAAACAGTAAACTAAGATTCACTTTAAAATGAGTTTGAATTAAAATAGAAGAAGTGGAAACATGGAGAGTAACGGACGAATGGACAAGGAAATTACAGCAAATACCTAATTTTCAGATACAAGATCAAAATGGTCCCACGTTTAGTGCGAGGCTGCTCTAGAATTCTCGTTTTGAATTGCAAATGATCCACGATCCCATTGACAGGGCCTTCGTCACATGTAGCGATTGGTGTCAAAAACACATGATCGTCAGACCAGGAAATGAAAGTACGGAAAGGGATTAGGTCGACGAAGATCTTCCTTTTGTCAATATAAATGTTTTATGTGTGGTAAAAGTATCATGCAAACCTTTCTGTTGACGTTTCTTTAACCCATAACAAATATTTTAAAGAGACGTTCGCATATGCAGCTTGTTACGTCATCACGTAGGAAGTGGCGTAGCTACACCGCCAACACACGTGTCGTTGCTATATGCTAGCTAGGTACAGATGCTACATACTAGCTATAAATGTAGCACTAAATCAGGGGAGTTGATTAAAAGTATTCAGGAGCTAAATATAATAGTAGAGGAACAATAAAAAAAACCTTGTTTAAGTTGAATTGATTGATTTGTTGCTGTTAAACTCACGGGTTACTTGATTCAGAAATTATAAACTAAAACCATTGAAAACTATCGACGCTCTGACAGTTCGTGCTCAACAACATAAACCAAATCTAAGTATTTACTAGTCAAAACATACCTTCAACCATCTTGAGGAGAAACGGGAAGAGAAGAATGAGCTTCATGATGAAGTTTTAATCCAGGAGAAGAGAACGCAACTAAGAGGGTGTTGTTTTGTTGTGAAGTGCAATAGAAAAAACCGTAGAAGCCCTGACCCACAAGTATGGCAGTCCTGCTGAATGTAAGGTGTAAGAGACATACAGGGTGAAGATGTGCTGCACGGTGTGTTTGAGTGTGTGTGTGTTGCAGAGGGAGCGGTTCAAATGGGAGTAGGCGTGTGTGCGTGCGGAAGTGTGTGTGTAAAGTTGGGCACTCACCGGTGACGCAGATGAGAGAGAGGTAAGGTAAGGTAGAACTTTTTCATTTTTATTTGTTTTATCCTATAATAAATGCTTCTCATTCTTGAATCATTTGTTGTTGTTTTTTTTGTTGTTTTTGCAAACATCTGTTTATTCAAACTTTACAAGATGCAGTCACAGAAGAAGAAAAAAAGAAAACAAAAAAGAAAAACAAAACAAAATATACACAGAAAAAAGACAAACGTGCGTGAAAACATAGATAAAATAATAAGAAAAATAAAACAAAAGCAGCCAGTCCAGTACACCTCTATCTTGTGATTATTACAGTCAAATCAAATTTCCAATGTTAAAACTTTCCAAAAAGTTATAGAACATTTTCCATATTTTCAAAAATGTGTCCAGTTTACCTTTCACACAACAACTTATTTTCTCCAAGGCTACATAGAAAGTCAATCCTTTTAGCCATTGGGAGATACTGCAAGCAACAACATTTTTCCAGGAAAGGGCAATGCATCGCTTTGCTTCAAGAAAACAAATGTTAAGTAACGTCTTAATGTTTCTCGAGGTCACAAAATCAGCAGGATAGACATTCAAAATACAGAGTTTTGGGTTCAATGGAATATCCTTCCCAGTCATTTGTCCACTCAATTCTACAACCTTCTTCCAAAAAGAAAGCACCTTTGGACACTCCCACATGCAGTGAAATAGTGACCCCTTATGCTCATTGCATTTTATACAGGTGTCCGGAATATTTGGATTAAAGCGGTGTAGTTTAGCAGGTGATATGTATTGTCTAGTTTACCATTTATATTGAAGCAACTTGGAGTTTGAATTCACGGATTGGGTTTGAGCTGAAGTGCAAGCCTGCCTCCATTCATCTTCGGTTACATCTTCGTTTAAATCCATTCTCCAGGCTTGTAAGGTAGTCACTGATGACTCTTTGCACCCATCCACACAAAGTTTATACAAAAGAGATATTTGACCTTTGGGATGTGAATGCTTTACAATAACCTCCTCCAGAGCAGACAGGGCAGGAAGAGCCAGGCCAGAGCTTTGCTTGGATTTAATATAGCTTCTAATTTGAAGAAATTTGAAAAAATGTTTTGTGGGAATGTTATGTTTTAACAAATGACATTAGTTGATGATCCTTATATAAATCTGAAATTTTACTTATTCCTTTTATGGCCCAGACTCTGAAGCCTGGGTCTTCCCTTCCTGGGTGGAAGTCATCCTTACCATATATTGGTGAAAACTGTGACAGTGCTGTAGCTTCCCCCAAATGTGTTTGTGTGCGAAACCACATGTCAATTGAGTTTCTCAAAAATGTGTTTTTTGTCTGTTTTAAAAGTTTTTTCTTTGCTGCCGAGTAAATGTATAAATGAATGGGAATTTTGAGCATTTGGGACTCCATTGCAACCCAGGCTGGAGGGCTGTTTGTTTAACATTACAGCTCTAACCTGCGCAGCCCAAAAATATATGTTAAGGTTTGGAACTTGAAGTCCACCTCTGTCGTAGAGAGAGTCTTATTCTTGATCTTTGTTTATTCCATATAAAGTTTGTAAAGATTTTCTTTAGTGCCTGAAAGAAGGATTGAGATGGAGACAAGGGAATTGATTGGAAAAAGTACAATATTTGCTATTTCTCATTTCTCATGACTGAGGATGTTGTGATGGCGGCGAAACGTGTCTGACCAAAATAAAGAGAGGAAAACCAAAAAGATCTCTTCAATCAAAGTGATTTTAAAACGTAATTGATTTTTTGACACATTGACAAATGTCCAATCAAGCTAACAGAAGAAACACACAACTCAAACTAACAACATCCATTGTCATTAAAATACTATTGAGCTTAAATACAAAATACAAGTTTAGAAGTTTCAGACTATGTCACTGAATTTAGAATTAATCTCCATGACGACGACAGTCAGTTCAATTGTCCAGTTCGTACTCTGTCGAGGGGAGTGTGTGTGTCTGCTCAGGTGTGTAGTCATCATGACTTTTGTGTCCTAGAAAAGAAGTACAAGGCAATCAGTGTTTAAAAGATGACAATCATGAGCAGGTAGATGTGGAGAGATGACTGGACCTTCTTCTGCTGCTGATGTTTTGGCAGCTCACAGTGAGGCTGCAAGACTTTCTGAGGTCTGAGACCGAGTCCACCTGGAGCAGGACTGGAGACACTGGATCTGAAATAAACCACGTTGACTCCACATTAACAGTGTTTACATGGAAAACATCCCTTCAAGTTACCATCATGTATCACAGCTGTGTAGACTCCACTGTCGTTAAACATCACATTCTTCAGCAACAAAGAATTATTTTCTTTTAAAAACTCAGCTCTGCCTTCGTGCTTTGGATATATCACGATCTTTTGTCTTTCATATATTTTTAGTACTTACTTTAATACTTATTTGGTTGTGTTTCCAGTAAAAAACTTCAATCTCTGTCAGTGACAAAGTATGAGGACCAGCCAGACGTAGATCATCTCCTCTCTTCACAAACACAGTCTCAGGATCAGAACCTACAAAACACAAGAGTCACGATTATTTCTAGTTACGTTGACGACATGTGATGAAACATTTGTGTTCTTCATCCTAGTCATGGATCCACCACCTTGTCCCTCTGGTGTCCACAGGCTTCCTCTGGTCTCCTGCTCTGACTTTTTAGAGGATTATCAGGATAATTGAATGTTTCCGTGAACCTGTTAAACCTACAAACTGTTTTAAAACCTTAAACAATTGAACAATTAAGCTACTGCTTAACAAAAGTAAGTCTCTGGTAACTGGTTTGTAGCTTTAGAAAAGTGAAAAGTATTTACCTTGAACGGCTGTAATCACACACAGAACGAACAAAACCAGAGACATGTTTGCACTGAACAAGAAACAGGAAGTGGGTTTATTATAGGAAACCTCTACAAGGTAATTCGTATTCCGTTAGTCCATTTCTAACACCAGCATCAATTTTCAGAACGGCCCCCAGTCCGACCTACATAAGCATCTCATTATCAAAGTGTCCTTCAATGGGATTTCTGCCTGACACCCTGTCCCACCAGGAACATTTCAACGCTTCTCTTTGAAACTCTTATTTGCTGCTTAAGAAATCATCTGTGATGGCGGACCATTAACAAATCACTTGACACGGAATGAAGAGACTCTTGTGAAATTAGACACCGACAGGGGTCTCCCTTAACATGTGGACCTCAAGCTTGCTGGCTGAAGTTCATCGTCTCAACGTGTTTCTTCACTGGACCTGAACAATAGCAGGTTGAATTACTAGTTTTGAGCATAACCAGAAATATTCCCAGGATTCAATGTTAATCCAGACCAAACATACCCAAAGTGACCACCTGGACATCCTCCAAGGACGCATAGAGCAGGTTGTTCTACCGCAGAAAAACTGGACGGTCATTAGGTAAATACTGGACTTTGTCCCAGCAACAGGCGCTCACAGATCTAGGGGTACATGGAGTAGTGGGCCAGCCTTGGCTGCCTCTGGGGCTCAACTTCTACATGATGATCCCTTAACTGACTTAACCGATCCTCTTAGAATCTTTGTGAATAAGACCAGCAGCAAACCTAACATATATTTCTGGTGCTGCAGCCTTTTGTGTTCTTTGATTCAGAGCAACTAAGGGAGTGATGTACAACTTTTTTAAGGCATGGTCTCGTCTTGTTGTGGAAGGATGGGACTCTTAGCTCTGTTTGCGTCATAGGCCCATATGTTTCACCTGCCAATGTCCCAACATACAGTATACCTGCTCTCTCTCTCTCCAGTACCGTTTAAAAAACTTCTAGAAGTGCCACTAGAGGTCACCATAACCCCTTCTTTGTCATTAACACTGCTCTATCAAAGCTCACGTCATTTCTGGCGGATACATCTCCTTGTGATTCTAGGTCAGAGTGACCCAGCTAAAAGTTCAGCCCAAATTTGGAAACCTGTCTTTTGGTCAAATAACTTTAGATATTCTACCAGAGTCTCGGTCTCAAATCCCTCTTTCACTCTGCCTTGACTGGACTGTGATGGGAAAGTCCTGAACTCTTATTTGAAACTGCAGAGAAGATATAACAGCAAACTAACAGCGCTTCAGAGAGTATTCAGACAGACGTGCAAGAAGCTCTGTGTGTTCTTCTTTCTCACGTATGCAAGTAAGAGTTTTACTTCAAACCGGACCAGATTTCTGTTGTATTACGTACCTGAAAGTAGACATTTGCGTAGAATCTTAGAGTACGTGAACCCACGTATTTATTAGTGATGAGCTGATGAAGCTTCATGAAACAGTGTCATGTTGTTTAGAGGTCAGTAGGTGGCGCCATCAGTTTAAAAATGATGTTTCGTTAGAACAGTTGTTTAAAACAAAGGAAAATAGAGCAGAGACGCCATCTAGTGGACTATGAAACTAATGACACTGCTTCATAAAGCTTCATCAGACCATCACTAGTATTTAAGTAAATTACTGTGACCAGAGATAGATTGAAATAAATAATACTTTTGCTCTCATTGTTTCCAAAATACATCATAATTAACATGAAATAATTATGCTTGTAAATCCTCTTTTTTTTTTTACTTGTGTTTTTTATTATTTTCACGTATACATTTGTTTTCAAAATACCTTCATTTAAATCCTATAAAAATACACATTTTAGACAAACACATGCAGCAAAAGACAGTAAACACAAAAATGCATAGTCATAAGAGATAATAACAGTGACATTAAGTGAATTTAAACCTTGGACACGTTTTCTGCTCATAAACGTAACCAGCTGCAATAATAAATGTACACAAACACAATTAAATATTATTTTCTTTGACCTAATATAATAAGTGCAGGACAAAAATAATTCTTCTGATTTCACGTGACTGAGGATGTTGTGATGGCGGCGAAACGTGTCTGACCAAAATAAAGAGAGGAAAACCAAAAAGATCTCTTCAATCAAAGTGATTTTAAAACGTAATTGATTTTTTGACACATTGACAAATGTCCAATCAAGCTAACAAAAGAAACACACAACTCAAACTAACAACATCCATTGTCATTAAAATACTATTGAGCTTACATACAAAATACAAGTACAGAAGTTTCAGAATGTCACTGAATTTAGAATTAATCTCCATGACGATGACAGTCAGTTCAATTGTCCAGTTCGTACTCTGTCGAGGGGAGTGTGTGTGTCTGCTCAGGTGTGTAGTCATCATGACTTTTGTGTCCTAGAAAAGAAGTACAAGTCAATCAGTGTTTAAAAGATGACAATCATGAGCTGATTTGAGCCGCAGGTGTTCCTCAGGGCTCAAGTTAAGGTCTGTTTAGGTCCTTCTGACATCTGTTTGATCTAATCACGGTTATGACATGTTCACTCGTTCACTAGATGTCAAAAGAATGTGTGATTTATTTGAATGAAAATCATTAAAACCCTCAAGAGTAAGCGGCGGGAGCAGGACATTATGGAACATACAGTTACCAGTCAAGGACAGAAAGCAGCATCAATCTTCCTCAGAAACAAATCGAGCTGGATATTTATTCTTTCACTGGATAACAGGAGGATATGAACGACGATCACTAAATGAAACAAAGTAAGTCCTACATTTTCTTCATGTCTTTATCTCATCAGCTGTTGCATGTTGTTCTTGTTTGTGTTGCTGGGTTAAGAAAACACTGTTACCTCTGATAAATAATCAGCCTGAAGTTCAGTGAAAACTTTACTGATCACTGTTATAAGTTTTGTTCAGGCTTAACATATCTAAGGATGTTTGTTGTTCAAGTGGGAGATGTTTATTTGCCGTTATACATATGTACACAAACACACACACGCACACACACACACACACACACACACACACACACACACACACACACACACACACACACACACACACACACACACACACACACACACACACACACACACACACACACACACACACACACACACACACACACACACACACACAGACCTCCAGAGGGATTAATAAAGTTGTATCTATCCATTACAAAACAAGATTATAAAACACTTTAGAATCAGTCGGATTCTAATCAAGATTCTCACCTATATTGAGTTCATATAAATTTGGCTGCAAATCTCTCTGATCATCATTACGTTTTGTTCCATCATCCTTAATTACTAAGTGAAAAATGACTCAGATTGTTCAGAAATTCTAATATTATGCATTTTTCAGGTAAAACTAGATTCAATTTTAACTGAAAATCACTTCAGTGCTTGTGGGTTTTTTGCAAATTTAGTTTCATAAACTCTCTGCATCACTGCAGCATTTTTAATCAGAAAAACTTGATTAAACAAAAGACAAATACTGAGACACTCACCCAGAACTTCAACTTTGTATTCTGCGACTATTTCCTCCTTAAAGTCCAATGTTACAGCTGTGTAGACTCCACTGTCTTTATACGACAAATTCTTCAGCAACAAAGAATGATTTTCCTGTTTAAAAAACTCAACTCTGCCTTTGTACTTTGGCTGTATCACAATTTCTAGTTTATAATTTAATTTGAGAACAACATTTGTTCGGTTTAGTTTCCAATAATAATCTTCTAAGTTTCTCAAGGTCAAAGTTTGAGGACCAGCCAGACGTAGATCATCTCCTCTCTTCACAAACACAGTCTCGGGTTCAGAGCCTACAAAACACGATTATTTCTTTCTTTACATCATCGACATTTAAACTCAAGACTTGAGCCAATTATGCTTGGATTCAAACATTAAAAAAATATTTAAAAAATCCTCACACATTATTTAGTGCAGAATAATAAGATTTAATGTAGTTTTACAACAGAGTAAGTTCAGTTGGATTGCTCCAGTCTTATTGTGATTTTTGAGAAAAATTTAAGATTTACTTTGTCCTATCGTGTCAAATTATTTCCCCTCTTTCTTTAATAAACAAATTAAAAATGCAAATACAACAAAAACAACCTGAATATTGTCTAAGTAAAATCAATGGAGAACAAAAGAAGAGAGTAAATATAAAGTTTTTACCTCCCATAAGTGCCTGAAACCAACAGAAAGTCAAAAGAACCTTCTGACACATGGCTGTGAGCGAAAAAAGGAAGTGCCTCCTCAAAACCTTCTTTGAACCGATGCAGGGACCAATAAAATGTAAAGGAGAGCGAGAACTATCTAAACTTGACTAATAAACCATTTTATTTTCTCCTTTTTTCATTTCTTCTCCAGTATAACTTGTAGTTATTTGCTGTAAGTAGCTGGAGGTGTAAATACATTTGCAAAGTCATGGAACAATTTATCTTCACATTGAAACTTACCAGAAGCAGACCCGGCGGCATTGGGCGGGCATTGGGGGGCCATGCCCGCCCCCAGGGTCAGCCGTGCCCGCCCTGGCAGGAAGGTATTTATTTTTACATAAGAGGTCAACCTTCTGCCCTGTCGAACGAAGCCAAATCAATGTCAAGAACAGCGCATCCAAGTGGTCATTAGGTTCCACTACAGTTATTGTTATCATTTGACAATAATGGTTACAGTTTATACAGCTTATAGAGTCAGTCATTGGTTTTGGTTTTCAGTTTGAACATCCGTAATACCCTGACAAGAAAAAGTAACAAGGAGAGCGAGCAGAAAGCAGCGCCATCCATCCAAAAAAGAACTATGTAGATTTGTGGCGACAGCTCAGACTGACCGAGAGTCACGTGTCCACCTTCATCAGGATATGTTTCAGCCTGTAACACCTGCGTCTTCTTCACTTTCTTGACCATGAACGCAACACGTCGGTGAGTACATTTAAAAGTACATCAAACACCTTACGAGGTTCATATAAGCTGCGAGTGATTCCCAGCTCTCCAGGGTCACAGGGACTGGAGACTCCTGGTCAGAGTTTAGGAATACGATCAACATAAAAGGAACTGAAATATGCAAATAAAATATTGATTAAAATGTCGTAAAAATGAACTTAATTGGATAAAAAACAACTCGACTTAATATTGTAAAATAATTCATATTAAAAAATACTTCTGTATGTAAAGTACTTGGCTATAAAAGAACTCGAGTAAAAACGAATGAATATAAAAATCAATATTAAAATTCAATTAATAATGATATCAAATCATTTTATGGGGTTAGAAATATTCCCCAAAAAAGAACAAACAAAGGAATAAGGTCAGAAAAAAAAACAACTAAAGTTTCATGAAATGATAAATACAAATTGTTATGTGAAACATTTTTAAAGAAAACATAGTAATGTCATCTGAGAGCTTTGTCTTTTGGCTCAGCTCTTTCTTCACCATGACTAAGACGCGGCAACGATTCACCAATATATCCCTCCTTCATTCGTGAACAAAATTCCAAAATATTATTAAACAATTATGTTTAAATTTATGACAAAACTTAACACATTTGTCCCATAACAGTTCACTCATGTTGCGTTGATTCACAGACGACGACGACCAAAAACGTTGTTTCAGAGATTTTATTTTTGTCCTTAAATGTGTAACAATGTCTGCAAGATGACCCTCGATTATCGTCGTAACTTAATGTAACAAAAGTGAACACAAGCGTACGTTAATACACTAATATATTAGAAAGTCTGTTTTATTACAAAAGAAAAACAAAAAACACGTCCATCAATGTTTCACAGTAAAGTCGTCACAGCTGTACAAAGTTAAAATGCAAGAAACTGCCAACACAAGAGTCAAATAAGTATTCAACGACTGAACCCGTTCTAGTGTTCGGAAGAATTAATTAATGTAAAATGATGTTTAAAGATGGAAGTTTGACCTCGACGGGTCGACATGTTTGGTCCACTTACGAGAGAGTCCGGTCAGTCGGACGAGTCACTCACAAACCACCAAATATCTGCTTTTAAAATAAATCTCTGCAGAAGATTTCACGTCCAAAATTAAATGAACTGTGGCGACTGGGAACACTGAAGTATTAATCTGTTAATTTAATTTAAATTAATACTTAAGTCTCCATCTTAAACTACAAAATGTGTTTGGATTCAAAACAAGATTATTTTTAAATATTACAATAAAAAACCTAGAAGCTTAAACATCAGTGCAAGATAATAATTTAGTGTTTTCAATAAGTAATATTATGGTAATACTTAAAAAAAAAAATGTAATCACTCAATAGTATTTCTAGTTAACAATGACGTATTTAAGAAAACAAACGGTGTAGCGGTTGTTAGCATCATGTGAAACGACTATCATCCAATATTTGGATTATTTGTTTCGATACACAAAGCGTCAAAGATGGAAAGTGAAGCCGATCATCCAGTAGATGTCAGCAAAGCGTTACTTGGGTAAGTGTATAAAAAAAGAGAAGAAATATAAAGGATAAAAGTTTCTTTCGTCTCATGAGCTAGGCTAGCTAGTCTTAGCTTTACACCTTAAGGTAGCTTGATTCAATCCTCGCGTTTTGCAGAAAATGAATCACAAAAGGTTATATTTAACGCATTAAAACACATCGACGGATCGTTTTTATCTCAGCAAAAGTCACCTGTATATCAACATTTCGTTATGTTTTTACACTTTTTAAATCAGCGTTAGCTCAGATGCTAAAGCTAGGACGCTAGCTATACTGCTGCAGACAAGCGTGTGACGTCATCACGACCTGTTGCTAATCGCTCACTTGAATAATTAAGAAATGGAAATTAAAAGTGATATGGAATTGTTATGTTCGTTTCCAGACATGTATACATGACAGACATGAGATAAAACAACAACTGGAATGGTAATTTTAAATGTTGTGTACCTGTGTGTTAAATGTTCTTGGAACCATTAAATGTTGATCAGTGAGTTTTATGTTGAATACTGGAACATTTTTCTTTATCATTCAAATATTGATAATAAACCTACGAGTTCCTGAGTAGCAAGAGAAATACTGTAAACATTGAATTAACGTTTATCTATCTAGAAGAAGCAAATAAATAAGCGGTAAAGTGTGCTTTAAAGAGTGTGGTTATGATCGAGCAGGTGCAGAAAAACGCTGATATAAATAACATTGATTGTTAATTGCGAAGGCGAACGGTTGCTCGGCGACTCCGGAGAAGACTTTTGAGGCCATTTTGTCCGTGGTCATCGTCTGCGTCAGAGGCACGGCGAAGGCGTCGCAAGAACACGTCTTCCTCAGGTGTCCCTCCATCTCGTGATATGGCGTTGTGTGTGTGTGTGTGTGTGCGAGTGTGTGTGTGTGTGTGGTCGACTACGAGACGATGGCAGGAACCCATCTGACCCCACAGAGATTGTCCACGCTGGCCCAGCGCCTCCTCGCCGCTCGCCTCGCCTCCTTGTACTTGTCGTCACACAGCCGGGAGATCGCCTGGAGAGAAAGTTATTTTATTACGTTATAAGAACTAGATAATGATTTTTTAAAAGAAGCCATTAGTGCATGGATGTACATCAGTACCATCAGAATACTGGATGTTTAATTTAAAATGTTTTTTTTTTTTTTGTTAATCTTCCTTTAACCATTGAATAAATTAAATAAATAAATTAAATAGAATAATTTGAATATTGAAAAAAAAAATTGTTTACACATAGAAATGAATATTCTTATACCAAAGATTCTAAAATAAACATTCCAAGTTGAATATTTTCAAATACTTAACATTAAACTTCCAGCCAATCATGCGAAGCACAGATGATCACGTGACTGATTCTAATCAGTGTCAGAATCAAAAACTTTTATTGCCGGTAATCAAGCAATAGTGGGGTTTTTTTTGGTGTGGAAACATATATACATATAAAAAAAAAGAAAAATATATATGTAATTTTATGTTGCTTTCGTAGCTCTGTGCTCTGTTGGTATTGTCTGGGGTCAATATAATACCAAGTTCTGAAATTGAATTTAAGACTTCCATTTAAAATATATTGAATTAAGAAAAGATATTTTGAATTTATTTGCATTAGAATATCTGGGTAAAAAAACTTTTTTTTTAATATTCAATTTTTTAATTTCAATAAAAATAAAACACACCTTTCAATATAGAAATGATTATATTAAAATATTAAAAAATATTAGAGTTAAAACAACATTTCAATTAGAAACTTCAAAGTTTCAACATTTGAAATGTTTAAGTAAGTAAGTAATTTGTATTTATATAGTGCTTTTCCAGACCAGAGTCACAAAGCGCTTAAATAATCAAAAAAATATTCAATAAAGTATATACTTTAAAGGTCAAGATAACACTGATAACAACATATTCCGATGACCCTTTATACTCTATATTGTTCCACATTAGTGCCGTGACTATAGTTTCCACACCTCCAGTTTCTGGGCCTTGTCTCTGCCGAGCGGCTCCAGTGGGAAGCTCAGGTTGTTGGCCTCGGAGAGCGAGCGCAGGTCGAAGTAATACTTGGCGTAAACGCTGGACGGCACGTTGATGTTGAACTGCAGCAGCTCCAGGAACTGTCGCTCCAGCTCGTTCCTGAAGGCATCACGGCTCGCGTTAATAAGGCTCAGGTGAAGCCGAGGAGGCGCGACCTCTCACTCACATGTCCTCCACGGTGATGTCTTTCAGGATCTGACAGTAGTCCACGTTCCACACCGCCTGGTCGTCCCACACCTTGGACGCCAGCAAGATGGCGCCCAGCACCATCCGCTTCCAGTTCCCCGGACCGATGTCGATCTCTGCGTACGTAAGCAGTCGCTCCAGGTACACCTTCAGGATGGACACTAGGGTGAGTATTGGCAAAAAATCTGACGATACGCATCACGATACAATATATCGTTATACTGTAGGAACAAGTATATATGTGTAGTATTGTCGAGTACTTGACTCTGGTGTATTTACAGACCACATGACTCTTGACGAAGTAGTAACTCCTTTTAATTGTTTTTAAACCAAAATATGTCCAAACATCAGCTTTAAAAGCTGCTGGAGTCACTGTATCCTCTCGTCCTCAGTCATTACCTTCTGAATGATGCCAACTAGTGACCGGATGTTTAAATGCAACACAAAAATGAACAGTCGACGTGAATATTTGCATTTTAATTGTACCTTATTTTCCGGACTATAAGTCGCAGTTTTTTTTCATAGTTTGGCCGGGGGTGCAACTTATGTGTGAAATTATAAACAAACTATTACCGGTTTATTTCTGGAACTCCTGTTGTGTTATCAGTTTTATCTTGCCCTTAAAGTATATACTTTATTGAATATTGTTTTGATTGTGTAAGCGCTTTGTGACCCTGGTCTGGAAAAGCGCTATACAAATAAAAATTACTTACTTACTTACTTACATGTTATTTTCACACTAAACAGCAAGAGTTATTTGGAGTTACACGGATGGTTTGGTAAACTTCTTAGCATGTTATTTATGCTATAGTTACCTGAATAACTCTTAATATGTTATGTTAACATACCAGGCACATTCTCAGTTGTGTAATGTAAGCATACGGTACAATTATTCAGCCTGTTGTTGCCTCTATTCTATTTTTATTTTAAATTGCCTTTCAAGATGACATGTCTGTTCTTGGTGTTGGAGTTTATCAAATCAATTTCCCTAAAAATTGCCACTTATACTCCAGTGCGACTTATATATGTTTTTTCCTTCTTTATTATGCATTTTATGGCTGGTGCGACTTGTACTCCGGAGCCACTTATAGTCTGGAAAATACGGTAAATATATTCTCACCCCCCTAATCAATTTTGTGATCTACACAAAATGTCGTGATAACACACTCACCAGTGTGACGATGGCGCACTCGGACGTGAGCTGAGCTGCGCTGAACAGCGTCCGCACGAATCTGTAGATCTGCTTCTGCTCCGGGTCGTGCTTCTCGTAGTCGTGCGGCACCTCAGACTTCTGCAAACGACACACAACTGTCAACACAACACGCGTCTGAAGGAACCAACAGCAGATGATGGAGTTAGAGAAGTTAGTCACGGAGAGAGGATGAAGTTTCTCGTCGAAGATGTCCAGCAGCATTCCTCCGTCTGGATCTCTGAGGGCAGATGAAAGAGAGAAAAAAATACATGTTTCAATATGTTGTCAGTTTTACTTTCATCTGCATACTTGAACGTAATTTTACCTAATATCTGTACACTGTAACATTTGTATTGAATTACTTTTTACTTGTTTTTTTTTTTAGACTTTACCCTAATTATTATTATTTTTTTAATGCATTTTATTATTTAGTTTTATATTTAATTATTTTTCATTAGATTACTATTTAATCTAAGGACTTTATGTAATCAAGTATTTTCATATACATTTTAAAAATATGTCTTAAAAGTATTTATGTTATTTATATACAGTAAACACATATACACACACATTTATATAAATAAAGTTAAGTTTTAATAAAAAAAAAAATTCTCCGATTAAGTTCAATGGAATTAATTAATTTAAATATATATAAATATAAAATATACCTTATGTTTCGACTTTTAATTATATATACCATATCTTAAATATTTTGATCTAAATAAATTTTCCTACATTTCATTTTTTAAATTTGTTTATTTGTTAGAATATTTAATTGTTACTGTTTAATTACTTTTGTATCCAAGTACTTGTACTCAAGTATTTTTGACAATATATGTTTTAATATATACTTTAATATTTCACTTGGAATTGTTTGTTTTCTACAATTAAGTTTATTTTTCAAATGTAATTTTTAAATTATTAAAAAAAAATGAATCACTTCAAATAAACTTATATTAAACATTAAAAAAATGAAATAATCAGATTTTCTTTTTAAACATTGAAATAATGGATCATTAAAATACAACTCATTTAGATCAACTTACCTGTTTTTGATGTGATAGTAAATTGCGAGGGAAACACTGCAAAAAAAACACGCGTTTAGAGGAAGTGAACACAAACACACACACACAAACACACACACACTTGATAAATCTTCCACCTTCTCACCATTTAATTGTGTACTTCAGGTTGGGCTGGCTGACCGTGTTGTCGTCCAGGAAGATGGTGGAGCAGGAGCTGTATTTCCTCCTCGTGGGTAAGTGCTTCGGAAACGACACACAAGACAAGCGTTAGTCAAGTTAATCCAGACGTTAGTGATCACTCACTGCTATGTTTGAGATACATGTGTGTGTGTCACACACACTTGACTGTCAACAATGTTTGATTTATCTTGAAATGTATCTGAAAAAAACTGGTGCTTAGTGCTCATATAACCTATTACAATACCTTTTTTTTTTACTGCAAGTGTCTTCAAATACTTCAAATTCATCATCTTGGTTTGATTAGTCATGTCTGTGTGAAGTTGTTATTGATTTAAAGTTGGAAAAAATCTATTTAAACTGATTCTATAGTCATTTTAAACATTTGAACAATTCCACAGTCATACATTCTAAACAACTCAGGCTAAAATGTCAATAAAAAACGATTGACAGCGAGTTTTTAAAGACATTTGGTCCATTAAAAAACTCACATTATTGATGAAGAGGCTCTTCCTCTTCTCTCTCACTGTGAAAGTAGAAGAAACGTAAGTGATCTGCAGCAGAATAAACTTCAAGCGCCACATGAAGCGTCACAGAGCGAGAAACAAGCGAGAGAAGCAGGAAAAAAAAGCAGAAGAGGCTCGTTCGGCCACTAGAGGGCGACATCAACACTCACCGTTCCTGTTGGGCACCTCTGAAACAAGAGGAACCAGGATTTAGTCTGGCCCCGACAACACCTTTTTACACCCCCCACCCTAGACCCAACAAAAACAACTGTGACTCTCTCGCTCTCCTCCCGACTCACCGTCCGTCTGAGATTTGCTGAGGAAGATGGTGCTGGCCCGCGGGTGGTCCGAAGGGTTGTACTCGAAGTTGATACCTGACGAGACAAGAGCAGTCGAGTCAAGAAGTTGAACCATCACGAGTGGACGTCAGCTGCCTCGTCTGACCGCAGCGACTACAGAAAAAAACATTTGAAACACTAAATCACTTTCAACACAACGGAGGTATTCATGAGGGGGTCTCGAGGCCTTTTGATTGACACGTCATCGAGTTCCTTACTCACTTGATCATCAAGATCCTTTAAAATGCGTCAAAAATTCGATTATTTTACCCTAAATCACATAAACACCACTGAATAATTATTATTTTACATTCAAAAGCTCTGATAATCTATTTATTATGTACTTATAAACATCATTTTTCATATACTTTCTCAATTATTTTCTAGTATTTGTCATTTATTTACTATGTTAGAATATATGTAACTTTTTGTGTCAAAGAAGGATAAAAATAAGTAAATACAATAAGAAGAAAGAAACGATTGTTCAAAGACATTAGGTAAAAATCAGAAATGCATGTTTAAATAAAGGTAGAGAACATAACTTTGATTATAAATGTCTTTTGATGATCAGAGTGAAACTCGTTTTGTCGTGTCAAACGTTCCGGGTCTTTGTCAGCAGCAGCATCACCTCGAGAGTGTCGAGTGTTTGTCATGTGATATATCCTGCGCCGCCGCTGAGCTTTAACCAAGAAACAAAAAAAAAAAACGCCGCTCAGGGGGAAACAGGAGACGAACCCGCCCCCCCGCCTGGACGCCGTGACATCATGAATAAACAAGAGCTCAGCACCGAGCAGACGCCGTCGAACACACACCAGAGTTAATATTTCACTCATCAGACCAGGTTCAAAACTCAACTTTATTAACACCGTCATCCCTTCAATAATTTACAAGATTAATGATTCATATAACAATAAAAACGTATCTACTTTATATGAATAATGTGTATTGATCAAAATAATAGCGAAACAAAGAATAAGAACAAACTATACATCTAATTTTTATTTTATTTTATGGATTAAAAACACACAATTTTATTTAATTATCTGAAATATTAATTGTAAAAAATTATAAAAATAATTTAATATTAATATATAATTATTCTGAAATATTTTATTTTTCATGAATTTAATTTGTTTAGTATTTAAAGGTTTATTTGTTGAAAAGGGGGGGAAAAAAACATGTTTTTAAATGCAATACATTTGACTGAAGTGGACAGGTCATGTGACTGCGAGGAACCCGTTAATCAATGAATCGATTGATCAGGTCTTCAGGGATCAATTATCACTTCATAAATAAAGCCTTGAGCATCTTCAGTCTTTTAAAATCAATTGTTGTCGAGTCCACGCGTCAACACTACCGACTCCGAACTCTGTCCTAAAGCAGCTCTGGGTAGTTTAATATATAATATTATTCTTAATATTTTTGTACTAAAATTTAAAATTAAACACTACCATTTTAGTCCACTGGCGTCGCTCGACTAAAAATCGCATAGAATCTATTTAATGTCCACCTCCATATTTTTATTCATCCCTCGCTCATCGTCCGTGCGTCATGTGACATGAAAGAGCAGAAGTGGTGTCGATGCTAATTTATTCTGAAGGAGACGCTGATTTATGGAACATCATTCAACATCTGCAGTGTCACACAGTCGGCCAAAACATTATGACCGGACAACTAAACAGGTTATAAGGCGTGAAATTAGAACTGGACGAGCCAGTCTAAAATCAAAGTCAAATCCAGAGCTCACTTTGTTTAAGATTGAAAGTATCAAGGATCAAAATGAAGGAGAAAAGCAGAACAACCGGAGACACAGATGTCCAGAGTTTATCTTCCTTCCTCAATCGACTTCCAGTTTTGCAACATAAGAGATGAACTTGCAGCTTTCACAATGTTGCACCGTTAAAGTACTTTCTCCAGAGAACATGTTCATATAAACGAACACTTTGAGGTCTTCTACTGTGGAAAATACTTTTAAATAAGAAAAACATAAACCGAAGCAACCGTCAAGAAAACAAAGTCTGTTCGTAAAAAGTACAGAATGGGAAGAAATACGAGATAATGTCGACTTAAAAATGTCAAGAAATCCAAATCTAACCGAAACAAACAAAGATGTCAAAAAGAGAGAAGAAAAATAAATCTTCCAGTCAATGTCCATTCCTGTTCTGTGACCTTTGACCTGTGATGTCACCACTCAAGACTCTCGCACACAAGAAGTTTTCCTCCCGAAACACACTGGACCACAAGAGTGTCGTCAGCTGACGCACAAACAACGGCCATGTTAACAGAGACACAGCTCGCTTTGTGCTGCAGATCAGATGATGCCGACCTCCCCCTTCCTCCCCCTCATCCCCCCTTTTCTCCCCCACGACCTCTCCCCTTCATCTCCCCCCTCCAGGGGTGAGGCCACGCTGCACACTCTCCATCTCAAATCGGAGTTCACGACACCATCTTCGAAACACTCCGATGTCCACTGATGACAACAGACTTTTACAGTGTCGTTTTATTACCAACTGTTGCGCTACAATATGGGAGAATCGTCAATGGGTTTTTCTGTAGTACTGTAGTAACAATTAACAATATGTAACTAATAATTACTAAAGTTAACAGTCAGATCCCAGATTATCTTCAACCCAAGACAAGTTGTTTGGAGCATCACATCATATACTGTAGTCCTGACCTCTTTGCTCTGGATGCTGCCCCAGCGACCCGACCTTATATACAGAATATCAGTAAAGATTCACTTAGAAATCGTCATTTTTATCCTTTACTCGAAACTAATCACTTAATCAAAATTTGAATTAAAACTAAACTAATAACATTTCAGATATTGAACAAAAATGTGAGAAAAAAAATGCATCTAGTGCTGTAAGAAAATATAGATACACTTAAATATCATATCTTTTTATTAAAAATAACGTAGTGCTTTTGAACAGCATGAATCCATTTTTTTTTTAAACATCTTCTTTTTAAAAGTACGAGTAACTAGGAAATTTACTTAATTTTGGAAAATTAAGCATTTGATTACATCCTCTGCAGCTAAAGGAAAAATGAAATCATGCAAGATCCCAGCGATGACTGAGGACGAGAGGATACAATAGACTTAAAAACAAATCGAAGCAGTTACGACTTCGTCAAGAGTCATGTGGTCTGTAAATACTGCAACACCAGAGTCAAGTACTCGACAATACTACATACTGTATATATTCTTGTTACTACTGTTTTATATTATAACATATCGTTATCCCTGTATCGTGATACGCATCAATAATATACACCCATAATGCATCTCATTACAGTTTCGAAATAACATATAATGGTTTCAATAAAAATATTCGTAAAATTAACAAAATGAAAATACAAAATTATATTTGAAATATATAAAACCTTGTGTATACGAATAATTAATGAACAAGACAAACTTGTCTCAGCAGACAAACACCCCCAAATCTCCCCCCTGTCTCCCTCCAGATTGAGGCGTTAACGCCCCCCTGAGGCGCCGACCCGCCTAGCTCTGCTTTCCTATTGGACCTCTGAACCAGCGACGTGGTTGCTGATGATGCTAATCTCCAACACGCCGTCTGGGAGCACATTGGACACGCTTCATTCACGGGTCGTCTTGGGGTCCCCCGAGAGACGCCCGCGGGCGTCACTCACCTGGGTCTCCTTTTGTGTTCCGCAGCCACACAGACCAGAACCGTTTAACCGGAGCGGTGCCGGGTTTAGTGGAGGGGGCCCGTGGTGTTACTACAGGAAGTGACATCATCGATAGATCTATAAACAAGTTTCAACTGGAGTTCACACAGAGACACAAGTCTGTAGGTCAAATTACAACCTGAGGTGAAGAAAGAGCTGAGCCAGAGGAGAAGGTTCTCTAAAGCCAGAACTTCCTGTCACATGATGTCGTAGACCGAGTCTCAAGTCCGACTTAGCTCTGTCGCCCCAGACTGCGACCAGAGGAAGATCCACAGACCTGACAACAGCAAGTCTTCTGTAGTTTGTCTTTCCGACTGTAAATGGGTCGATTGTGATGCAGATGACTGTGGAGGGAGGGGGAGGGGCGACGCCGAGTTCCTCACTTGGGTTCTTCACACTCGTGCAGACAGAGACTCAAAAGTGCAAACAAGAATGTGTCCAGAGCTTGTTTACGTTCACAAACGTAGCTATACTAGGCGGCTAACACACCTTTCAACTGTCTTCAGCCACACTAGCATGTTAGCTATCTTGGAATGTTATTAGCTTAGTGAGCCAACAAAGTAAATTAAAAGTATGAAGTCCTGATGTTAATGCTATATAACCAGCGATAAAGTAACAATTGCACCTTATCTACAGTAGCACTTTATCTTTATTAGCTCATAAATTCTGTCAATATTAAAATTCCATCAGCTTTAGAGTGGTACATTTGTAGCAAGACGGCTACGACAACATTTCAGCAACTAGAAAATCTTTTTAGCATTTAGCTAGGTAGCTTTGGCAGCACTTGAGTTCATAACCTATGCATTACCTTTTTATTATATACAGTATAGCATTTAGCTTGTATGCTAAAACAGTTGCTATTCTTTTTAGCAACTAAAGAAGCTACTAGTTTCAAACCAGGTTGTAGCAAAAACAGCACATGCATTAGCACATCATTTTCTTGCATGTAGCATTTAGTATATATGCTATGACTTAAGCGCTTTTAGCACTTATTTTACAGCTTTTTGATCTACCAAGCAACGACACATAACTACGTTAATTACAATTTAACTGTCTATTATATAGCATTTAACTTGTATGCTAAAACTTCAGTTTCAATGCTTGCGTTAGCGTATCATTTTCTTGTATGTAGTATTTAGCATATATGCTATGACTTTAGTTGCAATACTTTTAGCACTTATATTACACTTTTTTGATCCAGAAAGTAATGACACATAACTATGTCAATTACAGTATTACTGTCTATAGTGTAGCATTTAGCTTGTATGCTACAACTTCAGTTGCAATACTTGCGTTCGCGTATCATTTTCTTGTATGTAGCATTTAGCATAAATGCTATGACTTTAGTTGAAATTTACTTTTAGCACTTGTATTACACTTTTTTTGATCCAGAGGGTAATGACACATAACTATGTCAATTACTGTGTTACTGTCTATTGTGTAGCATTTAGCTTGTATGCTACAACTTCGGTTGCAAACCATTTATTTTACAACAACATTTCAGCTAGCATAATCTCTTTAGCGTTCAGCCAGGTAGCTTTGGCAGCACTTTGGTTCATGACATATGCATTAGCTTATCATTTTCTTATACTTAGCATTTAGCTTTGACGCTACATGTTCAGTTGTAATAGTTTTTAGCATTTGTCACTGGCTTATATGTAGCATTTAGCTACAAATTCAGTTACAATAGCACTTGTGTGTTGTCGTAGCACATCTACAACAACATTCTAGCTAACATAATCTTTTTAGCATTCAGCTGCTTTGGCAGTACTTGGGTTCATAACGTTAGCAAATTTTTTTTAATATTTACTATTAAGCTTAAATGCTAAATAATGATTTGTCCCATGATGTAGGCAAATATCACATCATAAGCAACTTAACACAGACACCACTTCACATATGTTAGCAGTAACATTAAGTTAGCAATGTTGTTAATAACATAAATTAAACAATTAACTTTGGATGTAAACTTTAACTCAAGTTAGCTACTGTTAGCATTCTGTACCAACAACTAACAGGGTCCAGGGTCCACTCACATGAACCATGAACCCTGTTAGTGTGTAACTGACGTGTGTTGTGTGCACTTCCTGTGAGGTGTGTCGACACACATGCTAGTGTGTGTTTATACACAGAATCAGTGTTTTTTTTTTTCTTTCTGTTACCGTCGACGTTCTCTCGGTCGCTGATGTGCTGCAGGTTGCAGGCGGTCTCCTCTCGGCTCAGGTCCGAGTCCTGCTGGTAGGACTCCAGGCGGGAGTGCGCATTTCTGCGGATCTTCGGGCTCCCAGACACGCAGCAGGAGGTCGAGCCCCCCATGTCGGCGCCGAAGAGACGCGCACTTTCTTTATTCTGGGCCAAAAGTGGCTGCGCAGCCGCTGCGAGTCCAGCCGCTCGGCATCGATCAGCAGCCCGAGGACGGAGCTCCCGGGGCGGCGTCCATGAGTGCGGGGTGTCGGCGTCACTGCGAGGCGCAGCATCGCCCGAGGGGACGCATCCTTTGCTCGGGGAGGAGATGGGCGGCGGGGTCGGTGTTGTGGCTTCGGCTGTCAGGGAGATGGAGCGAACCGGGGAAGGGAGGGCCGCTGGGACGGAACACTTCCGGGTCAAGTGGGCGGGGACAAGAGAGAGGCGGAAGTGGAGGAGGAGCGTTCAGTTCAGTTTTCAGTTTATTTAAAAGGACAATGTCGATCACAACAGTCGATTTATTTTAATTGACGGTTATTTAAATAAACAATTATATTCTTCACATAATAGACATTTATCTTTTCTAAAAGTTATTATTGCGAACTATTTTTTATTACTTAAATTATACAAAAATATTGATAAAATGATTTAATATCTAATTTTTTTGGTATATTTTTGATGAAGTAAGTAAGTATTTGTTATTTATATAGCGCTTTTCCAGACCAGGGTGACAAAGCGCTTAAACAAT
Organism: Callionymus lyra; assembly: GCF_982586985.1. Classification (NCBI taxonomy): domain Eukaryota; kingdom Metazoa; phylum Chordata; class Actinopteri; order Syngnathiformes; family Callionymidae; genus Callionymus; species Callionymus lyra. The sequence continues at coordinate 16,200,114 of NC_141833.1, forward strand.
CAAAACAATATTCAATAAAGTATATACTTTAAAGGGCAAGATAATACTGATAACATAACAGAAAATCAAAAAAAATTTGGAGTTGCTTTTTTAGAAAGTTGCACACATTAATGGGTTTTTTTTGTGTTGCGATATTAAGGATCAAGTGTAATATTACCCCCTGCTGGTCAATTAGTTCACTGCGTCTACATGACGTCCACATATTTGGATTAAAAAAAAATGTAAAAGTTAAGAGATAACTTAATTATTAAAATATATATATATATATATAAACATTCTTTAAAATATTTAGAAAAATAATTCTGGCCTTTAGGGAAAAGAACTGGCGTCTGAGCTGCAGTGATGACGTCGCTCCTCCGTCACTATTGCGCACGTGAGTTCTGGTGGAAAATTCCACTCTTGGATTTTTTTTTTTTAAAAGCCACAAAGTTATAATCCACCTGGAGACACAGAACCTGCTGAGAGTGAGGTTTTTACACTGAAATAAAAGTAGAATGTTTTCTTGTTTTTAGTCCAGCAGCTGGAGTGAACATTTACAGTGGAACATTGAGTTTTATGGGAGTTTTAATTCATATAAAAAGAGACTCGCTTGTGTGTGAAAAGATGGCCTGAAGGTCGACAGCTGAATCATGTGTTGCCATGGCAACCTCTCAGAAGCGTGACACCGAGATGTTTCCTCAAGGTTTTCCAGTGAAAAGAGCTTTAAAAGGAGCGATAGGAAGAGTTGTGCGCGAACCCTGTGCCTTGAACAGGTGCAACAAGATTTAACAGAAATTGTTTTCACTCGGGAATGTGATGTTTCTGCTACACCAGAAAAATTATATATATATATATATATATATATATATATATATATTATATATATATTATTTTTATTTAAATGGCACTTCTCTGTTAAGGACTTTTTCTCAAACAATTGACAACAAATAGGGGCGGGAAAAATGGCCAAAAGGTCATTTGATGTAAGAAAAAAAACACAAAAAAACTTGTGAATAGTCTCCAAAAATGTTTTAATGTCGCTTTGGGGGAAAAAACGAAATCGATCATTTAAAAAGTCACAACGTGGAAATGAAGGGAACGATTCATGCATGAACAAAAAGACAGATCTTCTTAAATGTAAGAAATTAAAAATCTCAAGAAAAACTTGTGAACGCAGAGAAGAAAAACAGATAAAAAAATATTCTCCCAAAATGTTTTAATGTCGCTTCAGGGAAAAGAAGGAAATTGACCGTATAAAAAGTCACAACGTGGAAATGAAGGGAAAGATTCATGCATGAACAAAATGACAGATCTTATTAAATGTAAGAAAGACTCTTTCATTAGTAAAGGTCAACTTGAGGTCAAAGGTGTGAGTCACAAACAACATTTGTAATAATCAAAAACCAACCGATGAAGAAACATTTTATTCTCTTGTGGTCATAATGTTTTAGAAATCAAGCCAGCTGCTTTCATTTGAATATTTTATTAGATAAACAAAACAACATTTTGGTTTAACAATCCAAACGAAAGACGAGGGTCACTGAAGAACGATCACAGACAGTTTAAAGAAACTGAAACACTCCTCTGCTCTCTCACACACACACACGCATACGCACACACACACGTTTACAAAATCTGTAATTAAATACCAGAGCGATGCAGCCAAAGATCATCTATGCAGGGCGTGAACTCACTACTGACCTAGAGACAGGAAACAAACTGAGGAGGGAGGAAAAAAAAAAAAGCGAAACGAAGCGAGAGGATTTTCTGAGACATGGTTTTTTTTTTGTAACCGTCCGCTGGCGTCATGAACGTCCAGAAGACAAAAGCAGGAACCAAATGAAGTGAACGTTTGCATAAGTGTGACGAGTCCGGACCTGATGGTGTTTTTTTTGTGCTTGTTGCTCTTCAGGTGGTTCCGACTGAGAGAACCTCTCGTCAGCTGCGGGTCGGTGGACGCGGTCGGGGAATGCTTCGCGCCGCACGAGTCCGTGAGTGACTTTTGTGGAGTTAAAAGTACAAAAAGGATCGTCTCAGTAGTATAAAATTTCAGTTGACAGAAAATAAAACGACACGTTCTCTCCTGCGGCGCCGCGTCGGGGGGGACAATCTTGACCTAATTTCGTCAGGTTGGAATGCAAGCGGGCCGACAGCTGCTGGTGGGTCTGTGGCGTCGGGGGAACCTGGCTGCTGTGTCAGTAGCACTTCCTCTTCCTGTCCTCTCGGTCGGCTGACTCGGGGGGGCGGGGTCTTCTCACGGAGCACAAGAGCGGAGGGCGAGCTGGCGAGCGGTTTTGGTTGGTTGGTGGGTCAGAACCGGGCCTGAGTGAGCAGACGCGCACGCACACTTCTGCGAAACAAGAGTCTCTTTTCTCCCCCCTACTCGCCCTTGTGGCAGTAAATGTCCTTCAGAGCCTTCAGCTCCTCGATCAGCGTCTTGTTTTGGTTCTCCAGCACCGCCACCCGGTTCTCCAGACACTTGACGTACTCCTTCTTTTTCCTGCGACACTCGCGCGCCGCCTCCCTGTGGGAGAGGAGGAGGAAGAAGTTTTTAGGTTCTGATCCGAACACTTGGACACGGTGACGTCATCGTTGGTCGTGAAAGTGTGTTGGCTAAACAGTTGTTTCAGTTCCTGCTGGTGTGTGTGTGTGTGTGTCAGTCACAGAAGTGTGAGATGTTCCAGTCGTTTCTGCAAAAACACCTGAATCCAGATTCAGGCAAATTTCAATTGCTTGAGAAAAATAATTGTATTTAAATGGCGGTTCTGTGACACCTACAGTACACATAATTAAGTGTAGAAAATCAACATCTGTGTGTTTTTGTGGGAGGAAACTGGAGTAAACCCACTGAAGAACCTTGTCCATCTAAAGCTGGAAGTGAACCAACAACCTTCTTGCACTGAGTGGTAACTTATCATGAAAATGTATTTCCTTAATGTTAGTTTCCCTGCTTTTGTCGTGGTCGTCATGCCAGTGTGTGTCAGTTGTCGGTCTCTGGTGGCAGCATGTTGTGTATCCGCTCCGCGTTACCTGTTCTTCAGCAGCCGCACTTCCCTCTTGCGCGTGACCTCCTCGGCGTGGTGCGTCACGGGGCTGTGAGTGGTCCCCGGCGAGGCGGCCATCACGATACTCTGGGCCAGACCCGAGTTGGGCGACCTCAGCTGGTAGGCGGGAATGTCTCCGGTGGCGGCTGAGGAGACACAGAGAGAGTCGCTCAAACACCCGCTGAGACCATGATGTCATCAGGTACACTTTCCCGCTGACGACACCTGTGTTTACCGTCGTCACGGCAACACAGTGATGAAACCTGTGGTGACCTAGAATCCTGGTGGATTCTGGAGCTTCACATGTTTTTAACTGCTGGAGCAAGTGTGGCCCGGGGACCACAAGAGGCCCTCGACTGTTATGGTTTTGACCGTTTCTGTTGTTATATCTAAACACTACAGTAGATTTATACTCATTTTTTTTTAATCATTACTTTTATTTTCATGCATTGATTTAAAGCCAGTAAATATATGTATTGTATGTAATATAATGTATATAAATATTGATTATAATTGTTAAACTACATTTTAAGGTTTGTATTACATATTTTCAGTTAAAATATATTGTGCCCTTATATACTTTATTAAAATTCCATTTAATGTTTCTTCATCTTCCATTTTGATTTTTAACCAAATATCTAACATATTTCTATAAGTTTTAAACTATGTAAAATTTAATTTAATTAAAAAATATATATATTTATCAAAGAATGAACACAGTTATCTATTTTCCATTTTCTTTCTCAGTTTTTTTTTTAATAATATATATTTATACTTTTATAAATATAGATATGTATTTAAATTGTTACATTTTAAAATTGTGTTAAAATGTGTATATTACATTTTCAGGAAAAACTTTTTTTTTTGTATTATAAGGTGTCCATCCCAAAAATACACATAATTTACTATTACATTACTATTACATTACATTTACTTTCACTACATTACCATTTAGATTTGTAACTAAATATGTTACGCAAACATGTCTTTTTAAACTAAAATATAACTGCATATTTATTATTTATATTTTAAAACCAGATAAATAATAAGTCATTCAAAAGCATCAACTTACTGACAGCATGTGCTGCTCTCACCGTGACTCACCGTGCGATGAGTTCACCATGAGCGTCTAGTGACGTGTTCTCGTCCGTCACTCGGCTCTGACGCGCAAAAACAATCCACCAAAACCAGCGTCACCTGTAGCTCTAAAGTCCCAGAGAAGTTTCTACCAAAGACACACACACACACACACGTGTGTGCGTTCAAAAGCAAACACTCACACACACTCTTATTGTGACGAGAACTGTGACTCGCGCACTGCTGACGTCAATGTGTGCGTCTCACTCGCCCTGTTTGCATTCTCTGCTGCTCGCTTCTGTTCCAGGAAACCGGAGTGACGTCAAAGCAGCAACTATCTCCCCCCCCTCCTCTCCTCCTCTCCTCCCTCCCCCTCACGCTCTCTCACCCACCAGCCCTCCTTCTCCTCCTCCTCCTCTTCCTCCTCTCCACTCGTTCTGCCCGACGACCGTTCGAGCGCTCCAGGCTTGTACGTGTGTTTGCTGAAGAGAAACAAGCCCGAGCGCTCCAACTTCACAACAAAAACAACAACAACAATCCCGTGTAAACAACTTTTCTCCAGCGTTTCCCATTCACTTCCTGCTCGTGTCTCGTCATAAAAAAAACAAGAACACCTTCAAGTACCTGACTCGGTCTCGTCCCCGGTGACGGCCATCTCTCCTCTCCAGTAATCCAGCACCTCAAAAAAGTTGTGTTTCAGGAAGAAACCGAAAAAAGCAAAGCGGCTTGCGAGCGTCTGGAGCTCCTCTCCCGGTCTGCGGCGCTCGGCAACTTTACGGCGTGATTACAATTACGGGCATTGACATCACAGTGACATCATCGCCCACCTCTCAAGTCAAGCGGCCGGGATTAGAGTCGCTCCCGCCCTCCCCGGGTTTAGAGCGCTCAAGTGCTGGGAGGAGGGAGGAGGGAGGAGGGGTGAGGAGGCGGGGCCGGGGACGCTATTTTTAGCTCCCGGTGACGCAACTAGAGAGACGCTCGACAAACAAGAGGATATTGTGTCCCCGGTGTCAGCCGAGAAAACCGTGGCTGCAGGTTTTAAAAACTCGACTTTTTTTAAATTTTATTTCTTAATAATCTGACGCAGAGATCAGTGTCAGCAGCAGACGTCACACTCGGTCTCTGAACATTTAGTTTGATTGTATGACTTGTTTTTTCACACTTTTGACTGTTGACAACTCTTTTAGACGGTTTTAACTCAAACACTTTTGACTCAACTATTTTACATCAACTGCTTTTGACTTTCAACTCTTTTTCTATCAACCCCTTTTAACTCTCAACACTTTTTATATCAACCCCTTTTGACTCTCAACTCTTTTTATATCAACTCTTAAATTGTTATGACTCTAAACTTTTTATATCCACTCCTTTTAACTCTCAACTCTTTTTATATCAACCCCTTTTGACTTTCAACTCTTTTTATATCAACCCCTTTTGACTTTCAACTCTTTTTATATCAACCCCTTTTAACTCTCAACTCTTTTTATATCAACCCCTTTTGACTCTCAACTATTTTTATATCAGCTCTTAAATTGTTATGACTCTAAACTTTTTATATCCACTCCTTTTAACTCTCAACTCTTTTTATATCAACCCCTTTTGACTTTCAACTCTTTTTATATCCACTCCTTTTAACTCTCAACTCTTTTTATATCAACCCCTTTTGACTTTCAACTCTTTTTATATCAACCCCTTTTGACTTTCAACTCTTTTTCTATCAACCCCTTTTAACTCTCAACACTTTTTATATCAACCCCTTTTGACTCTCAACTCTTTTTATATCAACTCTTAAATTGTTATGACTCTAAACTTTTTATATCCACTCCTTTTAACTCTCAACTCTTTTTATATCAACCCCTTTTGACTTTCAACTCTTTTTATATCAACCCCTTTTGACTTTCAACTCTTTTTATATCAACCCCTTTTAACTCTCAACTCTTTTTATATCAACCCCTTTTGACTCTCAACTATTTTTATATCAGCTCTTAAATTGTTATGACTCTAAACTTTTTATATCCACTCCTTTTAACTCTCAACTCTTTTTATATCAACCCCTTTTGACTTTCAACTCTTTTTATATCCACTCCTTTTAACTCTCAACTCTTTTTATATCAACCCCTTTTGACTTTCAACTCTTTTTATATCAACCCCTTTTGACTTTCAACTCTTTTTATATCAACCCCTTTTAACTCTCAACTCTTTTTATATCAACCCCTTTTGACTCTCAACTCTTTTTATATCAGCTCTTAAATTGTTATGACTCTAAACTTTTTATATCCACTCCTTTTAACTCTCAACTCTTTTTATATCAACCCATTTTGACTTTCAACTCTTTTTATATCAACCCCTTTTAACTCTCAACTCTTTTTATAACAACCCCTTTTAACTCTCAACTCTTTTTATATCAACCCCTTTTGACTTTCAACTCTTTTTATATCAACCCCTTTTAGCTCAACACTTTTTATATCAACCCCTTTTGACTCTCAACTCTTTTTATATCAGCTCTCAAATTGTTATGACTCTAAACTTTTTATATCCACTCCTTTTAACTCTCAACTCTTTTTATATCAACCCCTTTTGACTTTCAACTCTTTTTATATCAACCCCTTTTAACTCTCAACTCTTTTTATAACAACCCCTTTTAACTCTCAACTCTTTTTATATCAACCCCTTTTGACTTTCAACTCTTTTTATATCAACCCCTTTTAACTCTCAACACTTTTTATATCAACCCCTTTTGACTCTCAACTCTTTTTATATCAGCTCTTAAATTGTTATGACTCTAAACTTTTTATATCCACTCTTTTTAACTCTCAACTCTTTTTATATCAACCCCTTTTGACTTTCAACTCTTTTTATATCCACTCCTTTTAACTCTGAACTCTTTTTATATCAACCCCTTTTGACTTTCAACTCTTTTTATATCAACCCCTTTTGACTTTCAACTCTTTTTATATCAACCCCTTTTGACTTTCAACTCTTTTTATATCAACCCCTTTTGACTTTCAACTCTTTTTATATCCACTCCTATTAACTCTCAACTCTTTTTATATCAACCCCTTTTGACTTTCAACTCTTTTTATATCAACCCCTTTTAACTCTCAACTCTTTTTATATCAACCCCTTTTGACTCTCAACTCTTTTTATATCAACCCCTTTTGACTTTCAACTCTTTTTATATCAACCCCTTTTAACTCTCAACTCTTTTTATAACAACCCCTTTTAACTCTCAACTCTTTTTATATCAACCCCTTTTGACTTTCAACTCTTTTTATATCAACCCCTTTTAGCTCAACACTTTTTATATCAACCCCTTTTGACTCTCAACACTTTTTATATCAACCCCTTTTGACTCTCAACTCTTTTTATATCAACCCCTTTTGACTTTCAACTCTTTTTATATCAACCCCTTTTAACTCTCAACTCTTTTTATAACAACCCCTTTTAACTCTCAACTCTTTTTATATCAACCCCTTTTGACTTTCAACTCTTTTTATATCAACCCCTTTTAACTCTCAACTCTTTTTATAACAACCCCTTTTAACTCTCAACTCTTTTTATATCAACCCCTTTTGACTTTCAACTCTTTTTATATCAACCCCTTTTAACTCTCAACTCTTTTTATAACAACCCCTTTTAACTCTCAACTCTTTTTATATCAACCCCTTTTGACTTTCAACTCTTTTTATATCAACCCCTTTTAACTCTCAACACTTTTTATATCAACCCCTTTTGACTCTCAACTCTTTTTATATCAGCTCTTAAATTGTTATGACTCTAAACTTTTTATATCCACTCCTTTTAACTCTCAACTCTTTTTATATCAACCCCTTTTGACTTTCAACTCTTTTTATATCAACCCCTTTTAACTCTCAACACTTTTTATATCAACCCCTTTTGACTCTCAACTCTTTTTATATCAGCTCTTAAATTGTTATGACTCTAAACTTTTTATATCCACTCCTTTTAACTCTCAACTCTTTTTATATCAACCCCTTTTAACTCTCAACTCTTTTTATAACAACCCCTTTTAAATCTCAACTCTTTTTATATCAACCCCTTTTGACTTTCAACTCTTTTTATATCAACCCCTTTTAACTCTCAACACTTTTTATATCAACCCCTTTTGACTCTCAACTCTTTTTATATCAGCTCTTAAATTGTTATGACTCTAAACTTTTTATATCCACTCCTTTTGACTCTCAACTCTTTTTATATCAACCCATTTTGACTCTCAACTCTTTTTATATCAACCCATTTTGACTCTCAACTCTTTTTATATCAACCCCTTTTGACTCAACTCTTTTTATATCAACCCATTTTCACTCTCAACTCTTTTTATATCAACCCCTTTTGACTCTCAACTCTTTTTATATCAACCCCTTTTGACTCTCAACTCTTTTTATGTCAACCCTTTTGACTCTCAACTCTTTTTATGTCAACCCTTTTGACTCTCAACTCTTTTTATATCAACCCATTTTGACTCTCAACTCTTTTTATATCAACCCATTTTGACTCTCAACTCTTTTTATATCAACCCCTTTTAACTCAACTCTTTTTATATCAACCCCTTTTGACTTTCAACTATTTTTATATCAACCCCTTTTGACTCTCAACTATTTTTATATCAACCCCTTTTGACTCTCAACTCTTTTTCTATCAACCCCTTTTGACTTTCAACTCTTTTTATATCAACCCATTTTGACTCTCAACTCTTTTTATATCAACCCCTTTTAACTCTCAACTATTTTTATATCAACCCATTTTGACTCTCAACTCTTTTTATATCAACCCCTTTTAACTCTCAACTCTTTTTATATCAACCCATTTTGACTCAACTCTTTTTATATCAACCCCTTTTGACTCAACTCTTTTTATATTAACCCCTTTTGGCTCTTAAATCATTTTGACTCTCAACTTTTTATATCAACTCCTTTTGACTCTCAAATCGTTATGACTCACTATTTTTATATTAGCTCCTTTTGACTCTCAACTCTCTTTACATCATCTCCTTTGGACTCTCAAATTGTTATGACTCTCAACTCTTTATATTAACTCCCTTATGAGTCTCAACTCTTTTTATATCCACTCCTTTTGGCTCTTAAATCATTTTGACTGTTGACTCTTTTATTATCAACCCCTTTTGACTCTCGACTCTTTTTATATCAACCCCTTTTGACTCTCGACTCTTTTTATATCAACCCCTTTTAACTCTCAACTCTTTTTATAACAACCCCTTTTAACTCTCAACTCTTTTTATATCAACCCCTTTTGACTCTCAACTCTTTTTATATCAGCTCTTAAATTGTTATGACTCTAAACTTTTTATATCCACTCCTTTTAACTCTCAACTCTTTTTATATCAACCCCTTTTGACTTTCAACTCTTTTTATATCAACCCCTTTTAACTCTCAACACTTTTTATATCAACCCCTTTTGACTCTCAACTCTTTTTATATCAGCTCTTAAATTGTTATGACTCTAAACTTTTTATATCCACTCCTTTTAACTCTCAACTCTTTTTATATCAACCCCTTTTAACTCTCAACTCTTTTTATAACAACCCCTTTTAAATCTCAACTCTTTTTATATCAACCCCTTTTGACTTTCAACTCTTTTTATATCAACCCCTTTTAACTCTCAACACTTTTTATATCAACCCCTTTTGACTCTCAACTCTTTTTATATCAGCTCTTAAATTGTTATGACTCTAAACTTTTTATATCCACTCCTTTTGACTCTCAACTCTTTTTATATCAACCCATTTTGACTCTCAACTCTTTTTATATCAACCCCTTTTGACTCAACTCTTTTTATATCAACCCATTTTCACTCTCAACTCTTTTTATATCAACCCCTTTTGACTCTCAACTCTTTTTATATCAACCCCTTTTGACTCTCAACTCTTTTTATGTCAACCCTTTTGACTCTCAACTCTTTTTATATCAACCCATTTTGACTCTCAACTCTTTTTATATCAACCCATTTTGACTCTCAACTCTTTTTATATCAACCCCTTTTAACTCAACTCTTTTTATATCAACCCCTTTTGACTTTCAACTATTTTTATATCAACCCCTTTTGACTCTCAACTCTTTTTATATCAACCCCTTTTGACTCTCAACTCTTTTTCTATCAACCCCTTTTGACTTTCAACTCTTTTTATATCAACCCATTTTGACTCTCAACTCTTTTTATATCAACCCCTTTTAACTCTCAACTATTTTTATATCAACCCATTTTGACTCTCAACTCTTTTTATATCAACCCCTTTTAACTCTCAACTCTTTTTATATCAACCCATTTTGACTCAACTCTTTTTATATCAACCCCTTTTGACTCAACTCTTTTTATATTAACCCCTTTTGGCTCTTAAATCATTTTGACTCTCAACTTTTTATATCAACTCCTTTTGACTCTCAAATCGTTATGACTCACTATTTTTATATTAGCTCCTTTTGACTCTCAACTCTCTTTATATCATCTCCTTTGGACTCTCAAATTGTTATGACTCTCAACTCTTTATATTAACTCCCTTATGAGTCTCAACTCTTTTATATCCACTCCTTTTGGCTCTTAAATCATTTTGACTGTTGACTCTTTTATTATCAACCCCTTTTGACTCTCGACTCTTTTTATATCAACCCCTTTTAACTCTCGACTCTTTTTATATCAACCCCTTTTGACTCTCGACTCTTTTTATATCGACTCCTTTTGACTCTCAAATCGTTATGACTCAACTCATTTTATATTACCTCCTTTTGACTGTCAACTCTCTTTATATTAACTCCTTTTGGCTCTTAAATCATTTTGACTCTCAACTCTTTGTATATTAACTCCTTTTGACTCTCAACTCTCTTTATATTAACTCCTTTTGGCTCTTAAATCATTTTGACTCAACTCTTTTTATATTAACTCCTATTGACTCTTAAATCGTTATGACTCTCAACTCTTTTTATATCAACCTATTTTGACTCTCAACTCTTTTTATATCAACTCCTTTTGACTCTCAACTCTTTTTATATCAACCCCTTTTGACTCTCAACTCTTTTTATATCAACCCCTTTTGACTCTCAACTCTTTTTATATCAACCCCTTTTGACTCTCAACTCTTTATACATCAACCCATTTTGACTCTCAACTCTTTTAATATCAACCTCTTTTGACTCTCAACCCTGTTTATATCAACTCCTTTTGAATCTCAAATGGTTTTGACTCTCAACCCTTTTTATATCAACTCCTTTTGAATCTCAAATGGTTTTGACTCTCAACCCTTTTTACATCAACTCCTTTTGACTCTTGACTTCCCAGCATTTCAAGTGTCTTTACAAATCTTAACTTAACCTGTGTTTCCAATTCTTGACTCCGTTCATCAACTTTAAAATGCAAAATAATCCATAACCATGGAAGAATTATATCAGTGCCATCAGAATATTAAATGATAAAATATTGAAACTTAAATGTTTCTTCATTTATTCAAACAATACGTTTTTAACCATTTAATTATTTTTTTTTACAATTTAATTCAATAATTTCTATATTTGAAGTTTGCAAATGTATTTGTTATTTTGTTAAATAATTTAAATGAAAAATACATTTGCAAAATGACAGAATTCTTTTTACACATTGAATTAGATCATTTAATTCCAATAGTTCAAATATACATTTTCTAAATACTATATTGTTTTTAATTCTTAGAATTTAATATTCATTATTGTCTGCTGGCACAATTTTAGAAACATTTATTATATTGAATTTAAAACTACCATTTAAAAAAATAAAGAAGTTAGAAAAAATATATTATTATTGGAATAAGAAAATCAAACTCTACCTGTAAAAGAAAAATAATGAATTTTATAAAATATAAAAATATTTGTATTATTAATTTAACTAAAAACAATTAAACCTTTTATATAAAAATATGTCAAATTATTTAAATTATTCTATAAAAATTATTAAATGCTTAAAAAAAACAAATTTCAATTCAAAGTTTCAACATTGAATATTGTGACGACACTGATTTACTTCCATACGAAACACTCTGGCGCAGGAACACACCGAGCGTCTAAAGGTCATTTCTTGTGTAACACGCCGAGACAATGACATCACAGTAGCGGGAGGTCTGGAGGTCTGGGGTCTAACCTTGGATCAGCACTTGTCCTCCCTGCAGGTAGAACTGTTGCGGCGTGTCTCCGTGTTGTGTGGCGCACTGCAGGATGGTGGCGCCGGGCTGGGGGGTGGCCGAGCTGCTCACGGTCAGGGACTGACCCCCCTGGGGGGCCTCCGTCCCGGGGCCGCACAGCTGGATGGCTCTGCCCTGTGTGAAGGCAACTGTGGAGAGGAAATGACATCATCATCATCGGCCATGTTATCTAAAAAAACCATCTGTGCCGTCAGACTGGAAGTCGCCATGACGACCAGCACTGAGTCACCAGGTTAGTCACCATGATGACGTTTCAGCGTCACTAACTTCAGAGCGAAGACATCTTTCAACACAAAAACTCACTATATTGTCCAGATCGGGTCTGGAAGACGGACGTGGGCATGGACGAGGCCTCGCTGCTGATGGTCACCACCTCCTCCTCCTCCCCCGTCATCACAGTCTTCCCCCCCATTTTGGCGATGGCCGTCAGGTCCAGGTCGCTCAGGATCTTCCTGGGTGACGGACAAACGGGGGCCGCTGTTGACTCGGATCTCGCGGTTTCAGGGGTTCGTGGAGTTTTGGTTCTTACCGGTAAGACGGACGTCTGGACAGGATCTCGCGTCTCTTCTGCGTCTCCGTGTCCGAGTGTTCGTTGGCCTCGGAGCCCTGCAGACAAACTCACTGTTGCTCCTGTTTCACTGCACATCACTGAAGGAACTCCTTTATCACTTCACACTCTGGTTTCCTCCCACTAAGACACATTTTCAAGTTCTTTCCCAACTAAATGGACTCTAATTTTTGACTCTTTCCTTATCTCAACCATTTCAGACCATTTCTGACTCTCACTTGCTACCAAATCCTTCTGACTCTTGGCTCTTTCCTTGCTATTGGCTATCGTTTCTTTCTGGCTCTCAAGTCTTTTTTTGGACTCTTAGCTCTTTACTTGCCATTGACTCTCAAGTCCATCTGGCTCTTGACCCTTTTTATTCTGACTCTCGCAATTTTCATTTCTATTGACACTTGAGCCTTTTTTACTGGCTCTAAGGTCTTTCTGGTTCTCGACTCTTTCTTGCTACCGAATCTTTCTGGGCCTTATTTTTGACTAATTATTTCTCTGAATGGACTCGTTTTAGTAGAAAAAAAAAGAAGCGTTCTTAGAATGCGTGTCCAGTTTCATGGAAGTAAGAGAGCGAACAGAGGAGTCAGTTGACCGTGGTTTCCATCTTATCTCATCAACCGTCGAGTGTTGGTCGTTCACCTGAGGAGACGCGGCTTCATCACTGAGCTGATCATCCCCGTCTGACATGGAGTCGTACAGATGCTCCTCCTGAGACGACACTGAGGCCTCCATGGTCAGCCGCCGGAAACTGTGGAGGACGAGGCAACATAGTTTATGATCTTCATCCACGTTAAAAGTCTCTCTCGTGAGAGTAAGTAATTTGTATTCATATAGTGCTTTTCCAGACCAGGGTCACAAAGCGCTTAAACAATCAAAACAATATTCAATAAAGTATATATTTTTAAGGTCAAGATAATACTGAGAACAACACAGGAGTTCCAGAAAATCAAGGAACTACATTGAAAGTTCCTTCATTGTGACTCTTATGTTACACTTTATTACAACACAAGCTCAGCTCATTCTCAACAAGTGAGATATAGTGAATTCAAGTTGAATGTAAGTAAGTAAGTCATTTTTATTTGTATAGCGCTTTTCCAGACCAGGGTCACAGAGCGCTTAAACAATCAAAACAATATTCAATAAAGTATATACTTTGAAGGGCAAGATAATACTGAGAACAACACAGGAGTTCCAGAAAATCAAGGAACACAACAGAAAATTGATAACACAACAGGAGTTCCAGCTAATTTCATCAATAATAATAGTGTTGAAAATGATTTAAGACTAATCTTTCTGGACATATATACAAACTAGACCGGATTTTGCGCCCGGGACACAGGTGTTGAAAATAAAAACTTTATTTAAACTTTTCAACGTACAACCTACTTCTTTTCCAACGTCATTTTTTTTTTTTTTTAAGTTTTCAAAAGTTGAGTTGCCAAACTGAATTAATGATTTAAATCATTTTTTTGCGTAATTTTATTTAGTAATTAAAAAAATGTTCGTCATTTGTTTGCTGCAGTTTTATTTGGAAAAGGCTGGCGCGCGCTCACTTCCGCTGGCGGCCGTGACGTACTTCGTCAACTGTCAGCAGCTTTCACGCTAACTTGTCGCTTCCATCAGTGCGGCCATGTTACCTCAACTAACTCGAGCGACGCCCCTGCTGCGGACGCCCCTTCGGCTCCGGTGACGAGAGAGTTTTTAAAAAACAGGACGAGCCTGACTTTCTTTCTGCCTGTACTTACCGAACTTTTACGTAGTATGACTCGTCACTAGTGAGGTGGGTGGACTGGCTGCTGCTCACGTAGTGTCCACGTCAGCGCTGATGATGCAGTGGCGCAAGATGTCGACTGACGACTGGTTTAACGGCCAAAGAGGGAGCAGGCGAGGCGAGATGGTTCCCCGCCGCCCGAGACGACCGACGGCTTCTGATTCGGTTTATTAATCGATCGACAACAACAATCGATTGTGAATATTTCAACTAAAGTTAGTGATAGTAATATTGACTAACTAGATTAAACATTTGTGCGGAAGTCAACAAGTTGTTTGAAAAAAGCCCACCGCTCGTCTTAAGTACAAAGAGTAATAGCGTGGAGTGACATGACTCTCTATCTTCTACTTCCGGGTTGGGGGCATGGTCGCTACAAGCGAACCAAACCAAAGTAATATTAGTTTTTACATGATATCAAAGTGAGAACTCTGGGATTAAAGTTAAGTTGTGTCACCAAAAGGAGAGAGAGAAGTATCTTAAGTTACAAACTGTTTTTAACCACGATGCCGCCTTCGAAAAATGAATACTTTAGAACATAATAGACTTTATCGTCGCTGCTCCATGGTTATACAAAATACGAGGAAGTTATAGCAACACAAAATACACGAATTAAAATGAATTGACTTTACTTATTTCTGCAATGACAATCAAATACTCCATATACTAATCCACAACTTTAGTAGAATTATATCAGTGCCATCAGATTATTAAATAAAATATTCAGATATTGAAACTTAGATGTTTCTTCTTCTATTTTTTTTTTAACCATTTAATTATTTTTTAATCAAGTATCCAGTAGATGTTTAAAAGTGAAATACTCAAGTCATTTTAGGTGTCGTTGCATAATGTTTCATAATCATTTATACATCTTTTAATATAGTTTATTTTAAGATCCGTAGTGAGAAGCTGATCAGAATTTATAGATCCCGGGAAGTATTTATTTTATTGTTCAAATAAGTCACAGATTGTGTTTTTTGTTCATATTTACATTGTTGCTGTTGCAGACTGACTGAAGTGTGGAGACGTGTTTCTTTGTTCCTGATATATATTTGGAATTTAAAGAAAAAAACTCTAAATATAGAAAATAAGATGATATAAATGATGTTGTTTTTCTCTCGAGCACAGACATGAATTGAATGGAGAGCGATGATCTCTCTGGTGGGTCCAGATGGTCCAGACGGAGTTCCGGCAGCAGGGAGCCAAGTTCGAGTCGGGGCAGGACCAGTACACACACGACCAGCTCGTCTATGACAAGACTATTGTGTTCTGTTCTCATCGTACTTCTGCCCTGGTCTATAGACTCAACTCTCAGTTTACTTGTCGAGCTGCTAGGATGAGGATCAGCACCTCCCAGTGTGAAGTGATGTCACACTCATTCGGTGGGTGAGTAAGTCAGTCATAACACCATTAGTTTTACCTTTGTGTTTTATGTTTCTCTATAATTATTGATAAACTGTGCTTATAATTAAATTTAACATGTTCTTTACCTTAGGTATCTTTATCTTATGTTGATCAGGAAGGCTGGCTCTGTGGTTGGAATGAAGCTGGACTCACTGGTGACAGTTGCTGAGAGGAGATCATTGAACAAACTACTGTCCATCATGGATGATGACATCATCCGCTCAACACTGTCATCAGTGAGCAGAGAAGCAGAATGAGTGCACGAATGCTCCTTCCAAGGTGCAAAACAAATAGACTCAAGGACTCATTCATTCCTCGGGCTATTAAATTGTACAATTCTGAGTTCAGGGCAGGAGTGGAGTGAGAGTATCTGGATGTTCTGTTCTATGTTAGTCTTTGTATCTTTTGTCTTTGTTGTTTTTCTTTGATCTATGTTCTTTATCTTTATCTTTAGACTTAGATTGTGTAATTGTGTTCTTTCTCTTGTTCATATTTTATTTTGATTGATTTATTTTTGATTTTTTATAAAACCACAAACCTTACCTATGTTCTTTTTCGTTGATCTATGTTCTTTATCTTTATACTTAGATTCTATCATCTTGTTCTTTCTCTTTATTTCTCTTTGTTCTTGTTCTTATTTTATTTTTATTTTTTATGAATAATTGCTGTATTGCTGTGGCTAATAGGAAAAAACAATTTCCTGAAGGAGACCTCCTGAGGGATCAATAAAGTTCTACCTAACCTAACCTAACACCAAGATGTTCTTATATATTGAAACATGTTTCACAACATTTTAAAAAAAGAAGAAAAAAAGTTAATCATTTCATTTTTGATCAATTTTGTTTTAGAAAATCTGAGCCTTATAGTTTCTTAACATGTTTTTGAAAGGAGGTTAGCGTTGCAGTTCCCATCTACACCACCAGGGGCCGTCAGCGTTCATAAGATAAACAGACATTATTTTGTTCAATTTGAGACTTTTTTAAAAACCTTCTGTTCGACTGTTTTGCATCTTAACTCCGTGAATACATATGACGTTTTTCTCTTTATGTTCCCTGAAAAGTATTAATAACGACGTTAAAACAATATACAGTTGTCATGTTATTGAATAGTTCTTACGTTTTAACATGTATTATTTGCACGTGAAACACATAATAAAAGTATCACAGGCAGAATACACGGAAAAAAAACTCTTCATAAACAGAAACACAACTGAATATCCAACAAATAATTAAACCCTGAATGTGACTTTAATAGAATTCTCAGTAATTGTGTAACACGTTCCATTTGAATCATCATTTTTATCTAATAAAAACTGACATTTTAATCTCGTTACGTATTTGTTGTGTGTGTGCGCGCGTGCGTGTTTGTTTGCATTTCCACTTCGCAGCGAGCACTTCCTGTCCTGACCGCGGGGGAGCGACACTGCAACATCCCTGCTTCCCTGATGCGTTCAGGGACACTCCGGAACAAAGCAGGACATTGGTCTTTTCTGGATTATCTCAGCAATGAGAAGTGGCTCCT
Organism: Callionymus lyra; assembly: GCF_982586985.1. NCBI lineage: Eukaryota > Metazoa > Chordata > Actinopteri > Syngnathiformes > Callionymidae > Callionymus > Callionymus lyra. Next base: position 16,217,669 of record NC_141833.1, read on the forward strand.
TCAAGTTTTTTTTATTTATTAAATTGATGTCTTTAAAGATGTTATCATACATATTTCTATTTTTATTCATTTATTTCCATTTTCCACGTGTTGTTCATGAACATGTTGTCTGTTCATACAGATGTGTGCAGATCTGAGGCGTCGAACGGTGCATCACAGACGATCAAAATAGTCCAACAGAATGTGACATCTGTCGCCACTTTAACTCCCTGAAGCTAAGTTAAGCAAACAACTAAATACATCAACTGAGACACAAACACACAAACTTTTATTAAACAACAACCTGTTGAGCATGTATTGAGATGATTGTTGGTTTATTTCTAAAGGTTATTCACAACAAGAAGATGGCTTGCACTGTAACAAATAACTAAAAAACGAAAATAAATATAAAATAAAAGATTCCCAGGAGACTGATCTGTAATTGAATAACTTATTATCATATAAAACAAAAGTCGATCAAGAACCTATACCTGGGAATTCTACTGTAATGGTTCATTAAGAAAGAAAAATCTCTTGAAAGCGAAATTATTGCGAGATATTCTAAAGTCCTGTGACTGAATTAGGGATCATTGGGACTTGTTTGTGGATTTTTTTTATCCACAAGTTGTTTTGTTTTTCTAGACCCGTTTTGTTTTTCCTATTTAGTAAATTTTCATTTATCATTATTTTTGCATCTTATTTATAAACATGTAAGTAAGTAAGTAAGTAATATTTATTTATATAGCGCTTTTCGAGACCAGGGTCACAAAGCGCTTAAACAATCAAAACAATACTCAAAAAAGTACATACTTTAAAGATCAAGATAATACTGAGAACAACACAGGAGTTCGAGAAATTCAAGGAAAAGCCTGAACAAATAGGAACGTCTTAAGATGTTTCTTAAAGGAGTCAGTAGATGTGAGTAAATAAGATTAGTACTGACCAGCTGTAATTACTCATGTGGCTGGGTTGGACACTGTGGCCTTTAGTTTTACAGATAGAAAGCATTATATTCATATATATTTTTAAAGCGCAAAAGAGTGACCCGGGGGCCATATGTGGTCATTTGACTTCATTTTTGTGGCCCTCGTGAAGGCCTCGTGGTTTCAATTTGATTTATTAACATCTTAAGACGTTTTTATTTGTTCATGCTTTTCCTTGATTTTCTGGAACTCCTGTTGTGTTATGAGTTTTATCTTGATCTTTAAAATATATACTTTATCGAATATTGTTTTGATTGTTTAAGCGCTTTGTGACCCTGGTCTGGAAAAGCGCAAATAAAAATTACTTACTTATTACTGCTCCTAATATGGTTCAAGTTATTTTAAAGGACTTTTATTTTCTCTTTTGTGGATATTCATTGTTCATCAACTTTATAAAATGATGCGTTTTTACTTTTATTTGTATTAAATTAATATAATATCATTGAATAATATTTTGTTGGGCTTGAAAACGGTCACATCGTTTTTAAAGAATACGTTTTGACTTGCATTAATACACTTTAAACTGTCCAACCGTTGAAATAATGTTCCATGAAGATGGTTGTAATTCCCGAAATTCCTGACAACCGTGGATTCCCGCGGCCCCTGAAGGCAGCACGTGAGCGCGCATTAGCTGCACAGAAGCTAAACAGGTGGTCGCGCTTCTTCACGCACACACACACAACAATGTCGTCCGGCGGGGAGACGCCGAACCGAACTCCCTGCTCGGCCCAGTGAAGCAGCAGCAGCAGCAGCAGCAGCAGCACCAGCAGCGGGTGGAACTCGAACTCACCCGGGCGGGCCCATGCGTGTCTCGCAGCCCCCTCTGGATCCCTCCTCGCCTCGGTCCTCGTCTTCCTCGCGCCGCTCCTGCGCTCCGGACTGGGGACCATGAAAGTCACGGTGTGTTTCGGACGGACCCGGGTGGTGGTTCCGTGCGGGGACGGGAACATTAAAGTGCTGACGCTGGTGCAGCAGGCTGTCATGAGGTACAAGAAGGCCATCGCGAAGGTAAGACTTTGCGGACACTTTTCCCTCTTTTGTTTGGGCTCAACATGGCGCAAAAACTTCCTCCGCAGCGACGCGTTTTTTTTCTTCTTCGTCCCAAAATCTCCCGCAAAACTCTCCAAACTCTCCTCCTGGACGAGCGTGTTCTGTTCAAACTCCACTTCAGCGCCATTGTGTGTCTCTTGTTGTCCCAAACTTCCCTCCAGGAGTCAAAACTACGTCAACAAACTCTTAAAAACACGCATTTATTTGTTTATGAATCGACGTCATTCACGCTTTTTTAGAGGAACTGATGCTGTTAGCATGTTAGCATGTTAGCAAACAAAGTAAAAGTGTCGTTTTTATCAAAACTGTTCGAGTCTAATGTCTGCAGAGAGACTTCTAGTGTTGAGTTTGTGTTGTTAAAACTTCATTGTGAGTTGATCACAATGATTTTAATAAAACTTTAATATCATTGGGTATTTTCAAGCTTCGTAAGAAGCTGTGTCATCCAGGAGGTACTCGGAGTAGAACCTGTTGAGCGGGCGGATCTGGTGGTGTGAGAAACTGTGGAGGAGGCCCCGGGGCAGACCCGGGTCATTTGTACTTTACCCTCTTTTAAATAAAGAAGTTCACATCTTGTTGTATTCATCAACATGTACACAGTACTGATGCTAGCTAGCATCGTTAGCCTACTAGCTTAGCTTGCTGATGTAGCATTCTATTTAAAATGTGCTTAATTCATTTACATTACATTTTTAATTTGAAAAATTAAAACCTTACAAACTGTCTATCTATAGTTCTTTCGGGGGGTTGCTAGACGAGTTAAGTAAACCACTATTTAACTACCTAAAAACTGCAATTAAACCCTCAAAGAGACAGTGTCTTCGTAAATAACCAGTAAGTGATGCGGTGTTTCTTGTTAAAGTGATGAAATGAAACCATTATTTTGAAAAGCACATCATTCTGTATCAAGCGTATCCTTTTTAAACATGAACTGTTAGAAAAATGTTACATTTATTTGAACCTTCATGTAGAAATAGTTGTCAAACTGGACTAAGAAATTAAATGAACGACACAGTGGAGCGACCCCTGATCGACCCGGAAACACTTCAGTTTTGCAGCAAAGGTTTCCTCGAGAGATTTGTCGACTAGTTCTGGGAGCAGTGGTTCTGTTGGTGGTTAAAAATAAACATGAAGGTCACTTTTGAGTCTTAAAAGACTTGTTGAAGAAACGTGTCGTCTTCCGAAAGTGACTCGTCTCGGTGAAGTCCTGTTGACCTCTCGACCCGTTTGTCTCTCGACTCCTCGTGAACTTCAGAGTCCGAGGACCGAAGACGACTCGTAAATCTCAGCCGAGAGTAAAGAAGGCCGCGGCGAGAGATAACCTGCTGAACTCCCGTGTGTACAGTGAACACTTTTTCTCAGAAAACTTTTTAGAAGCAGATTTATGACTCTCGGGTCACGAGTGTCTCTGTGATCCTTCACTCCTCCTGTCGGGAGCTTCGGTGAAGATCTACGACTGGTTTGAGTTCAGGTTAAGGACTTTCTTATCTTATCTAAACACCTGTAGATGAAAAATCGTGATGTTTTTTGGAGGTTCAGCGTGAGCTTCTCAACATGAGCTTCTCGAGCGCTTAGGATCCACCTGCAGAGAGCATGAAATATCATCTAACATTTTTTTTAATTGGGGGGAAAAAGTAACTTTTCGGAGTAATTTAGTAGCCAGAGATTAAATTGCAATATCGGTATCGGCCTTTTTGGATCTTTTAAAAAAAGGTTTATGACAAAAAAAAGTCAAGATGCCAAGAAAGAAAATCATTAAAGAACACAAAATAACAAAGTTAACTGTAGTAAAAAAGTAAAAAAAAACAGTTATTCACAAGTAACCAGAGACATTACAAACATTTTTTTAATACAAAATATCTCTCGGGTAATTTTGCCAAACATTTTTACCAATGAAAGAAGTTTTAGCGAAAAATTGCTAGTAAATACTTAACTTTAAAAGAAATCGTGCCGTTAAATCTTTATACTAAACCTTTTTGAGATGATAAACGAAACCGGATGAAACTGTTGTCTTGGTATAAATTTTCCATTAGCGAAATAAAAAATAAAAATTGTAGCCACAACACAAAAGTTAAGGAAAGTATCTGAAGAAATTACTATAGTAGAGTTCCTCGATAAACTTTGGCAAATTTACCTGAGATGTATATTTTCGTTTAATTTGTTGCTCAAACAATTTTTGCCCATTAAAATAATTTTTGAAGTGAAAAAAGACGAAAGACTCCCTCGAAAAACACTAATGACTACTAAAAAAAAAATGATAGTGCTGTGAGAAATCTTTTTAGAAAAACATTCTTGCAGAGAATGAAGAAAAACTGATACAAAATTTAGTCAAAGTTTTGAATAGCAAAATAAAAATCAGCGTAACGATACTAAAGTTGAGGAAAATTTCTGAAGAAATGATAAAGATTGTAGTAGACGTTGTTGACGAATCTGGGCAACAATTACAAATAAATTGACAAACACAGATTTTTACCTTTTAGTGCAAAAGGGGCTGATTAAAAAAGAAAAGAAAGAAAAAAGCTTTAAAAAAACACGGAAAAGATGTGCTTTTAGGGAAATTATCCAAAATAATTGGATTAAAAAAAGAGAATGTAATCAAGTCGGTTGTAAAATTTTGTTAAATGGAATAAAAATCAGAGTTAATTTCACAGAGGTTGAGGAAAACGTTTCCCCAAAAAGTTGTCTGTGAACCCATAGCTGGTCAGGTGTGTTGATCTAGTGTGTCGTGATCTTGAAGTGTTGATGAAGAATATAGACGTGACTCGATGGAACCCCGAGCAGCTCCAGACCCTGGTGTTCTGGACCAGCGGTCCGGTGACGCGTCTGGTCATCATGGAGGTGCGAGCTGCTCTCAGACGGAGATATGATTTAATTGAGCTCCTGAATAATGAAGCGGATCCTGATGTAACTTTCAGGCGTTCTTGAGACGCAGAAGTGGAACTGAATCTTCCTGCAGGTCTGAATAATTCAGAACCAGCTGAGCCGACGAGCTGGTTCAGTGAGAGACGGATCAGAACCTTCCAGAACATTTCTGCATCTGTGTTGTGACCTGTTTGTAACTTATTCTATTACTGTTGTTGTCGTTATTATTACATATTATTAACTATCAATGAAATCCTTTTTATTCCACAAAGTTTTTCTTACAAATTAATTGAATGAATCTTTAATCATTTTGGCTTAAAAATGTCATTTTCATAAACATGTTTCTGTCATAAAATATTAAAATAAGTTGTATATAAAAAATATATTCATGGTTTCTAGACTAAGATTATATTGTTGTAGTAGTAACTAATTTATTACATAAATAAATATTAAAATGTCCCTTTTCTTTAACTTTCCAATTTAATTTAATTTCTTTTTCATAACACAAAAAAGAAGCTATGACCTAATGGCTTAATAAAGATAGATTTTTCCTTGTGGGACTAATAAAGTGAAAATCAAGGGGAAAAAATTACTTTATTTTTATTTATTAAATGAGTCATAAGTTCATAGAAGGTTTTTCATTCTTGGTTTTATGGAGTTTTCTTTTTAACCTTTTTTGTAGCTTTTTATCAGTTGCATTTAAATGTATTTTTGTTAATATTTAGTTCAGATTTGTGATGAGATGATTTTAAAATTGGTGTCTTATCTTTTTAAATTGTAACTATTCCACATATTCACCGTGAATCAACGTAGATACTTGGTTCTTCTTCTACACTTTCTGACATGATGGTTGGTGTCGTTCAGTCTCGGACCCTCGTGTCCCTCGTCGGTGTTCGTGACTTCCTCTGTAATTAGCCTGGAATGTCTCCGACAACGTTTTCACTCTCAACGTTCACTAGCTGAGTGTTCAGGACTCTTCCTCCTCCTCCTCCTCCTCCTCCTCTTCCCCGGGATCTAGGCCTGGGGGGGAAGTGGGTCGTGTCGGATTTTCTTCTTCTTGTAATTATGGGTCTGAAGCTGCTAAACTTGGAACCGTTACGATAATGAGGCGTTGTAAAAGTTGATGTGTGTTCTTGAGCTGTAATGGACGTCGTTGCTTTGCACTCGTTCCTAAAACACCTTGTTGGTCGCGTCCACTCGCCCTCCTGACCCTCGAAGATCCTCCTAAAGTTGCAACTGTTGCTGTTCAATATGACCTTGAAGCTGCACTAACTTTTATTTTTAGTAGTCAAGACAACTGCAGTTTTTTAATCTGATATTAATGGTTCTTTTAAATTACATAACTTTGCCTTTGGTCAACCTAAACGTTCTTAAAAGTACTTCAGTGAGTCCCGGATGGCAGTTGCGGTTATTTCCATAATGGATGAAGTCCTGAATAGTGGTGTGAATAGGAAAGAATCTCGCAATAAGAAACATCACTATACAGAGGCAACGATACTATATATTGTGATACTGTAGTAAAAAGGATATATGTGTAGTATTGTCGAGTACTTGACTCTGGTGTTGCAGAATTTACAGACCACATGACTCTTGACGAAGTTGTAACTGCTTTCATTTGTTTTTGAAACCAAAATATGTCCAAACATCAGCTTTAAAAGTAGCTGGAGTCGACTGTATCCTCTCGTCCTCAGTCATCGCTGGGATCCCATGGGAATTAATTGTTTCTGTAGCTGAGAGAGGATGTCATAACTGCTGCCATCTAGCGTTCAGAAGTTTGACAGACTGGTCACCACTTAAAAGTCGAACTACTTCTCTTCAACAAGTAGCAGATGGCTGTTGCATTCATTTCCATTGGTTAAAGTCCTGAGACAAGTAAAGCTACCTGGAAGAAAAACGGACTGAAGAGTTTTTCTGTAAATGTTAAAATGTACATAGTGTGTGATGATCGATGGTGGCGGCTGAAGACGCTTCAGTTTTCACAACCGTTTCACTGTTCTAGTGGAAGCGTGACGTATTCAATCATCTGTGGTGTTACTGGAACAGATCTGAGCCACAACTGTTGGACTGACCAGCAGTCGACCTGCTGTGACCTTTTTATATCTGACCGACTTTTGCGACACATTGCTCACGTCCCACAATGCAACTGCCAAAGTCAGTCATCGTGACATTCCTGGTTCTGCTCCTCTGATCTCATTTCCAGGGATGATGTTAAGAAAACAAGTTCTCGAGTGACCTTAAAAGATTCTCACCTCGAACCTTCATGATGCTACAAGTCGTCCGCCATTATCTCGAGGATTTGAACTTCATCCTTTTTTGGGTCCGGTGTTATGTTCCGAGCAAGTCTCCGGTCCACCGGCTCAGGTCGGCTCTTGAGCCCGATTCATTTTCCAGTTCACGCTTCTGATCGTGATGTCACCGGGCCGCTCCTGCTTCCTAAACGGGCCCTGCTGGATTAAAAGCTCTGCCGATGATCCTCGACCCGCTGACTTTGCCCTTGACCAAAAGCGCTGTGAAATATGTCCCGAAACTTGACCCGGCACCACATTTCATTTCCTAAAGTAGTCAGTTCACGCATCGGCGGAGCGGATTAGACGCGATCAAGGCCTCGCCGACCCAAACCGTGTTGATGCTCCTGACGGGCCACTTTAGCCGCGGCACAGCGGCGGACGACGTAGCATTCGTTAGCGTAGCACGTTTACAGCTCCGACTGCTGGAATCAAAACCTGCAAGAAATATGCTCTTGTTGTCGACCGTCCTATGATTCATGTGAGTTTGATGCATCACGTCTTGTATCCTGTAGTAAAACACCTGAGAAGTATTTTTAATTGGTACTTTTTAGGTTTATTTTGCTAGAAGTTCAGTGTTTGATACTACAGAGTAGCAGTGTATTGGCAAGAATCTGGTGATACAATATGTATCACGATACAGTGTCGACAATACAATATATCGTGATACTGTAGTAACAAGGATATATGTGTAGTATTGTCGAGTACTTGACTCTGCTGTTGCAGTATTTACAGACCACATGACTCTTGACGAAGTCGCTACTACTTTCATTTGTTTCGAAACCAAAATATGTCAAAACTGGAGTTAACTGTATCCTCTCGTCCTCAGTCATCACCAGGATCTTGCAGGATTCTATTGTCTGTTAGCTGTGGAGGTTGAATGACTGCTGCCACCTAGAGGCCAAAAGTTTTGATACAGTGCTGTTGAATATCAACACAGCAGGGTCAAAAAAATTATTAAAATATTTAAGTGTATGGATATTTTCTAACATACTTCGTTTTCAACTCTGACTCGACAGAAACGGTGGTCACCACTTAAAAATCAAACTTAGAGTAGCAGATGGCTGTTGCATTCATTTCCATAACGGTTAAAGTCCTGAGAGAAGTAAAGCTACCTGGAAGAAAAACAGACTGAACAAGAGTTTTTCTTTTTGGAAATGTTCAAATGTACATTTCTATGGCGGCGGCTGAAGACGCTTCAGTTTTCACAACATTTTCGCCGTTTCACCTCAGTCATCGCTCGGATCATGTAGTAGCCACGACTTAAATTGTAACACAAAATATACAAACACTGAATATTTGCATTTAAATTGTAAATAAAATCAATATTATTTGAATTATTTATGCACACTTTAATGATGTATAAACCATAAAAGCATGATTAAAAGGTCAAATTTGAAAGCCAAAAAATAATCTATACAGTGCGACTGAATATCGATTGGGTATCATGTAAAAATGTAGCGATATTTAAGTATATCAATAATTTATTACACACCTACTACAGATGTCTGCAGTAACACAAACGTTCCCCACTCTTGTATTGTACCGAAATAACCTGTTTAACATTCAATACCAAGGCTTTTATCTCAAAACCTCACTGGGATTTGAACTCGTAACCTCAAGCCTCAGTCACGGCTGAAGAAGCTTTTGAGGTTTAAACCATCGTGTTAATTTTTATTTGGTTCTTTCAACACGTCAAATTGATTCCATAATTGAGTCGCAACAGCGACATGTGCGGGCGAGTTCACCCGTATTTGTCCAGACTTGACTCCGTCAGGGTTGTTTTTTTTGTTTTGTTTTTTATCGGAAGCAGCCAAGCATCTCTGGGAGACGCACAACGTCTTATCAACACCAACTTGACGCGCTCGAGTCACATGACCATCCAAGCTGGTTGAGTCCATGTTCAAAATACTACTTTATTTAGTTAAAACTGTGATGGAAACTTTTCTTCTGATCGTTCCTGGAGCGGCGTCTTAAAGTGACGGTTCACCTAAAAGACGACGAGTCAAGTTTGGGGGGGACTCTCACTTTTAAGGTTCAACAGAACCTGGAACCACAACCAGCAGGTTCAGGGTCTAGACTTGAGTGTAGACGCTTGTGTTTGGTCAGATGTTTGGTTCTCATAAGAACCGCCGTGTGGTCGTGTGACGCTGCTGCGCCCTGCTGAGTCGTTTTATTCTCCCCCGTCCTCTCCCCCCTTCCCTCCCCTCCCCCCGACCCACATGTGAGGGAGTTCCTGGCCCAGAAGACTGGCTCTTGTTTTCAGCTGATTTTTTTTTTTTCCACCAGAGCTAAGAGACTCCGAAATGTCGAAGTGTGTTCATGTGTGTGTCACTTTGTGTGCGTACAGGAGGGGGATTGTGCGGAACAATCCGACACTGTGACCCGTCTCTGTAGAGTTTGGATCTTGTTTCTCGTCTTGTGCGTCTCGCGGCTGCTGCTCTGTGGGAGACGACAACAGTTGTGTTGTTGGTGTCGGTCCTTCAGATGCCACGCTGTGTTTGTGCGACGAGGCTGTTGTGCGTTTTATCAGGACGGATAAGAATCGATGCGTCACATCTGCCGTTTATACTGAACGACGTAAACAAACAAGTTAATGACATCAAATGTTTGTTTTTTTAATAAAATAAACTAATAGTAACAAGTATATATGTGTAGTATTGTCGAGTACTTGGCTCTGGTGTTGCAGTATTTACAGACCACATGACTCTTGACGAAGTCGTAACTGCTTTCATTTGTTTTCAAACCAAAATATGTCCGAACATCGGCTTTAAAAAGCTGCTGGAGTCGACTGTATCCTCTCGTCCTCAGTCATCGATCGGATCACACGAGATTTCGATGTTCCTGCAGCTGTGGAGGACCTAAAAGAAAATGAATCTGTTTCTTGGTGTAAACATTTATTGATAAGCTTTAACAGTTTAATGTCTTCAAACAACCTCTGCATGTCTTTGAACTGTGGGATGAAACCGGAGTGAAGTTTTCATTTTTGTTTTTAAATGGTTTAAAGTTACTTCTAGCAGCTTAAAAAGACGATTTATTTTGATTTTCTTTAAACATTTTTGAAGTTTTTGTGAAACATCCCACAAAGTATTGACGTGATTAATGAATGAAAATATGAAGTACTCATTATATTGCTAAAAATACTTTTAAAATATTGTTACCTGGTAGAATAAAAAAAAAAGTTTATAAACAATTATCGAAATAAGAATTTCCAATCGGATTTAAACTTTTGGGGAAATTCTAGGGTTCTATTTGTCCACCTTTAAATGAAACTGAGCAGTTTTATGTTTTTAAATGAAGCCTCATCTCGTCTGCGACTAACTATCTTAACTAACTAGACCAGTGGAAAAAGTCATCCTTTAATTCTGTATTTCTCCTTTTTTTTATTTAATTAATGTTCACATTTACTCACTGTATTTGTTCCTGCAATTGTTTGTTATAATACATTTTTCTTCGTTTATATTTTAACTCTTTAAAACTTGAATTTGAGCAGCCAGACGCCACCGTAGCTGCACTTGTTCTTCCTTGTAAAGTGTCCCTCATCAGACGGGTTTGTGGAGAGTTGGACTGGATTTTATTGTGAAGCCGAACAGGAAGTCAAACCGATGTGACCAGAGTTTAGAGATCGTCGATAACGATGATGGTGATGAGCAAGAGAGCCCGGCTCCTCTTCTCCATGTGGGTCAAAGGTCGTGCACCAAAAAGCAGACCATGTATGAGATGAGATTAAGGAGGTTGATGTGCTACTCTGGCTGATGAAGCTCCGTCGTCTAAATTTAGAGCCGCTCTGACGGATGACGCTCCGAACCCTCGGGACACAAACTCCACTCTCAGGCCGCGATCACTGTCCCGCTCTGGCTGCGGGAATGTCCGGTCGATGATCGATTTAAGCGGTTGATGGTTGATCCGAGTCGGATAAATGATCTCTTTCTCTCTCTCCATCTCTGAGCCCTGGAGTTCTGGAGGTCCAACACGGAAGAAGGTGGACCTGAGATGCAGGTCTGACCCACCAGCTGATGGTGAAACTCTCCGATGACTTCCTGTCAATCATCTGGTTCTGCCTGATCTGATGTTTCCGTTTTTTTTTTTTGATCGACTCCGTGTCGCAATCACTGTCCTCGCCGCCGTCTCTCAGTTCTCCCTCCGTCCAGCAGGGGGCAATGTACAAAGAATGGTCGTTTGTTGCTGAGCTCGAGCGTCGGTTTGAAGTCGTGACGAACCTCGGCGTGACGTGAACGAGTTTCAAAATAAAAGTCTGACGTTTTGTTTTGATGTGTAGGTTTGTGATGCGTGTTTCTTATCCGATAAACTTGGATCCTTGTCGTCGTCTTCAGTGTGTGTTTACTAACATACTTTTGAATTATTTAAAATAAACAATTTATTGTTATTTCTACATAATCGCATCATATTGTATTTTTAGTCATGCTGTCATATTCTTTATGTTATACAGAAATAACTATATATTATTTCTCATGATACTGTATCGTTATTCAGCAGCACGGTCTCGGTTTATTAGTCTTGCATGATCCGAGCGATGACTGAGGACGAGAGGATACAGTCGACTCCAGCAGCTTCTAAAGCTGATGTTTGGACATATTTTGGTTTGAAAACAAATGAAAGTAGTTGCAACTGAGGACGAGAGGATACAGTCGACTCCAGCAGCTTCTAAAGCTGATGTTTGGACATATGTTGGTTTGAAAACAATTGAAAGCAGTTGCAACTGAGGACGAGAGGATACAGTCGACTCCAGGAGCTTCTAAAGCTGATGTTTGTACATATGTTGGTTTGAAAACAATTGAAAGCAGTTGCAACTGAGGACGAGAGGATATAGTCGACTCCAGCAGCTTCTAAAGCTAATGTTTGGACATATGTTGGTTTGAAAACAAATGAAAGCAGTTGCAACTGAGGACGAGAGGATACAGTCGACTCCAGCAGCTTCTAAAGCTAATGTTTGGACATATTTTGTTTTCAAAACAAATGAAAGCAGTAACGACTTTGTCAAGAGTCATGTGGTCTGTAAATACTGCAACACCAGAGTCAAGTACTCGACAATACTACACATATATCCTACAGTATCACTATATATTGTATCGTTGTCCCTGTATCGTCAGATTCTTGACAACACGCATCACTAAACACCATTTGTAGTTTATGTTTGAGGTTGAAAACTGTCAGAATTGTGTCTTGATTGACTGTCTGTCCAGAACAACTTAATTCTTTGTGTGCGTTTGTGTGCGTTTGTGTTTCAGGGCAGCGTGCCAGACATTTCAAAGAGGTGGTCTGTGTCATTTGTGTTGACCCGGGAGTTGAACTCTGGCCCGAGTCTCTGTTAGCGAGTTCTGGTCCGTTACTGACCCGAGAGATGAGTTTGTGTAAAAGTTTTACTTTGTGAACGAAGACATGTTTGTGTTTGTATTTCAGTGTCATCCTAATATATTTTTTATTAACTTTACACATAGAGTTTGATTTTATAATTCCAATAATTGAAAAAATACTGAATTTATAGAATTCATCTTTCAATTTGTGGCTTTTTTAATTCAATATAAGTGTTTGTATAGTATTGAAACCAGACAATACTAATGGATCACAGAGCTACTAATCATGGCAACACTATTATACTAATGTTATTATATTTAAAATGCTACATATTTAAAACGTCTACAATAAATCAATTTATATTTTTGAATAGAATCATAATATCAAACCCTCTAAAAAACATGTTAAAAAAATTGAATTTTTATAAATTATTCTATTTTATAAAATAGAAAATAAAAAATTCAACCTATTTAATATAGAAAATATTTAAATAAATTATTAATGTACAGTATATATATAAAAAATACAATAAAATGCTTAAACACTGTTAAATTCAACCATTCAATGTTCAGATGTCACTGATACACTTATGTGCGTGTCTTGTGTGTGTGTGTGTCGATGTCGTTTGTGTGTGTGTGTCGATGTCGTGTGTGTGTGTCGATGTCGTGTGTGTTTGTTGTCGACTCGCTGGTGTTTTTGGGTCGTCCTCATTTTTCACGACTCAGCAGAATCTCTGGCGCAGCAGTTTGATTGACATGAGTCTCGACTGGAGTCTCTCGCTCCAGTTCCTCGCTCTCTGACCCTCCAGGCGTCTGGACCTGGACCCCGAGTCCAGTCCGGTCTGGTTAGGGATGTGAACCAGGTCAGTCCTCACAGAAGGACGGTTGCAGGTTCTACATCTTCTGGACGAACCTTGACCTTGATGCTTGAAACGAAGCTCAAAGAATCAAAAACTTTCTCCGTAAATCTTTCATTATTTTTGCGACATCATATCAATGTTTCCATGGCAACGGTCCGTCAGGTGGTGTCTCACCTGTCCTTGAACGCCTCACCTGTGCGTGGACGAGGTCGGGGCGTCGTCCCTGATAAGACGAGTCAAGATTGTGCGAGTCGGCGTTTATTGTTGTGTAGTTTCTGTCACATGACCAGAGGAGGAGAGTGAAGTCATCGCCGTGACAACTGTGGGAACAACTTTCTTTCTCGTGTTACCTGTCACTTCTCTCTCTCTCTCTCCCCCCCCCCTTTCTCTCTCTTTATCTCTCACCTCCTGGTTTTCCCACATTCCTTCTTCCTCTCTATTCCCTCTATTACTTTTTTTTCCTCCCCCTTTCCTCTTTGTTCCTTCTTATTCCCTCATATTCTTTCTCTTTATCTGTCACTATATCAGGTCAGTTAATTTTCCCCTTAAATCCCCCTTCTCTTCTTTTCCTTTCATCCCTTGTTCCTTACCCACTCTTCATCTTTTTCCTTTCCTCTCGTTCTGCTTTGATCTTCCACCTTCCCTCCTTTCTTTTCATCATGTTCTTTCTTTGTTCTTGCCTCTCGCTCTCTCGCTCCTTCTCACTCTTCATCCCTTTCCTCCACTTCGCTCTTCTTATTGCTTTCTTTCACTCTTTATCACTTTATTTCTTTTTTTCTGTCTCTCCCAGTTCCCTCCGGCTCTTTCTTTCTCTCTTTGCGTTCTTTCTCTCTTTTTCATGCTCTTTCTCTCTCTCTTAAATCTCTCTTTCTCCCTCTTACTCTTTCTTTAACCCTCTCTAAATCTTTTTTTGTCTTCCTCTTAGCTTTCTTTCACTCCTTTTCCTGCTCTTTCCATCTCCCTCTAACTCTTTCTTTATCCCTCTTTTTTTATCCCTCCAACTTTCCTTATGTCTTTCCTTTTTTTCACTCCTTTCTCTTCTTGCTTTTTCTTTCTCTTTATCACTATTTCTCTTTGCTGTTTCTCTCTCTTCTATCAGGCTATTTCTTTCACTCTCCTTTCATGCTCCTTCTTTCTCTCTCTAACTTCCTTTCTCACGCTTAACTCTTTCTTTATCCTTACTCCTTTCTCTCTCACTTAGTTCCTTGTCTCTTCTCGTTCGTTCTTCTTTCTCTATTACTCTTTGTCATTTGTTGCGCTTTCTCTCTTGCTCTTTATTTCCCTCTCTCTGTGCTTTCTTTCCCTCTCTCCTTTCTCTTTCTCTTTCTCTCTCTCTCTCCCTCCCTCTGTTGCATGCGTCAGACGAGCTTCACGTCATATTCGTGTGACTCTGAGCCTGAGATTATAAACACAGCAGCTGATCCTCTCTTCCTGTGACGCCTCTTCACCGTCACAGATGGTCGTTACGTAAAGAAACAAACGCCGAACGACGTTCTCTCCGATCAGAGCTCAACATCTGCCGTCGATCATAATGTGGGCGCTGATCTCACCCCCCCCCCCTCTGACGCCCCAATACTGATGGCTGAAAATATCAAACCATGTGATTAGAATACATGTATAATCAAGTATAGTTCTTATTTTATTTTGATTTATTTTTTATGAACAATTGCTGCATTTGCTGTGGCTATTGGAAAAAACTATTTCAATAAATCAATAAAGTTCTACCTTACCTTACCTATATAGTATTAAGTAGTATTTTGTTTTACTTCGAATATTGTAGTCATTTTTATAAACCGTATCATGTTGTAAATTGCTTTTATAATTTTCTTAATCCTAAAATTCAAATGATGTTTTTTTATTATTTTATTGTAAAACTTGTATTTTAAAAGTTGAGTTTTGTATGTTAAACTATAGTAATTTAGGCATTTTGTTACACATTTAATTACATTATGTTCATTTTAGAGTACATTTTTTTGTGAAATTCCTTTTTATAATTTGTTTTATACAATTATTTAATAATAACTATATCAATTTGCAAAAGTCCCGAAAAAACCCTGAATTAAAGTGACTCAAATGATGCTATATATATATATATATATATATATATATACAGTATTTCTTGATTTTCCGGAACTCCTGTTGTGTTATCAGTTTTATCTTGCCCTTTAAAATATATACTTTATTGAGTATTGTTTTGATTGTTTAAGCGCTTTGTGACCCTGGTCTGGAAAATCGCTATACAAATAAAAATTACTTACTTACTTACTATATAATATAAACTATATATATTTATATGCTATAGCTTAATGTGCATATACTGTATGCATATTAAAAAAAAGTATTGAGTTAAAGTAAATTTATTGGCCTCATCAATTCATCTCTACAAGACGACATGAGTTCCAAAGAGTTCATAACCGAGTTTCCTCGTCTGCTCCGTCTGTCCTTGTGTAATCTGACGCTGCAACAGTTGTGTGTGTGTGTGTGTGTGTGTGTGTGTGTGTCTGTGTGTGTGTGGTCACATGACTGTGAGTCAGAGGTCTGCCGGTGACTCTGCTGGATTCAGTTTGACAAGATAATCCATGTGTGCGCTCGACAACTGTTCCTCGCTCACAGAACACCAGCGTGTCCCGTGTTTGCTCGCCGCCGCTCTGCCAGAGGATTCTTAGAAGAACCGGTTCTGTTCATTTTCAACTTCACTCCTGAATTTCACAGGAACCGATTTTAAACTTATGAACAAACATTTCTGCAGCACTTGTAAACACACAACTCTGGGTCATGACGTGTGTAGACGACGACAACAACGAGTGCATTAACAGACCTGCATGAAAAACTTCAAAAGGTGATGGAGTACATGGGAAAAATACTGAGTTTTGAAAAACGAATAAAGTATTCATGGAAATAAGACACAAATAATGGTAAACATTTGAAGCTAAAAAGCAATTGAAAAAAAAGACAAAATTCTACATAAAACTGCTATTAATATTATTTATTAAGAAACATTGTTTAATTAAAATATACTCTTCCTTAAAACTGTTTATTTTGGTCACACTATATTAAAATTTGATTGATTGATTTAATTTAAAATGACAAGGAACAATTAAAAAAAATAATACGTTATTTTTTATTCATAGAAATGTTTTTATTAATGAACTTAAAATAATTCCATCAGCAAAAAGTGTGAAGTTATGACCTGCATTTTTAGTAAAGTAAAAGAAAAACATTATTAAAAAAAATGTGTTGCTTGCAAAAACCGTGTGAAAACTAGAAATTAATGAGTAAACAAAAAAAAAAGAAGACTAAATATAGAATATTATTAATTTAAAACTTAAACTAAAAACCTAAACCTAAATAATATGATCTCTTCCCAAAAATGTTTTTTTCCAGATCATAAAATTTAAACCTAAATTTGAATTTTGAAAATTGAAACAACTACAAAACTTTTTAAATGATAAAGAACTTAAAATAAATCTGTCAGATCACTCAATGATTGAAAATAGAATTTAAATACAATTATATTATAATAATAATAATAACTTTTAAAAAAGGACGACGTCAGCAAGAATAAAGACTGAAATCTGCGGTGACGGCTGCGGCGCAAACGCTGGTTCACCACATTGAACCTGGACCGCTGACGGACAGGAAATCCTGCTGTCAAAAACCAGATTACAATCTCCTAATCCCAGGATCTGCCTCCGTGACGGGACTTTGTAAGTGACACTGATAAGACGCCGGAGTCGGTTTCACCGCCACCGGTTCCGCGGCCGTTTCGATCGCGTCTTCCTGGTGCCGCCGGAGCGTCGGGTCAAGTCCACGGTCGATGGTTTGAGCATCAGTCGGAGCGTGGAGTGATCCGGTCGCACAAGTGTGTCAGTGTGTCAGCGAGGCGGCTTCAGATGAACTCCAGGTCACATGCTTCCTGCGTCTCACGGCTGCAGAGCCTCCGGTCGTCAGGACAGTCCTGCTGAGAGATGCTTGTCTCTGACAGCTGTCAATCAAGAGTAGCAGGTTTAGTCCTGGGAACTGAAGACAAAAACTCTCCTGTCTCAAATGTCTTCATCTTTATGACCACATGATGTTTGATTGACATCTTTCTGTCATCACAATATTGATTTTTTTTTTTGATTTTAACATTTAAAATGTTAAAATGTTTTTATCCAATGTCCATATTGTAAGGTTACATTTTTAATGCTAATTGAATATGAAACTTTTAAATTTTCTTATTCCAATTTCAGTTTAAAAAAAAACGCGCCAGTTTTTTCTATATCGTCACATGATCATCTCAGGTCGCGTGATTGGCTGAAAGTTTAATCAAGTAGCTCGGTTCTCTGTTGGTATTGTCTGGTCGTAGTCCATTTTTATATTGAATTTAAAGCACTATGAATAAAAATAAACATTTCTGAATAACAAATATATATATATTTATGAATTTTTGGATAAATAACATCAAATATTGTGGTTAAAAAAAAAAGAAAATATTTAATTTTAATTATTAATTTAAATAATTTATTATTATAATTATTTAAAAACTACAAACTGGTTCAACCTTTCAATTCAAAAATATTCTACTAAATAACAACAACAAAAAATGCTTAAAAAAAACGGACAGACATTTGAATAAGTAAAACAATTTAATTAAATCTTTATTCCGATGGAACTGATATTATTCCTTATATATAAGGTTGATTCACTCCATGGTTTTCCTCCCACTGACACAGACACATCTGTAACTAACTTAAATACAAGTTTATCGTATGTTTCCCACCAGAACATGCGTTTTGTCGGCTCAAAACGTGAACTTGGTTTCTTAAAAGTTCTTGAAAAAGATCCTCCGTGCTCCACTCTTCCGTCCCGGCAAGCCTCCATTATTCATGCGCTCGCCGCGGGCGAACAACTCCTTCCTTTTGTTTCCTCCTCCTGCTTCAGTTCTGATCATAAAGCTTCGATGCCGGAGGAGAAATCTTCTCCCCGATCCTCAATAATTCAGACCTGCTGAAAGTACCCGGTGCTCCTCAAACCAGGAGCGAATGAAGAGCGCTTGAATATTAAGAGCACGAGAGTATATGCGTCAGGTACTGACCACTGCGGACCTTAGACGACTAACCAGAGGCAGGTGGTCATTATGTTTCGTCAGGATCATACGTGGACTGAAGCTTGTTGTGTTGAAGTCGATCTTGTCGTCGCTGCCACATGGTTTTAAGAACTGAGGTCTCAGTTACTGGGTGGTTGTTACCTGGATGAAAGGCTCCTGTGTGTGTGTGTGTGTGTGTGTGTGTGTGTGCGCCCACCAGGTCACGTGTGTTCCAGGGTAAAGGTCACACTTGACATCAATCACTTGTCTCATGTCGTCCAACAACAGTAGCCGAATGAAAGAAGAACCGGCGAGTGTTCGTCTCTTATCTGGATTTTAAAAAATGCAGGAAGTCGCCGTCGCCGCTTTATCTGCGTCCGTCAACACAGCAGTTCAAACACACTCTGGTTTGTTCCCTCGTGTGTCGCTGATGACGAGATGTCGTCATGTGTGTGCGTCTAAAACCTCACGTTTATACCACCGTAGACGTGCACGTGAAACTACTGGACAAGACTAGAGCGGTGTCTTGTGTCAACAATACATCGATGCGTATCACGATATGATGTATCGTGATTATATGTGTAGTATTGTCGAGTACTTGACTCTGAATTTACAGACCACATGACTCTTGACGAAGTCGTAACTGCTTTCATTTGTTTTCAAACCAAAATATGTCCAAACATCAGCTTTAAAAGCTGCTGGAGTCACTGTATCCTCTCGTCCTCAGTTGTAACTGCTTTCAATTGTTTTGAAACCAAAATATGTCCAAACATCAGCTTTAAAAGCTGCTGGAGTCACTGTATCCTCTCGTCCTCAGTTGTAACTGCTTTCAATTTTTTTTAAACCAAAATATTTCCAAACATCAGCTTTAATAGCTGATGGACTCACTGTATCCTCTCATCCTCAGTCATCGTTTGGAATTCATTGCTATTTTAGCTGCGGAGGACTTAACTGCTGCTGCCATCTAGGGGCCGGAAGTTTAATATTTACTTAAACACAAAGATGAACAAACGTATATTGTAAATATATTTTCATGTTAATTATAAATAAAAAAGATTGAATAACTTTATTTACACTTCATTGAAATATAAACCATAAAGGAAGTATCACTAACATTAACTAATCTCTCGGAGGGTCTACAGTAAGTGGAGAGTCAAAATGGCCGACCAGGGAGTCTGAATTGAATCTTTGTCCACTGTGGCAAGTAAGAAGGAAAGAGTGGAGCGTTGACGCAGAAGAAGTTTGGATTTATCCGGATCATGCAAACGCTCCTGATCCTCGGCGACACTCCGGTCCACAGCTTGTAGCAGATCCGCCAACCTCCATGCGTCTCGTGCTAGTTTGTAAAAATAAAGACGTCACAAAAAGTTGATTGTTGTTTGCTCGTGAACTTGTGGCGACAGGTCGGTGACTCATCTTGTCACTGGTTCAGACTCACTGCCCCCCCACGACAACACCCAGAGTCCTATATCTGCAGCAGAGTTGATCCACCAGGAATGTTACCACATCAAAGATCCTGCGACAGCTTCAGTAAGAAGAGCTGCAGCTGAACGTCAGTCACCTCGGGCAGGACCCTCTCCCGCACCAGGACCCTCTCCCGCACCAGGACCCCCTCCCGCACCAGGACCCTCTCCCGCACCAGGACCCTCTCCCGCACCAGGACCCCCTCCCGCACCAGGACCCCCTCCCGCACCAGGACCCCCTCCCGCACCAGGACCCCCTCCCGCACCAGGACCCCCTCCCGCACCAGGACCCCCTCCCGCACCAGGACCCCCTCCCGCACCAGGACCCCCTCCCGCACCCGGACCCCCTCTCAGGACGCTCCCATGTGAAGTCTCCAGCTCTGGACCAGGATGAAAGGAGGAGCCGCCACAACTGGACTGGCTCTGTGCCAGGACATCCCAGGAGCGAGGGAAGACCCGACGGTTGTGAAGGAGGAGAGTGTGAAGACCTGAACATGGAGGTCCACATTGGTGCAACTCACTGAGCTGTAGTATCTGATGGACCATATCAGTCTTTTTCTCTTTTTTTTTAAATACTTCCAAGTTACATCCGCCATTTTGACTCTCCACTGACATTAGACCCCCACCTAGTAGATTAATCTCTTTTTAAAAATCCGGTATGTCGTGTCAAAGCATGTTACACTAAAACATTGCTATATTATATATATACAGTATATATAACACCAAAAGATAAATAACCACAATATACATCATTTTCTAATCTTATTCTAGTCTCTGTCATTTTATTTACACCTTATATTTCAATAAAGTTTGATTCAATTTAAAGAATTTGATGTTTTTATTTACAATTAAAATGTAAACATTCACTGCGTTCGTTTCTACGTTGCAGTTAAACTTCCGACCAGTAGATGGCAGCAGTCGTTACGTCTCAGCATCTTAATAGACAAAGGAATCCTGCAAGATCCAGATGATGACTGAGGACGAGAGGATACAGTGTCTCCAGCAGCTTTTAAAGCTGATGTTTGGACATATTTTGGTTTAAAAAAAAAATTACGACTTCGTCAAGAGTCATGTGGTCTGTAAATACTGTGACACCAGAGTCAAGTACTCGACAATACTACACATATATACTTGTTACTACAGTATCACGATATATCGCTGTCCCTGTATCGGATTATTGACCGTAAACTTCTCAAGTCGTGACCAGCATCGATTCGTTCAGTTTCTTCTTCACAGTCTAATTAATTAACTCTGGTGCGTCTTGTAATCCAGAAAGTGTGCGAGCGCCGACGATAATCCCGTCGTACTCTCTTAATCCACCGAGAGCCAGCGCCCCCTGCTGAGGGGTCACCGCGGCGATTAAACGAAGTTGTTAGCGTTTTTTGTCTCTAAAGTTAATCGTCATGTTTTCTTAATTCCACTCTGAGTCACTTCCTGCTGCCGTCTCCATCTGCTGCTTAATCCCACATCTACACCCGTAATTATTCTCTCAGGCGTCGCTTCACTTCCCCGAGGACCGCAGACGCCGGCGTAACAAACGTGTAAACGTCTTCCACGAGTCGTCTCTCTGGGATTACAGGTGTGAGATTAGCTGTAGAACAAAAACCCACTGCAAGTGTAGATTCCTGCACTCGTCGTGTCGCCGACGGCAACCAGGCGACTCAAACTGGTTTTGTCGTCTTGCTCTCGGGCGCTAAAGTAGGAATCTTTGAGTTGATGAGAAAATGGTGGCGAGTTGTGATTCTTTTTTCGAGTCAAGGAGCTCGAGTCACTTGAGACAGATGTTGAGATTTGGGATTTTTTGGGATTATTTCAATGTTGTGCGTTTGTGATGTTGTGTCTGTTTGTGATGTGATGTGATCTTTGACGCTCGTGTTTTAATTTTGCCTGTTTCGTATTTTGTGCGTTTCTTATTTTGTACGTTTCTTATTTTGTGTGTCTTTGATGCTCGTGTTTTAGTTTTACCTGTTTCGTATTTTGTGCGTTTCTTATTTTGTGTGTCTTTGATGCTCGTGTTTTAGTTTTACCTGTTTCGTATTTTGTGCGTTTCTTATTTTGTGTGTCTTTGATGCTCGTGTTTTAGTTTTGCCTGTTTCGTATTTTGTGCGTTTCTTATTTTGTGTGTCTTTGATGCTCGTGTTTTAGTTTTACCTGTTTCGTATTTTGTGCGTTTCTTATTTTGTGTGTCTTAGATGCTTGTGTTTTAATTTTGCGTTTTTTATTTTGTGTGTCTTTGATGCTCGTGTTTTAATTTTGCCTGTTTCTTATTTTGTGTGTTTCTTACTTGGTGCGTTTCTTATTTTGTGTGTCTTTGATGCTCGTGTTTTAATTTTGCCTGTTTCTTATTTTGTGCATTTCTTATTTTGTGTGTCTTTGATGCTCGTGTTTTAAATTTGCCTGTTTCTTATTTTGCCTGTTTCTTACTTTGTGCGTTTCTTATTTTGTGTGTCATTGATGCTCGTGTTTTAGTTTTGTCTGTTTCTTATTTTGTGTGTTTCTTACTTTGTGCGTTTCTTATTTTGTGTGTCTTTGATGCTCGTGTTTTAATTTAGCCTGTTTCTTATTTTGTGTGTTTCTTATTTTGTACGTTTCTTATTTTGTGTGTCTTTGATGCCTGTGTTTTAATTTTGCCTGTTTCTTACTTTGTGCGTTTCTTATTTTGTGTGTCTTTGATGCTCGTGTTTTAATTTTTCCTGTTTCTTATTTTGTGCGTTTCTTATTTTGTTTGTCTTTGATGCTCGTGTTTTAATTTTGCCTGTTTCTTATTTTGTGTGTTTCTTACTTTGTGCGTTTTTTATTTTGTGCGTCTTTGATGCTTGTGTTCTAATGTTGCGTGTTTCTTATGTTGCGTTTTTATTTTGTGTGTTTCTGATGTTCCATGTCTCTGGGGTTGTGTTTCTAATGTTGCGTCTTTGATGCTTGTGTTCTAATGTTGTGCGTTTCTTATTTTGTGTGTTGCTGATGTTCTGTGTTTCTGATGTTGCGTGTTTCTGAGATGTTTTGTTCTGTTGTTGCGTGTTCTTTTATTGCATGTTTCTGTTGTTGGCTGATAGATGGATAGATAAACACTTGTTGCGTGTCTGATGTTGTGTTTCTCATGTTGGGTGTGTTTGATGTTTCTCATGTTGTTTGTTTCTAATGTTGTGTGTCTTTGATGTTTCGTGTTTCTGTAGTTTTGTTCTGCTGTTGTGTGATCTTTTATTGCATGTTTCTGTTTACATGTGTGATGTTGTTTCCCATGTTGGTTGTGTGTTTTCTGTTTCTGATGTTGCCTGTCTGAAGTTGTGATATTGCGTGTCTGAAGTTGTGATGTTGCGTGTCTGAAGTTGTGTTTCTAATATAGGGTGTGGGTTTTATGTTTCTGATGTTGCGTGTCTGAAGTTGTGATGTTGCGTGTCTGAAGTTGTGTTTCTAATATCGGGTGTGTGTTTTATGTTTCTGATGTTGCGTGTCTGAAGTTGTGATGTTGCGTGTGTCTTTGATCGTGTTTCTGTTGTTGTTATTTTTTTAGTATTGTTGTTGTACTTTACTGTTATTATTTTAATGAAAAAGTATCTTTTTGTTCCATATCATTTTCAGAAGAAAATAAAAAAGTTTAACTTTTCAAACGTTATTCAAGCGTAACTTGAAGGATTGAACACGTAAAGATCCGTACGTTAGAGTCGAGGTACGTTTGTCACATGTAACACTTGAATCTGTCAATCAAACTCCTTTGATGGTTTAACAGCTGCTGATGATCGACAGCATGTGGAGCTTCTAGTGTTTCACCTCCAGCCACACTTGTACAAACACACACTCTTGTTGTGTGGGAACACATTTGTGTTACAGTTTTGTCTCAACATGCGACCAAAGAATTTTTATATATAAGATCAGAATTTTCTACCTTGTTGTGAATCCCTGTTGAAGTTTAGGAATGATCGCGACTGAACTCAAGTATTTTGATAAAAATCTTGAATTTTTCAGTCGAATATTTGCTGGGAAAACATTTTCCCGAAGGAGACCTCCTGAGGGATCAATAAAGTTTTACCTTACCTTACTGGTTCTTGTTTGAACTTGTTTGATTGATTCCAACTGTTCTTGGTTCTGGATCTATAGAAGAGTATTTGTTTTACTAGCATATTGAATGGTTTAATTTAACACTTTTAAATGTTGAGTGAATTAAATATAATTTATTTCTATATTGAAAAGTTGAACTTTTTTAAATATTTATTTTTTCTTCAGTATTTTATTTATTAAAAGAATTTATATCTCTTTACAGGTTTTTTTTTAATTCTAATTCCAAAAATAAATGTTCTAAATTCAATGTATTTTTATATTTAACCGTTTGATATCTATATAAAAATACTGCTTTATTGTTTTATTTAATTATTTAAAAAAAGAAAGTTTATATAATTAAATTATTTAAATAAAAACAATTTCAACATTTAAATTAAGAAATTATAGAATTATTTAAAAAAAATAATCTTCAAAATAATTACATTTAAAAAAATTCAACATTTAACATTTAAATTCATCCATTAAATATTAATTTCGCTCTGATACACTTCCATTAACACAGACTGATCTGCTTTTGTGAACATATAAGGTCCCATTATGGGAAGAATAAAGTGATGAATGAGTCTTGAGACTTTCCTTCTTCTGGTCCAGGACTCGAGCTACTGGCTGCAGGTGCATCGTCTGGAACACGGCGACGGCGGAATCCTGGACCTGGACGACGTCCTCTGCGACGTGGCCGACGATAAAGACCGGGTAAGATTTTAAAAAACACTTTACACCGATGACTTGTGCGATAAATATGTTATTTATAAGTTGTGTCTCTGTACGCACAGATCTGTTGAAAACTTTTGTTTTCTCTGTCAATTGTTTCTCAATACTTGGACTTTTCTGTGGTCACTGAAGTCGCACTTAAAAGGTTTGTGCGTCTGAGTTCTTTGTCTCACGTTTTGATTCGATCCCAGTTCCGCCGCAGTGGATCAGCGACGCACACACAGACTCACACACGACACCAGCAGGTCGATGCTCCACATGCTGCTTTGCAGCCAAATTAGATTCCGTCCATTTAAACATGGAGCTGAATTGAAAATCAATCCGTGGCGGTCAACACTGCGGCGGCGCCTCAGCCGGGTCGATGTGAGCGAGGACGTGGGAGACAAAAGGGGGAGACTATGGGGGGAGGATGGGTGAGGTGGCTTACTTTAGTGGAGGTTCTTGTTTGATACGTTAATGACAAGTTTACACTTTTTCTGGCCGTCAAGTCTGCGATTTTCTTCTTTACTCAGCATTGATTGACAGTTGAGGTAGTAAATATTTTATTAACCCCCTAATTTTTGTATCTTTTTATTTATTAAAAAAATAAGTCGCATTTTATGTCAATTAATATAATTTTTTTCTGGTGTTTCTTTCTCCTCATTGAGCTTTATTTTTATGCTCAAGTAAAGGGGCGTGTCTTTTGATCTATCTATGTATCGATATATATAGTGATACTGTAGTAACAAGTATATATTTGTAGTAGCTGGAGTCGACTGTATCCTCTCGTCCTCAGTCAATGCTGGGATGTCGCTGGATTTCATTTTCTTCTTTAGAACGTAATAACTGTGTAATAATCTAGCCGTCGGAAGTTGAATCACAACTAAAAAATAAACAAACGGCGTTAATATAAGCATTTTAATTTGTAAAAAAGGAAAAGAAATCCACACTTTGTCGAAATTTAAACCTTAAAAATGAAAAACATTTTAAAGGCAAAATTAAAATGATACAGTGCAATATATCTATTGATTTAGAATTTTTCATATCGTACTTAAGTTTTTTTTTACTCTGTCCTGGCTTTTTTTTTGCTTTTTCTCTTTTCTTAGACACTAAATAATACTTCCATTGATTCATTAACTAGCGCCCCCTAGTTGTCTGGAGGTAAACTTTAATTCTAAAAAGCTACTGCTGGAATGACGAGTCACAGCTGAGACTCACACCCTTGTTCGGAGGATTCTGTTGTTGACTCGACTCAAATACGACTGCAAACGTAAACATCGTAACGGCTTCTTCTCCGAGTGACCTCGCCAGGCCGGGGTCGTAGGTCATGAGTTGCCCTGAGTTGCCCCTGAGCCTCGCTTTGTGTGTCTTTGGGTTTATTGAGTAATGAGCACACACACACACACTGATACACACCACAAATGTCCAGACCCTCGGTCTGGATGCTACACACTTTTGTGTGTGTGTTTATTTTGTGTGTGTGTGTGTGTGTGTGACAGCTGCAGCCGTCGCTTAGCCTCCTGCTGGTCACATGACCCGCAGATTGATCCCTTTAATGTCTGAATGAAGGCGAGGATCTCCAGCGCAGACCCTGGAGTTGTGTTCGTGTAGATGTTTGTGTGCGTCTCTGAAGGAGGCGACACACACACACCACCTGACCTTGACTGACCACCTGAGTAACCAGTTGTTATTCAGCGAGTGTCCTGAGGGTGTCAGTAGAGAGCACCAAAACAAAGATGGTTCTTCTGTAGATCGGTCTGAGAAGTGTGTGTTTTCTATGTGTAAAGAAACATATTCGTCAGTACACGCACACACACACATGCACACACATGCACACACACACACGCACTCACTGACTCAGCACTATATTTGGTTCTTTCTTCTTTCCATGCGACTCCTCCTCACTTTTTAACAGTGTCAGTGGTGATGTCATTTATTCCAGATTCTCCCTCTTCGCCCTCCCCCTTCCTCCCCCTTCCTCCCCCTCTGCAGACTCCTAATGAGAAAAAGATGAGACTCAGTGTCTCTCAGATCGTTCCTCTGCCTTTTTTTTTAATGAACTTCTTTTTGGGAGGGTATTTAAAACATCTTCATGACATTTACGAGGTTTTCTCGTGGCTCATAAACTTAACAACAGATTTTATCTAAGACATGTAGCTCGACTCGCTCTTCCTGCTAAAAGGTCTTCAGTTTGTGTTCGTGACAAACTTTAGTGAAGAATTCTCTGCATCGAGGAGCTGCAGTTCCTCAGAGCTCCTCCATCTTCAGATGGTTCCAGAAGTTCTGACTCTGCGTCTTCGCTTTAATCTCCCCGACGACCCACGTCTGCGTCCTCTGTAATTCGTGTCCTGCGGTCCTGCAGGTGAGTCGCACCTGCAAGTGGTGACGTGTGTCACGCGTGCCCAGAACCCTCAACAGTTCTGGTTACGGCCCAGAAGCCCTACATGAACCTGCCGTCGGGTCGGATCTGAGGTCCAAAGTAGGAGTTTCTAGCTTGAAATGGAGAGAGCAGAAAGATTAAACCTGTTTTTTATAATAAAATCACATATATTTAGGTTATTTAAGTCAATATTTTAGTTTAATATTTTCCAAATGAGAAAGAAAGAAGTGACTCAAGAAAGTGTGCGTTTAAATAAAACATTGCGGTTCAGAGATCCGTGGAAAACGAGGCAACGATCGGCGACGGATTAAAAGTCCAGCGGCCGGTCGAGAGCGATTGTCAAGTCATGGACGCCCGTCTGGGTCGTCCGTGGGTCAGAACAGAAGTGCGAGCAGCTGTTGACAGGAGAATTAACGAGGGTCTGGATTTAGAACTGAGCTCTTATCAGAGCCGGAATCTTAATTTAACTCACATCTGATCTATGGAACACAACCCCCGGGTGTTTACGTTTGTCCCCTTGAGTAGGTTTTTAAACATGTGTCACATTTCTGCTCCGTTTTAAATATCACTCTGTTTATTTTACATCGCATTTTTGGAATCCAATTTGCACCCAATGCCTCTCTGGTTTTTAAATAAATGATAAAGAAAAAAGGTCTATTTTAGTTTGAACTCTAAATTTTTTATAGTTCTGACTCGAATCTTAAACGTGAATTGACCTCAAATTGACTTGGTTCCGCTTTTATAGAGGGAGTCCGCCCTCTAGCGGGGAGCTGCTGTCACTGCAGCGTCCCCGAGAAAGTCTTTCACTTTAATGACGTTTTGTTGTTGTTTGTGCGAACTGTGGATCAAAAGTTGCGAACTTGTCATGTTGTGACCAACACAAGGATGGTGACGCTTTTATTTTGAAATCCCAAAGAGGTTAATTTTTGGGACTTAGTAAGAAAACTTTTGTTGTGTGTCAAACTCGGTTGTGTGTTTGTAGATTACTTTCATATTATACCAACAAAAAGTATTTCATAAACAGTCTTTTGAAGCTGACGTCACTTAAAGCTTGTAGTTCTGACGTCACCACCAGTTGCAGATGAATTTTGTGAAGTCTGTTCTTGCAGCCGCTGGCCTGTAGGTGTCAGTATTGAGCCTGGAATGAATCTTATTTCACACACTTCCTGCCTCAGAAGTCGCTGAGGTCAGACTTTCTTCACCACAGTAGTTTCCTGCTGACAAGTTTCGCCTCCTGACTTCCTGTTTGACGTCAAGAAGCCACAACAGAAAATAAAAATGTCAAAACCGCCAAAACAAAAGAGACAAAGTTCCTCACCGCGGCGACCCGGCCAAACCAGTGCGGCCTGCGGGCGACAGGAAGTGTGTCCGGGCCTGCGCCATGTCTGACTTGACCACTTCTGATGACATTTCCAGACTCTTCTGGTGTCGCCGTGGTAACAGGGATGATGCTCTTTAGCTCTCGCTGAGGCAGCAGCAAAATGAAACTTTCACAAAAACGTAAATATTTTATTCCTCCTAGTAAGAGCCTCATCTATAATGCAGGGTAATTTCATGGTTAATATTTTATTCTGTCTTTTATTGTGAAGTTGTGAACTGCGGTTTATGATTCCTCCCCATTTAAGAAAGTGTTATTATTTGGATTAATAAGTCGTTTATCTCTTAAAAGACAATCAAAATCAATGTATAAATGATGTTGTAAGTACTTGAGCAGAAGAAAATGAAGGCCTCGACAGCTGCTCCATCATCGACTAAAACATTTACGAGAATGTCTAATGCATTTTAAATGATTTATGTCATAATAAACAAACACCTGTTTCGTTTATGAAATGTTTAGCTGCGGTTAGACCTGCGATGTCAGCGGTGTCATTACCTGAGCGGCCGGCAGGGGTCAGTGTTTCCACACCACAGTCTTGGCAGATGTGGGATCAGTGGACTCGACCTGAACTACTGATGTGGTTTTAGAGTTGCTGTCGATGCAGGTGAGAAGTATCTGATGTCATTTACGGAGTCAGGATCATACGTTTATCTCCAGAGAATCTCTGTCTGTGGTTCTGATCCAGTCCAGTGTCGAGGACGATCTCATCTTAAGTGATCTAAATGCTGTCTTAAGTCGCCGCCGTCTTCACTTTTATCTCTAATGAATCTGATGTCGACGAGTCCTCCACTGACTCCTGACCCGACCCGACTCGTTCTTCCGTCCCGATTCATCCACTCGTCTGGAAGTTAAGAAACTTTTAGAGCCAGAATTGAACCGACAACTACGTCCATGTGGACTCTCTGAACCCGCCAGGATCCGTCCTAATCACTTCAACTTCCTGCCATTGTTCCTGAGGTCTCCTTGTTTATGTCGTGGTCTGAAGAACCTGGTCGGTCCCGACCCACGCCCGGAGCCTCCCAGGAGTCTCTTCTGGGGCCTCTGATGAATTCTGCTACACATTGTCAAGTTGAGTGACGCAGTCACAGCACGAGTTCATGACACATTTGCAACAACATGCTGTGATGACTTCTTATGTGTGATAAAAAATATAGATGCGTCAATATGTACCGCAATATTTTCCCCCATAGTGTAAACCATAATTTACTGAAATATAAACCATAAAAATCAATTATTAAAAAGAAATGTGTTTAAAATATTCATTTTTTAATTTACAGTTTACACCGTTTGTATATTTTTGTGTTGCAATTGATCGTTTGGCTGCTAGATGGCAACAGTCATTTCTTCCTCCGCTATGAAAATCGCGAGATTCCGGCGATTACTGAGAACGAGAGGATACAGTGGACTCCAGCGGTGTTTAAAGCTGATTTTCTTCTTCTTTTTTTTTGGGACATATTTTGGTTTGAAAACAAATGAAAGCAGTTACGTCTTCGTCAAGATTCATGTGGTCTGTAAATTCTGGGTATGACTGAGAACGAGAGGATACAGTCAACTCCAGCGGTGGTTAAAGCTGATTTTTTTTTGTTTTTTTTGGGACATATTTAGGTTTGAAAACAAATGAAAGCGGTTAAGCCTTCGTCAAGAGTCATTTGGTCTTCTACGACATTTCTACGACACCAGAGTCAAGTACTCGACAATACTACACGTATATCCTCGTTACTACAGTATCACTATATATTGTATCGTTGTCACTGTATCGTGATGTGTATCGAATCGCCCTATACTCGCCCAAACCTCCAGCCCTGCAGAGACCCTCTGACGCTCTTATCAGGGATTCACTCCGACAGCCAGCATCGACCCGGCGACGCGGGCTGAGCAGCCGTCCATCTAAAGCGGAGCGTCAACAGCTGCCGACACTATCTGGAGCAGTCGGTCGTGACCGAGCCATCACTCAAACCCGCCCGCCCGCCCCATCACGCCGAGAACCTCCTGCGAGTCCATCACAGGTACTCGCCGGCGGCGGCGGCAGGACGAGTTAAACAAGCAGATTCTTGACTCGCGACCAAAACTCTTGACTCCCTCGTTTGTTTGTGGAACATAAACATGACCCTCGGACGCGTTCCAGCTGCCGTTGACCCCGAGTGGAGGACTTCCTGTTTTCAAGTCAAGTACAAACCTCCGGAGTCGTCGCCCCCCCCCCACATGGAACCCCTGAAGGAGACAGAAGTGAACTATTGTCCTCTCTCAGTAAACACTTAACATTATGACCCCCTGAATCCTGGATCGTCGTTGAAAATCTTCTACAAACAAGACATTTTTATTAAAAAATAAGAAACTTCTATTTATAAACAAACGACTACTTCAAAAATCTATAAAAACAAGTTAAAAAAAACAACTAAATGTTATCTAAAGAAACCTTAACAGTCCAAAAATGGCCACTATAAGTTAAAAAAGCAGCACAAAGCAAAATGACTGACTGTAGATCTGTGGGAAAAAAAAGGTTTATCACACAAAAAAGTTAAAAATCTGTCGATGCTAGTGGTTCGACCTGCGTGACTACATGTTCATCAGGAAAATGGGAAGATTATCTCTTTTCGGGACTAGTTGTAGAACATTATTTTCCTCCCCCCGAAATTAAGGAATGTCCAGTAGAAATAAATGGTAATTAAATTGTAGAACATCTATAAAAATGTGGATTTTCATGTAAACAAAATTGACCATAGAAAAAATGTGACATTGAAAACTTTCACAAAAACACCCCAAAAAAAGTCTGCTGGAGTCCCCACTGTATCCTCTCGTCCTCAGTCACCCCTGGGAATTACAACTAAAAATTAAACAAACGCTTTGAATATTTGCATATTAATTGTAAAAAAAAAGGAAAAAAAACAACACTTTATTGAAATTGAAACCTTAAAATAACTGTTAAAAATTACAAAAGATTTTTAAGGCATTAATCCATTGATATATTGATTTAGATTTTTTTCCAACGTACTCAAGTTTATTTTTCCCTTTCCTGTTTTTTTTATTTTATTTTTTTTGCCTTTTCTATTTTCTTAGACACTAAATAATACTTCCATTGATTCATTGACTAGCGCCCTCTAGTTAGAGCTTTAATTCTTGAAAGCTACTGCTGGAATGGCGAGTCACAGCTGAGACTCACACCCTTGTGTGTTAGAAACTTGTTTGTGATGTACTGTTGGTGTCTAGTAGACCCACGGGGTCCAGATCTGGACCAGAGTATCATCGTCAAGGTCTCTGCTGTCGTTCAGGGCCCTTCATGTTTTGACCACGTTTTATTTTTGGGCATCGAGTTATTTCCAGTTGCCGTCGCACAAACACCCCTCACCCTGTCATCGACGCTGCTCATTTGAATTTCTCCTCTCCAGCGTGTCCTCGTTCTCCTGGTAATGGTCTGGGAAAGAGAGTAATGCAGTTTTCCTGAGCCGCTCTCGAACCTCTCCGCTCAGGAAGATTAATTGTTCGGGGAATCGCTGGCACACTTGTTGTTGCTTCTCCGGCATTAACGTTAAATCTCCTGGATTGGTTCTGATCCGGCTCTTTTTCGCCCGGCGCTCCTCCTCTCCTCTCTCCGGCCGTTTCATCCCTCTTTCAGCATGAAAGTTGTTTTTGACGCGCCGCAGCTGGAGCCTCCATTCATCCTCCATTCATCCTCGCCCGGCGTTTACAGCGAGCGCCGCTGACGCTGATGCAACTGTTGCAGGTCGTCTGCAACCGCCGGGGTTCATGGGAAATCTTGTCCGAGACCGGGGGAGTCGTTGAAGGGATCCAGAGCCCGGACATGAATCTTCCCTGAGTGACGTTGAAGCTCCGATCTGGGACTAGATGCTTTTGTTCGTCGACTTTCTATCGTCGACGGACTCGTTCGGATCATTTACGTGTCGAGACACGATTTTCAACACTAGAGGAAAACATGTTTTTGTTCTGTTTTAAAAATAATTCAATAGTTTTGTTGTGATAAACTTGCATCGAGATTATGGATGTACTTGAATATAGCTAACGTTTTTTTCTACGATAGTTTTTATATATATATATATATATATATATATATATATATTTGAAATAGTTTTTGTCTTTTGTATGTACATGTATATATTATGTTTCAAATCATATGTTATGACTATTATATCATTTTTATATAGTTTATATTTAGAATAATTGGATGGGTAAATTAACAGTTACCATGCGTTTGTTCATTTTTGTGTTGCATTTTCTTGGCTTTCAAATCTCAGTTCTTTTCTGGTTTGTATTTCATTAAATAGTGTATAAAAGCAAATGATGATTGTTTATTTACAATTAACCTGCAAATATATATGTAATTTGTTAACTTTAAACTTCCGGCCGCTAGATGACAGAAGTCATTACGTCCTCCGACACTAAAAGGTGATGACTGAGGACGAGAGGATACAGTGGACTCCTGCAGCTTTTAAAGCTGATGTTTGGATATATTTGGGTTTCAAAACCAATAAAAAAACGAACGACTTCGTCAACAATCATGTGGTCTGTAAATTCTTCTCTTTATGGTCTTAATGGTTTTTCAGCGCCACACGGAGGCCTAGGATGTGTACTACAAGTGTTGTACGAAAATATTGCTACACTTGAATATCACAATTCTTTTTGAGTTGCAATTACATTTCTGGCCACCAGAGTGCAGCAGTAAATACGAAGCTAAGGAATCAGTGAAAACCCGGGAGATCATGGCGATGACTGAGGACGAGAGGATACAGTTTTTTGGTTGATGTTTGGACATATTTTGGTTTCAAAAAAGCAGTTACGACGTCGTCAAGAGTCATGTGGTCTGTATATAAGTACTCGATAATACTACACATATATCCTTGTTACTACAGTATAACTATATATAGTACTGTTGGCCCTGTATCATGATACTTGTTGTTTTGCCAGATTATAGTCATTCAAATATTCATGCATAGTGATGTAGACGATTGGAATGTTAGAAAGTCCAGAGTAACCGAAGACGAACCATGTGGTCATAATGTTTTCCCACAAGTGTCTCTTTAACCCGATGAATCAAACGACTCGTGGGAGTTTCACTGCGAGACGTCGAGGTTTAACTCGTATTTATCTTCGGGCGGCGGTCGACGCTCTCCTCGCCGCGCCACCGAGTCGTTAATCTGCGACGTGTCGGCTCAGATGCTTTTAATTCACCGATCATCTCCGAGGCGGAGCTGGATCTCATGCGAGATTTAAAGCGAAGAGAAGACGAGCGACTCGGATCAGAGGGAGACGGATGTTCTGTGGCGGTGGTTCTTGTCGAGGCCGGTTTCAGATCTTCTGAGCGGGTTCTGTAGGACGGACTGTGATGCTGAAGTGGTTTTGGTTCTGTGTCAGTTCCCTGAACCTGAAGGCCTGGAACCACCTGATCTTCCAGTAGAGTCTCTGTCAGACCGGGTTTCATCCTGGTCCTAGTGGGCTCCCCTGGGTGTCCAGAGGTCCTGTCCTCGTATTGATTCCTGTCATTCTGTCGCCGTGGCAACCGTTTCCCGACTATCAATTAGATTCGAGTCGAGTGTGATCATGAAAACAGTCAACGATATCTATCGATAACTAGTCTTGATCTACACGTGAGACTTCATGTGCGTCAGGAAAACGGAAAAGTCAAACACAAAATCAATAAATAAAAACGGCAACAAAGAATTGTCAAAGTAAATAATACAATAAATAAAATAAAATAAAATGATTAAGGCTGACAAAAGAAAAGGTCTTAAAAAAAACATTTAAAAAATCTCCAAAAATTGTCTCAGGAAAATAAAGTAAAATTAAAAGAATGAACAAAATGAATCCCTGTTAGACATCGAACACATCATCGTATATTAAAAAAAAAAACAACGAAAGTTGATCAGGAAATATGTTTAAAAAAAGAATTGATTTGATCAGTCGAAGCGTCGCTGACGAGATCATGTGATCACATCTTCACTGGTTCATCTTCACCTCGAGTAGCTCGTGTAAACTTCTATAATTGCTTCTCTGCCTTTAAAACTCGTGGACGATGTCCGTGGGCTTCGCTCCGTCTCTGGGATCGGCTGAGAGGGTCTGGATCGTTAACGAGCTGCTTAATTACTGCTGCGAGTTAATCCTGGTTCGTCTCGACAGGTTCGTGGAAAACGAAGACGATTGTCGGCGCGCAACTCTGGACGACCTTTTTTTTTTTTTACTCCGTGCACTAAACTTCCTCCATTAATCACTGCCGGGCTTTCTTGGGGGGGGTCTTGTCGGGGTCACCAACACACACACACACACACACACACACACACACACACACTCGACCGTTGCTGTGGTTTCACTTTCTCATTCTTCTTAATCCACGTCAGGATGCTAATAAAACCACACCAGATGTAATTACTTGACTTTCCTGAAACTTCAGCTGACGCCCCCCCTGCACCCCCTGCACCCCCCCATCCCCACCACCACCACAGCTGAGACCTATATGTGGGTCAGAAAACCGACTCTAAATCCCATCAGCTCCCGAAATCCCCGGGCTGCAGAACTCCAAAAGTTTCTGCTAACGTTTGGATTCTGCCGTTTTGATTCCGAGGCTCAAGTCTGGTCCCGACGGGCTCCACGTGGATTAATAACTGAAGATGTTGAAGAAGATTATTTTATATTTTACAGCCTTGTCTTGTCCTTTTAATCAAAGTTTAATTTCCTCTATTTTTACCTAAAACAGTCCAAAGAAAAGTTGATCAAAAACACTTGATGAAACGATTAAATAAATAAGTAATAATGAAGTTATTACCTCGAGAGGCGACACATGCGTCACTCACTGATAAGAACATAAACACTTCGCCGTAATCACGAACCTCTCAAGTTCCTGTCAATCACTTCGTCTCCCAGAGTCTCGTCTCATCGACTCTCACTCTCCGGCTCTGACGGGGAAAGTCAACACTTGCGGTCACATGACCCGCACCGCTGGAACGCTCTGCTGACTCGTGGTTTTTTTTTTTTTTAAACTTCTTTTAAAAACATTTGTGTTTCGTGCTCGTGTGGCGTCCGGCTCGGGTTTTCGACCTCAGGACTTTGGCGAGTCCTCGGGACTCGTGTGTCTGAAGCGAGCAGCTGATGTGGAGTCGCATCTGCCAGGATTCATTCTGCTCCGAGCTCCGTTGAGGTCCCTTCAGACGGACGGAACAAATCTGTGACCCGAGAATGACTCGTGTTTCATTTATGACTAGTTTCAACGTCCATTTATTCACACTGATTTTTTTTTTTTTTGGTCAAACCTCTGAGGCTTTCCAGTGTGTCCCAGTGCTAATTTTCTTTAGGGCTGTGTATTGGCAAGAATCTGGCGACACAATACATATCGCTATACAGTGAAAACTATATGATACATTGTGATACTGTAGTAACAAGTATATATGTGTAGTATTGTCGAGTACTTGACTCTGGTGTTGCAGTATTTACAGACCACATGACTCTTGAAGACGTCGTAACTGCTTTTTTGAAACCGAAATATGTCCAAACATCAGCTTTAAAAGCCGCTGGTGTTGACTGTATCCTCTTGTCCTCAGTCATCACCATGATCTCCTGGGTTTTCGCTGATTCTTCAACTGCGTATTGACCGCTGCCATCTAGCGGCTGGAAGTTTAATCGCAACACAAATAGAATTCTGATATTTAAGTGTAGCAATATTTTCGCACAACACTTGTAGTGCACACCCTAGGCCTCCGTGTGGCGCTGCAAAACCATAAAGACGTGACGAAATCTAGTTGTGTTTCGAAGACTCTCGGACACATAATAGTTTTCAGCGACCACACGACTACACAAGATCAAAAAAGTAGGACAATCTTCTGGCTGGTCTATGGTTAGTGGAGAGTCAAGGTTATTAAAATACGCAAGTTATTTTAAAATATAATCCATAAAATAACTATGATTAAAAATAAAATATAGTTTGAAAAAATAAATCAATATAGTGCGGTAGAAAAAAAAACATTGCAATGTATCAATCTTGTGTCTCTTTGTTCATTTTTGTGTAGTTGAACAGCTCAAGTTCTTCAACCTCTTTTGACTCCATAGTTGTGTAGCCTGACAACACAACTGCTTTCTGGAGTAGCTTGTTCATAATCCTCTTCATGAACTAGTCGCCATTCGTTGTGTTGTTCTCGAAAGTCTTGGGTGTTGTGTATTGATGACGCCTCATAGCCGCGGGGGTCCGCACTGGTTCTGCTGGTTCGAGTGGTGAAGCAGATCTGCTGCTGACTGATGAGTGGATCTGTCCTCGGACACCTCCAGGAGCCGAGTCAGCAGTTGTGCGGCTCTAATGAGGCGGCAGTGTAGCTGCTTCACACACTGTTGTGTAACGGTGTCGGGAACACGACCAGCCCAGAGCGAATAATACTAAAAAACACAGAAAGTAACCCTCAAGTCTTAACCTGGATGTAAACGTATCTAATCTTCAACACTTTTGTGCTAATGCTAACGTGCTAACATGTCGCTCACCGTACGTTCTCTCCTCCCTCCAGTTGATCGCGGTCTACGACGAGCAGGAGCCTCATCATGGGGGCGACGGGACCAGTGCCAGCTCCACGGGAACCCAGAGTCCGGACTTGTTCGCCGCGGACATCAGCGCCGGCAGCGGCGCGTCGGCGTTCCTACCGTACCAGGCGGCGAGCGAGATCGAGGTCACGCCGTCGGCACTGCGAACTAGTAAGTACGGCGCGGATGTAAGGGTGGTCACATGACCCAAAACTAATATCTGAAGTCGTTTTTTTTTTGGACTACACAATATTCTGACGAGGTTTCTTAAACGCCACCCAAATTATATATATATATTTTTGACCATTGGTGAATATTATTCCTGCTTCTCTAAGAGGTGTTCATTTTCAAGAATTTGGCGATACGATACGTATCACGATACTGTGGGAAATGTACGATATATTACGATATTGTACGTGTTGGTGTTGTAGAATTTACAGACCACATGACTTTTGATGAAGTCGTAACTGTTTTAATTTGTTTTGAAACCAAATTATGTCCAAATATCAGCTTTAAAAGCTGCTGGAGTCACTGTATCCTCTTGTCCTCAGTCATACCCAGAATTTACAGACCACATGACTCTTGATGAAGTCGTAACTGTTTTAATTTGTTTTGAAACCAAATTATGTCCAAATATCAGATTTAAAAGCTGCTGGAGTCACTGTATCCTCTTGTCCTCAGTCATACCCAGAATTTACAGACCACATGACTCTTGATGAAGTCGTAACTGTTTTAATTTGTTTTGAAACCAAATTATGTCCAAATATCAGCTTTAAAAAGCTACTGGAGTCACTGTATCCTCTCATCCTCAGTCAACGCCGGGATTCCATTGTTCATTTAGCTGTGGAGCACGTCACAACTGCTGCCATCTAGCGACTGAAAGTTTAATTGAGACACAAAAATAAACAAACGCTGAAAATATTTTCATGTTAATTGTAAATTAAAAAATATATATATTTATTACATACACCTTTTTTTAAAGCTACTATGATAAAGCAAAATTTGACTAGAAAGCAAAAACATTTTTTTCTTTACTTTCTCTTAATATTTTTAAATAAAACAATTCTTCAAAAAGTGTATTTATACTTATATTATGTTAAAAATGTATTTTTAAATAATCATTAGAGATACTTGAAATTAAATGTGTGTTTAAAATAAAAAACTACTATTAATTTCTTTCCTTTTCCAAGTATATTTTCCCTCGAATTTTCTATACGGAATTTTCTGTTCCTGCCCCGAGATCCACCTCAGTTCAGTCCAAACCGTTCCATCAGAAGAAAAAAAAAGTGTTTACGACAAGTCGTTAAATAAGTCTGGGTTCACGAAGACATCGAGTTCTGACCCGAAGTTCACACTCAGAGCACTTATGCAAATATTCAACTCATCCTGATGGTTTTTTTTGTGAGTCACTGACTTTCACAGCTCATGTAAATTTCCTCAGACGCGAGTAGAAAAAAAAAAAAACGCATAACGACCGAAGAAAGTCTGATGCAGCAGCTGAACGATGGTTGGAGTTCCGACGTTCCATTTACGTCCCATTTCCGTTTCCTCCGCGGCGTCAGGTGTCGGCGGCGGCGGCGGAGGTTCACTGCGACAGATCACCTCATCACCGCCGCCGTTACCTTAACCCGGCCATAAATTCTCTTAATTGGACAGAAGAGGTTTTTTTTCTCCCGAGCAGATATCGCCGTTTGATCTCCGGCCAAAGTGACTAATTGCTTCTTCTCGACGCCTCCTAAATCAAAAGCGACGCTGAGTGGTTCCAGCGCTGTGGTTCCGCGAGCGACTCACTTTCTGGGCTTGTAATTACTGCGAGTTTGGACTGCGATCTGAGTCGCCGGTGATTTGTCAATTTGGATCAAGCCGAGCGTGTTTACACACACGCGGGCGGACAAATGTGGCGTAGAATTAGAACCAGCTCGGATGATGCATTTTTAGAAGCTCTGCCGGAGGTCGTTGCTGCTCTTAAAGGGGACGATGGTGGTTTTTCTAGCATGTTCTGAGTTGGAATAAAATGTATCTTTTGGTTCCAAAGATGACAAACTCCAGTGTCGTTACAATAAAACCGTATTGT
Organism: Callionymus lyra; assembly: GCF_982586985.1. Classification (NCBI taxonomy): domain Eukaryota; kingdom Metazoa; phylum Chordata; class Actinopteri; order Syngnathiformes; family Callionymidae; genus Callionymus; species Callionymus lyra. Next base: position 16,256,620 of record NC_141833.1, read on the forward strand.
GATTTTCGGTAACTTCGACGTGACTGTTGGGAAAGTTATTTCAAGGACGTTAAAATTTGTCTTGAGTCAAGCGAGTCTCACAAGATTGACTTCCTGATCGTCGTATAATGGCAGAGTTTTGGTAGAGCTTAGGATAATGACCATTAGCACTGTTGATGCTAATGGTTGGGCCGCTAACGTTAAAAGTTGGGACGCTAATGGTAGGTAGTGATGCCATTAACACTAATAGCAGTTGTTGTTTTTGTCTACTTTAACCGTAGTTTCGCTAACTATAAAGTTGCAAATGGTGGTGTCTTTAACGCTAGCGGTAGTTGCGGTTAACGATAATCTTAGTATTTTTTTTCATATTAATGGTACTTTCCCTCACTTTAAAGTCGCTAAAAGTAGTGTCCTTAACCATTAGTGCTACATTTGTGCCATTACGCTAAAGTTAGTGCTGTAAATGCTAACGTTGGTGCTGTTGAAGCTAATGGTAGCAACTTAAATGGTAGAGTCATTAATGCTAATGCTCAATTGCTTACATGTTGTTGATGACACCGACGGTGTTGCCAGTAATGCTAATGGTGGTATCCTTATTGATAATGTTAGTGTTGTTAATGCTAATGTAAATGCTAACAATTGTGCCCTTAACGCTAATGGTAGCAACTTAAATAGTAATTAATGCTAATGATACGGTTGCTTATATGTTGTTGGTGACATAGATGGTGTTGCCAGTAATGCTAATGGTGGTATCGTTATTGCTAATGTTGGTGGTGTTAATGCTAACCGTAATGTTGATTAAACTAATATGTTTTAAGGAACGCCAGCAGTATTGCTGTTTATACTAACAGTATTATGATTATTGCTAATGTTAGTGCTGTTAACACTAATGATTGCATTCTTTTTTGCTTAAATGTTAGAATCATTAATGCTAATGCTACGGTTGCTTATATGTTGTTGGTGACACAGACGGTGTTGCCGGCAATGCTAATGGTGGTATCGTTATTGCTAATGTTGGTGTGGTTAATGCTAACTGTAATGTTGATTAAATTAACATGTTGTAAGGAACGCCAGCAGTATTGACGGTCATACTAAAAGTAGTATGATTATTGCTAACGGTAGTGTTGTTAATGCTATCAATTGTGCCAGTTTATGTGTCGAATGCTAGCATACATTATAAGTTTGGTGAGATTTATTGAAGCGCTTGTTTGTGATTGTTTGTCAGAATTCTTCAACAGTCTCATTTGAGTTCCTGCAGCGATGTCATAGTTTTGATAGTTTTAATGATGATAAATGTTCACCGGAGCTTTAATAGAATTATGTAAATGTAAGTAAGTAAGTAAGTAAGTAATATATATTTATATAGCGCTTTTCGAGACCAGGGTCACAAAGCGCTTTAACAATCAAAAACAATACTCAAAACAGTACATACTTCAAAGATCAAGACAACACCGAGAACAACACAGGAGTTCGAGAAATTCAAGGAAAAGCCTGAACAAATAGAAACGTCTTAAGATGTTTCTTAAAGGAGTCAGTAGACTCCATCAAGCGCAAAGAGAGAGGAAGATTGTTCCAAAGCTTAGGAGCAACAGCCTGAAAAGATTTCTCTCCTCTGGTCCTGAGCCGTGTGCGTGGAACCATAAGTAGATTCTGATCCACAGACCTCAGAGACCGAGCTGGGGTGTAAGGCTGGATCAGATCAGTGATGTAAGGAGGAGCCTGACCATGAATAGCTCTGAAAGTAAGAACCAGAATTTTAAAGTTGATCCTGAAAGAAACTGGAAGCCAGTGAAGAGTTTTAAGGACCGGAGAAATGTGAGTTCTTCTACTAGAGCGGGTCAGAATTCTCGCTGCAGAGTTCTGAATCAACTGCAGGCGAGACAGATCCTTCTTGTTAAGACATGAAAACAAACTGTTACAATAGTCCAGACGAGAAGAAACAAACGCATGGATTACAAGCTCCAGATCATGTTGTGACAGCATTTTCCTAAGTTTAGAGATTTTTCTCAGTTGAAGGAAACAGTTTCTGGTCAGTTTTCTACAGTGTCGAACAAGAGACATGTCTTTATCAAATACAACACCCAGGTTTCTCAGGCTCAGTTTGACAGACTGACCTAAGTCACCCAAGTACTGACTCAACCCTGGAATCTTATCATCAGGAGCAATCACCAGAGTTTCAGTTTTGTCCACATTAAGCTGTAAAGTGTTTTCACTCAGCCATTGTTTGATTTCTAGCAAACAATTGACTAAGCTGTTCAGCCTTTGGGGCTCAGTTGGGTCAAAAGAGCAGTAGAGCTGGATGTCATCAGCAAAAATGTGATAAGAAACATCTGGAAATCTCTGAATGATTTTACCAAGGGGAATCAAGTACAGCAAAAACAATAAAGGACCCAGAACAGAACCTTGAGGGACTCCACACAACAGATCTGCCGATTCAGACCTCATTTGATTGGCAGATACACTAAAACTGCGCCCAGAAAGGTAAGATGAGAACCATTCTAACACAGACCCAGACAGTCCCACTTCATCCCTTAGTCTTCTCAGCAGGATCTGGTGATCAACTGTGTCAAAGGCTGACGACAGATCCAAGAGAACCAGAACAGTGAATTTACCAGAGTCAGCCGACATCATGATGTCACTGGACACTTTCAGTAAAGCTGTCTCCGTAGAGTGATGTTTACGGAAGCCAGACTGAAACTTCTCATGGATGTCGCTCTGATCCAAGAACAAAGACAGCTGCTCGGACACCACCTTCTCCAAGATCTTGGACAAGAAAGGGAGCTTAGAAATAGGCCTGAAATTACTGAGGTCAGTTGGGTCTAAGCCTGGTTTTTTGAGCAGAGGCTCCACAATGGCATGTTTAAATGCATTGGGAAAAACCCCTGTGGAAAGGGAGAGGTTCACCATATTGGTAACCCAGGGGCCAATTACATCAAATACTTTGATAAAAAGCCTACAAGGAAGGACGTCATCTGAGCAAGAGGAGGGTTTCATCTTGTTCACTAGTGCTGAAATATCACCCAAAGATACAGCAGTGAAGGATGACCAAGAGGAGGAGATGGGCTCAGAGACAGTAGGGGTTCCCAACAAAGGGGGAGAGATTTTCTCTTTGATCAATTTAATTTTGTCAATGAAAAATCTCAACAATGCATTGCTGTCAGCTTCACAGAAGACCGGCGTGATTTGAGGAGCAGGAGACACGAGAGAATTAATCGTGTCAAACAAAACTTTGGGGTTTTTCCTATTTGCTGCTACCAGTTTTCTGATGTAATCAGATCTAGCAGTTTCTACCATCTCATTGTAAGAAGTCAACAGATCCCTGAGGTGAAGTCTGTGCACCTCAAGTTTAGTAGACTTCCAGAGACGCTCAGTCTTTCGACAAAGTCTCTTCAGACTCAGGAGATCTTCATTTGTCCAAGGGCACCGTTTTTTCTGAATTTTCAAGTTCGATTTAACAGGTGCCACTTGATCCAGTATTTCAACACAATGATCAGTAAAACAGTGAATCAAACTGTCCACATCTGGACAGTCATCAAAGGAAAGACGGTCAAACATAGCAGAAAAACTGTCTGCAGTATCGGCTGAGATGACACGCCTCTGAGACCTAACTTTCAAAGGCTTAGGTTCAGGGATGAAGTCCAGGTTGAACAAGACAAGAGAATGATCACTCAGATGGACATCATGTACAGATACATTAGAAATGTTCAGGCCAAGAGTAAAAACTAAGTCTAAAATGTGGCCTTTTTGATGAGTGGGTTCAGAAACATGTTGCTCAAAATTAAAGGCTTCAGTTAAAGTTAAAAGTTCTTTAGCAGAACAAGATGTGACGTCATCAACATGAAGATTAAAGTCTCCAAGAATAAGAACAGATTCCATCTGAATAATGGAAGATAAGAAGTCACTAAAGTCTTTCAAGAACATCGCCGCAGGACCAGGCGGACGGTAGATTGACACACAATAGAAAGGTCTTGTAGAACCAACCAAGATCATCTGAGACTCAAAAGAAGTGAATTCCTGTGTCTGAATCACTTTGCAAGAACAACTCTCCCTAAAAACAGTAGCAAGACCTCCTCCACGACCAGAGAGGCGAGGCTTCCCCAGGACAGCGCTCCCTACTGGACAGAGTTCGTTCAGATGAATAAACTCTTCCTCTCTCTGCCAAGTCTCAGAAAGACATAATAAATCCAAATTAACTCTTGTGAAAAGATCATTAAGAATAAAGGATTTATTTGTAATGGAGCGAACATTAAGAAGTCCCACATTCAGCACCGATGACGTCACTGACGACGCCGCGTCACTGACAGGCGCGCAGAGCGGGATCTTTTGAAGCGAACAGCGGTCACGTGGGTACCAGCTGTCACTGAAGTTCAACTCGGTTGTAAAAGTCGAATTAAAGAGAGGAAATGAAAAAATCTTACCACCTTTCGTTGAGGTCTGGACAGACGGCAGCGCTGATGTGTCGTCACACACAGTGAGAGGAATGTCGATCAAATATCGATGACGTTCGATGACGTCAGAGTTGTTCCGAGCGATCGCGACTGCGCGTCTCATCCTGACCTGAACTCCAGCCCGACTCGATCCCTTGTGGAAATCGCCCGGTACTCGAGAGATCAAACGATATTCCACAGAGTCCGAGTCGATGAGAAGCGGAGCCGGAAACACGTTCACCGGACGTTGGTAACGGTCGCGAGTGAAGTCCTCCATCGACTCTCTGATGTTGAGAAGAGCATCACGATCATAGATCCGAGATGCTTGAGACATATCTTAAGTGATATGAGCATAATATCCGGACAAGTAGTCGTTAAAACGACTGTTTTTGGCAATTATTGCAGGAGCTTACGTTTCAAGCAGCCGATCAAAGGCTCACCGGAAGCGGAAGTGAACGATGAAGGCACGTCAGGACATGAGCTCTCAATAATGTGTGTTCGCTCCACGTCTGGTCTGTTTATGTTGTTTTTCTGGAGCCGCCCACACACACTTGTTATTTCAGCGTCGAGAGTTTTAATGGAATCTCACGCCGGAGCGTCTCGGCTGCTGTTCGTCTTTCCCACATCATCATCATCATCATCATCATCATCATCTGGTTTGTTTGCTGCAGATGAACCTTCGGATTCATCATTTCCATGAGTCATCGTTTGTTTTCCCACATTGTTCGCGGAGTTGTGAGTCAATATGTTGTTTGGTGATGATGATGCTGATGATCTCCTCACACGGATGTTGAAACCACACACTTACGCCCCCGTCCGGCCGACCCTCGTTCACGCTTCCAAACTTCGATTCCGCTTCAACGTAGACGTGCGTGTCATCGGCGTATTCGTTGACTTTCATATTCCCGTCCAGATATGCCTCTCCACGTCCGGCGCAGCAGCGACCCCGCCCTGCTGACGGTCAACGGGCCGTTCGTCTCCGGCGAGCCTCGCCCCGTGACCGAAGACCATCCGTCGAGGAAGAACCCGACCAGGTGGTCCACCACGGCGGGTTTCCTGAAGCCCCGACACCCAACGGGAACCAACAGTTTGGAAAGAAAGGTAAGAGGCTTTTACTCTGGCGTCAAACCGGACCCATCTCGCAGAACGTATTCTTCTTTTCTCTTTAGGCCAAAGGTCAGGAGACGTACCGCAGTCTGCCCCGGGATGCTGGGACGTGGGCCAACCAGAGGGATTTCCAGAGAGAGACGGCGAGATCGTCGCTCAGCGCCAATCACCCCATGGTGGACCGTTGGCTGGAGCGACAGGAGCAGGTACTGACCACGACTACTTGAAACTAAAGAACTTATTGAGAGTCATTCATTACAACTACACACTGTTCTATCGAGTGATGCTACAATTGAATCGCTATGTCGAAAGGGATCAACAGCTGTGATTGCTTGGCTGGGCGGAAAGCATTACCGTAGCTTTTCAGGTCATCGTTACCGTGAGGGTTGTTGACATGGATGGTACCTCACGTGCAATGTTAATTTACAACATTTCTTTAATGTAGCAAGTTCGAATAAATGTTGTAAATAAAAACGTAAAATGTAAATTTAAGTCAAAAACGAAATAGTCACGACTTTGCGGTTTTTGTTTGATGCAGAATCTTTTTTAGATATATTTTTTTAATGTGATTAAATCAACAGTTTTTTCCTTTTTGGTTTGTTGTTGACCGATCAATGAAACACTTTTAGTCTCAATTTTAGTCACATCTATACGTAGAAACACGCACACTCATATACACAAATATATATAGACATACACGCACACACACACACACACACACACATGCACTCAATGACATAGACAGACGCACACACTCCAAAAAGATTTCACTCACTTCACTGTCATTTTCACATTTCTGCAGCTGTGTCTCTTCAAGCCAAATCTAAAATGTGTTGCTTATTTAACACACAGACACACACACCCGCACACACACACACTAGCATCCATCAGCTGCATCATTTTTCTCACACCTCTCGTGATGAGGTCAGAGTTGCAACAGGAGGTCACTAGAGGTCACTCTACTCTGTGTTAATGACTCCTGTAGGCTGACACACACTCTCACACACACACTCACACACTCTCACACGCACACATTCACAAGTGTGTGTGTCGGGAGTGAAAAGACAATTTAGTAGCGGGGTGTCACGTCGCCCACTCTTGATTGTCTGCTTGGGCTCCGCCTGCCAGCTCGGCAGCTCTGCCAGATCGGGGGTCTCCAGGGTTCTAATTCTGTGGTTCAGCGTTCCAACTGTTGGCGTGTCAGCGGCGCTGAAGCTCCTCTTTGTGTCGAGGCGGCGAGGAGATCTCTCTCTCTTTCTCTCTCTCTCTCTCTCCATCCTTCTATTCCCCGTCCAAGTGCTTCATTCTCTCTGCGAGAGGTAAAGTCTTCACTCCACTTTCTTCACGTCTTCACCGACAGCTGCGCTCGCACGCCCCACCTGTCAATCAATCTTCTGAAATCCTCACACCGATCAGTTGATAGACCAGCTCGAACAAAAAAAACCCTCATCTTAAGAGTGACGGTCCGGCGGCCCCACACACCAAAAAAAAAAAAAAAGCCCGGCTCCTGGATCTTTGTGTGAAGCCGCGTGAACGAGGGACGTTGTCGGAAGAAAAGCGATTTAATTAGAGCGCCGTCGCTCGCTGTGATGAATTTAAGCGCCGCAATTTCCTCAAGTTTGGCTCCATCTTATCTCGGCGGAATAAATGACACGGAACCGGGGAGCGTGGAGGGGAATCAGAATGGAGCCCGGGAATAATGAAGAGGGAAGGTTTCTTTTCTTTTTCTCCACCTCTGCTGCTGGAACAAAAAGAATAGAAAAAAGAAAGAAAAGAAAAAGCGGCGACGTCTATGAACCCGAGCCGTCCTGATTGGATCTGCTGCAGGAGAATGGAAGTGTTCCTGGCGTCTCCGAGTGGGTGATTGTGTGTCTGCGTGACACAAAATTGAACTGCGGTGTTTGAGAGCTGAAGTGCCTCGAAACTCTCGGGCCCATTTGGCAACAGGTAGCCGGTCGCCACGGCAACAGGGAAGCGAGGTATTAGCTAAAGCCGGTGTGTGTGTGTGTGTGAACCGAGGGACACTGTGGCGATTTTTCGTGGCGATTGTTTGCTTGTTTTTGTTCCGGCTCCTGATGCGACTGTTTGTTTTTCGACCGATCAAGAGAAGCTACACACACTTGAATACACGTCCACTTGTGTCGAGCAGGAAATATGTCAGTTGTGCGTTCGTCCACCATCGTTGACCACAACAAGCCACTTCATTGCACCCAGTACTGGATTTAGATTCTAATCTGCAACAAATACAAAATGGCTTCTGAATCACAATTTATTTTACAGTTCTTTCATGGTTTATACTTCCAAAATGTGTGTCAACTTACTTTTTTTTTTGGGTAATTTACTTTTAAAATAACATGCAAATATTCACAGCGTTCATTCATTTTAGTGTCGCAATTAAACTTACACCCGCTAGATGGCAGCAGTCATTACGTCCTCCGCAGCTAAAGGAAGAAAGAAATCCCTCGAGATCCCAGTGATTACTGAGTACGAGAGGATGCAGTCGACTCCAGCAGCTTTTAAAACTGTTAGCAACAGTAGCGTTTACAGCGCTAACTATGTTGGCAACAGTAGCGTTGACAGCGCTAAGAATGTTAGCAACAGTAGTGTTGACGGCGCTAACTATGTTAGTAACAGTAGCGTTATCAGCGCTAGATATGTTAGCAACAGTAGCGTTATCAGCGCTAGATATGTTGGCAACAGTAGCATTGACAGCGCTAACAATGGCTGTAGCTACGATGGTTCAGTGAAGAATAAATGACTTTCATAAGAACTTGTGGGAAGATCATATCTATTTAATGATTTTTCTGAGAAACGTGTGTTTGAATATTTTAGTATTATCTGCAGTAAAAAGCCTTTTTTTTTTAGCGTCTGTTAGCATCGCAGCGTTAAGTTGAGTTGAGCTAATATTCACTACCACAGTCTCTGAAGATGATCCTGAATCACTGAAGCATGTTTGTGGATGTCAGACACACACACACACGTACACACACACGTACACACACACACCTTCAACCTCACAGCAGCACCTACTGTGAGGTTGAAGGTGTGTGTGTGTATGTGTGTGTGTGTGTGTGTGTGTTCACTCCCCCTGATTGGTATCGGTGTGTCTTCAGACTGCAGTGTCTTTCACGGTGAGATTGATGCGACGCACAACTCGCAGGGGATGTTGTTACACAGAGGCGCCTGAGACACACACCTTCATACGCCGACACACACATGACAGAGTTCACACCGGAGTCGGGCCAGACACGCACACACACACACCGATGTTTTTTTTTTTTTTACAGGAAGACGGCACGTGTGTGTGTGTGCGGCGTAACCCGCCGCTGTAAATAATGCAGCACAACAAACCCCGGCAGCGTCTTTAAGTGGACACTCACGGTCGGTCCGCCGCTCGCTCGCTAACAAGCTTCCTGCGGTGAGCGTGCAGTAGGTAGCCGAGTCCCTCAGGTGCGCAGTGCAGCTTTCGCAGGATAAATCATGCAAACCCGAGCAGGACGCTCATAAATCACAGAGCAGAGGTGTGTTCCAACGTTGCATCTGTAATGGAAGTGTTTGTCCGTTTCTGTGTCACGGAGAAGGATTCGGCAAAAAATCTACCAGGAGACGCAAAAAATGTGTGTTTGTGTGTGTGTGTGTGTTCGTTTGTGTACGTACAGTGCTCTGTCGTGGATGTGTGTTGGGTTTATCTCGCTGAAGGTATCTGTGCTGAATCAAGATCAGAGGAGACAAACACAAGTGCTCGGACTACACAACATCTGGACAATCGTTGACTGTAACCATGGTAACACTTCGTTGCAGATGATGGTAACAGGGACACTCGTAACATATCAGTAGTTACTTACAATAACGCGTTGGTTACAGAGGCCTTGGTATTGTTGTGATGGTAACGCCGACCTTCTCAACCATTGTGTTATCTCGGGGTCAAGGTGACCCGGCGGCCGGAAAATAAATGAGATAACAGATAAGGGTTAAGATAACACAAGGATAAAATATGGGAAAGTTATAGAAAACCTCAGGAACAACTGAATAGTAAGGGCAATGCTAGTAAGGCTGCAGTAGTAACTGTGAAGCTGTACGATGCTATAGTTACAGCAATGACGCTGGTAACAACTGAGTATTTACAGTCATGCAGTAATTACAGCAATGCTGGTAACAACGCATTAGTAACAGCGACTTTAGTAACAACTGAATAGTGACCCTTGGAAACAACTGAATATTTACATGATTGTGATGGTTTCAGTGGTGCTTGGAATGACGTGATGGTTACAGTAACCCTTGGTAACAACTGAATACTTACATGATAGCAATAGTTACAGTTGCACTGGGAATGGTGTAATGCTTACAGCAACCCTTAGTAACAACTGAATACTTACAGGATTGCGATAGTTACAGTGGTGCTGGGAACGATGTGATAGTTACAGTGGTGCTGGGAACGATGTGATAGTTACAGTGGTGCTGGGAACGATGTGATAGTTACAGTGGTGCTGGGAACGATGTGATAGTTACAGTGGTGCTGGGAACGATGTGATAGTTACAGTGGCGTTGGTAACGGTGTAATGGTTACAGTGACCCTTGAAAACAACTGAATATTTACATGATTGTGATAGTTACAGTGGTGCTTGGAATGACGCGATAGTTACAGCAACCCTTAGTAACAACTGAATACTTACAGGATTGCAATAGTTACAGTGGTGCTGGGAACGACGCAATAGTTACAGCGACCCTTGGTAACAACTGAATAGTTATAGCGACCCTTGAAAACAACTGAATATTTACAGGATTGTGATAGTTACAGTGGTGCTTGGAACGATGCGATAGTTACAGCAGCCCTCTGGTAACAACTGAGTACTTACAGGATTGCGATAGTTACAGTGACCCTTGGTAACAACTTAATAGTTACAGCGACCCTTGACAACAACTGAGTAGTAATAGCACCCTTGGTAATGACTAAATAGTTACCTTGATGCTGGTGATATAGTCACAGCAACGCTGGTATGAATATACAATACTATAGTTGCAGCCTCATCGCTACAGTGACATTATAGTTGATGTTTAGAATGATGCTAGCAATGACATTCTAGTTACAATGATGCTGGTATTACTGCTATCGTCGCAGAAACGCTGGTATAGTTTTTGGTAATAAGTTGCAGCTTTCTAGCTAAAGTGACTATAGTTGGAGGTTAAAATGACGCTGGTAAACATGCTGTTGTTACAGCAATCGTAGTAACGGTAGTGGTGCCTCGTAGAACGCAAAAGTTACAACTAAAACACTGACTAGGATGTTACCATATGATGGTCTTAGTGTAGCTTATGTTATACTGGTGTGTCAGAGTCTGTGGTTGTTGCATCATCTGTTGAAACAGTAGTAACACAGTAACAATATGGCAGTTGTTACACTCAGATGTAACAGTGATGGTTACAAACACACAAAGACCAACATGATAACATCATAACTAGTATCATCAGGTGTGACGACATCTGTTGGTCTTAAAAAAAAAAGAAGATAATTTTCACAGCTTTTACCACAGCAGTGCGATCGTCCTAAGAACAAGGTCAGCAACGGTAACGATCGTAACCATGGCAACAACATTGTTTTGTTGAAACGGCCGCAACAATAACGGTAACTGATGACCGAGGTTACAACACCTCGACTTGATGGTGATGACAACGGCGACGACAACACGCCGGAGATGAAAACACTACATCAGTGTGTGGTTTAATGACCCACTAGGTGATGCTGTAGAGCCGCCACTGCAGCCTGTGTGTGTGTGTGTTTGTGTTTGTGTGTCATTATTCCTGTGCGACTATTTCCTCAGATAAATGCTGCAGGTTTGTGTTTGTGCCTCTGCTTCACCGTTAATCTGCTCTTGTCGTCCTCTCGTGTTTCGCTCGTCTCTTTGTTGCCGCGACCTCGCCGGCGCCGACTCGCTGTCACGTCTGTGTGTTTTGAGTCCAGAACCAGGATTGACTTCGTTTCAAGTCGCTTGAATAAACCAGAGCAGATTAAAAATGCATCCAGAGCGGCGTCGCTTGGCGTCTGACGGTTGTTTTTTGTTGTTTTTTCGGAGGAAGATGGTCATGAAGATGATGATGATCTTCTAAACCTTCTGAGACTCGGTGCAGAACTTCATTGTTTGAAGCGCCTCCCTCAGGTGGAGCTGGATTTAAGGGAGAGTGAAAGTTGAACTTGAATTTCTGCCACCGGACGTGAATAATTCTCCTCCTTCTGCTCGCGTGGAGTCTCCTCTCCTCCCTCCTCCCTCCTTCACCCTCTCCTCTCCTCCCTCCTTCACCCTCTCCTCTCCTCCCTCCTTCACCCTCTCTCTCTCTCCCCCACATCTGTAATTCATGAGGCTCTTTCTGCAGCACATGAAGATTTCATTCAAGTAAACATCCTGAGCCGCCGTCGGCCATTGTTCGCCCGCTCGCCTTTTTGATCTGGACGCTGACACCCCTGTCGAGCTGTCGAGTCGGAGAGCGCCACCTGCTGAGACGGGCAGCAGGAAGACATTAAAGGGGGCGTGTCTCCTCCTCGTCACCCGCTGATGACATCACAGCAAAGGTGTCGACTAGTTGTGTGTATTGTCGAGAATCTGGCGATACGCTAAGTATCACGATACAGGGTCAATGATATGATGTATTGTGATACTGTAGTAACAAGGATATATTTGTAGTATTCTCGAGTACTTGACTCTGGTGTTTGAAGTCCTAACTGTTTTCATTTGTTTTGAAACCAAAATATGTCCAAACATCCGCTTTAAAAGCTGCTGTTGATTGTCGACTGTATCCTCTTGTCCTCAGTTGCAACTTCTTTCATTTGTTTTGAAACCAAAATATGTCCAAACAAGCTGATGGAGTCACTGTATCCTCTAGTCCTCAGTTGTAAATGCTTTCGTTGGTTTTCAAACCAAAATATGTCCAAACATCCGCTTTAAAAGCTGCTGTTGATTGTCGACTGTATCCTCTTGTCCTCAGTTGCAACTTCTTTCATTTGTTTTGAAACCAAAATATGTCCAAACAAGCTGATGGAGTCACTGTATCCTCTAGTCCTCGGTTGTAAATGCTTTCGTTCGTTTTCAAACCAAAATATGTCCAAACATCCGCTTTAAAAGCTGCTGTTGATTGTCGACTGTATCCTCTTGTCCTCAGTTGCAACTTCTTTCATTTGTTTTGAAACCAAAATATGTCCAAACAAGCTGATGGAGTCACTGTATCCTCTAGTCCTCAGTTGTAACTGCTTTCGTTCGTTTTCAAACCAAAATATGTCCAAACATCAGCTTTAAAAGCTGCTGGATGTCGACTGTATCCTCTCATCCTCAGTTGTAACTGATTTCATTTGTTTTGAAACCAAAATATGTCCCAAAATCAGATTTAAAAGCTGCTGGAGTCACTGTATCCTCTAGTCCTCAGTTGTAACTGCTTTCATTTGTTTTCAAACCAAAATATGTCCAAACATCCGCTTTAAAAGCTGCTGGATGTCGACTGTATCCTCTTGTCCTCAGTTGTAACTGCTTTCATTTGTTTTGAAACGAAAATATGTCCAAAAATCAGCTTTAAAAGCTGATGGTCTCACTGTATCCTCTCGTCCTCAGTCATCATCCGGGATTTCATTGTTATGTTAGCTGCAGAAAAAAAATCAATTTTTTATTTTATTTTTACACCTACTTAATTGAAATATAAACAACCAAAGAAGTAATACAAATAAAATAAAATTTGAAGGCCAAGATGAAACCATCTGGAAACCCAAAAACCATACAATGTTGTTGAATATCGAAAGTACTGTAAAAAAAACTTCAATATATCGGTATGTTGATATTTTCTCACACCCCTAGTGTTGACTCGCCAGTTTTGACTCCATGTCGAAAACTTAAACCGTCGTCGAAAATTGTCAAGTTAAGAAAATATATTGAATTATGACGACTAAATAAATACATGCTTGGCAGAGGTCTGCGCTCTCCGGGTGCTTTTGACGTTCCACCTTTTTCCGCTCAACTCCTGAACAAACAGTCCGGGGGCGTATTTCAAAAGCCGAGTCTGTGGGTCTTTGAACTTCCTTCCCCTCGTCGCCCTGGGAGGAGACGCCCCCCTAAAAAACCCCCTTAAAGCGTCTTAACTCACGAAGGTGTTTCGACACTTTCTTCACGAGCGACGGCACGACTCTCGAGTCGTTCTGTCATAACTGTTGAACGCCGACAATAACATCTCGTTGTCTCTGATTGAAGAATCGTAACCGTGAGTGAAGTGGATGTTTAAAGCGGCGCGGCAGCAATTTAAGAAACGCTGGAGGACGTTTCTGGTTATTGTCGCCGCTGATGGAAACACAAATGACACTCGGAGAACCGAGGCTCAGGAGGGAGAGCGAGTCGGTCGGCCATGTTGGAAGATATGAACCGAACAAGCTAATTGATAATATTAAGCTTATTTAACGCATGTTTATTTTGTATCTTTGTAAGTTTTTACTCTACAGTTTGCTATTTATGATAGAAAAAACTATGAAATTATATGTATTTTATAGTATAGATTAAAAACCTACATTATTGTAGTTTTCTTTACTAACACAAGTCAAGTTCTTTAATCATTGTCCAAATATGACTTTTAAATCGATAAAGGTATTATAAAAAATATTATAGATATAATCCAAATTTTAATAGATATTAATGTTACTGTACGTTTTAAATATTAATTAAATGTATTTTTATTTTTTTGTCAAACTCTAAATAAATTAAAACTACATCTTTTTTAAATTAAACAAGTTTTCTTTTTCGTGATTTAAAGGTCAATATTTTATTTTATTTTTTTGGGATTAATTCCACAAAATATTCCAATAACAAAAATGCCCATTTTCAGTTAAAATGCTTAGAGTGAGTTTTTTAATTGTTATGACAAAATTCTAAATAATAATAATGATTCAAAAGTAACCATTGATAGTTTATTTTTATTAGGTTTTATGTTTTTCTGACTCCAGAACATTGTTGTTTTTCGATCATGTGACCATCACAAGATGAGCCTAGTGGTCATAATGTAAAGGCTCATCTGTGTGCGTGCGTGCGTGCGTGTGCGTGCGTGCGTGCGTGTGTGCGCGTGTGTGTGTGTGTGTGTGTCTTCTACTGGGTTCTGATCAACTGAGCAAGATTTACGGTCCATGTTTGTCTGATGCTGCCGCGTCAGTGACACTGCGGTCAAAGTGCCAGGAAGGCGGAGTGAGCAGCACTTCATTAAAGTACACACACTCACACACACACACTTCATTTACCGTGAGAGGAAGAGCACGACTGGTCTCCGGTGGATCCTTCCATCAATGTTTAATGAGCTCGCGAGCAGAAACGTCCAGGAATCAAACAATCGTCTGAAGAAACACGCGCCGCTACCTGCCGCCGCCGCCGTCTGGCTGTCGGCCATTAAACCCGCAACTCTGGCCTGAATTATTGATGGCGGCGTCCATCTCTGCCCACTTGGACGACGGGAACGGACGCTTCAGGAAACACCCACCGAGGCTGTGAAGCGGATCCGTCCCGACTAATGGCTCTGGTTTGGTCCCATCGGGACGTCTTCTTTTTTGTTAACCGTCAGTAAAAGTTTTGACCGACTTCCTAAAGTCACTCGATGACCCGTAACATTCTAGCGCTTATGGTCAGAGCTGTCCGTCAAAAATACATAAAAATACTACATGTTCCTTCTACTCCCACTATTACTACTTATTCTGCTACTTCTACTACCACTACTACTCCTACATTACCACTTCTATGAATACTTTTACTTATTCTACTAATATTCTACTAATTCTACTACTTATTCTACTCCTACTTCTACTACTACTTATTCTACTACTACTTATTCTACTTCTAGTACTAGTTCTTCTACTACTTATTCTACTTCTACTTCTACTACTACTTATTCTACCTATTCTACTTATTCTAGTACTAATTCTTCTCCTACTAATTCTATTACTTCTAGTACTAATTCTTCTCCTATTATTACTTCTACTACTAATTATTCTACTACTTATTCTACTACTTATTCTACTACTACTAATTCTTCTACTACGTATTCTACTTCTACTACTAATTCTACTACTTCTACTACTAATTCTTCTACTACATTTACTACTTCTTCTACTACATTTACTACTTCTTCTACTCCCACTACTTGTACTACTAATTCTTCTACTACTTCTACTACTACTTATTCTACTACTTCTACTTCTACTACTAATTTAACTGTTACTTCTACTCCCACTACTACTCCTACTTTACTACTAATTCTATGACTACTTTTACTTATACTACTAATTATTGTACGACTTCTACTCCTTCTTCTACTTCTACTATTACTTATTCTACTTCTACTACTATTCTACTTCTAGTACTAATTCTTCTTATTTTCTTCTTTTTCTTCTCCTCAACCTTTATTGGGTATTTATTATACTTATTATCTTTGTTTCAATGTTATTACATCAGTCTTTCTCCTTTATACCATCATTTCAACTGTTTACACACATTTTTACTTTGAATACTTTTACTTTAGATTGTTTCAGTTTTACAGATTTACTGTATTTTATTCTGAAATTCCAAATTAATAAAAACAAAAAAAAGGAATTAAACTAAAATCTAACTTGGGTTGAAAAAAAAAGGACTTTGGAAAATTAGCAATTTAACATGAACATTAAAATAAAACTTGACTGTTATAAAGTTAATCCTTGAAAAATCTAAATATGTCCAGAGAAAAAAATGTGAGAAAATATGACTAAATATTATGTTTGTAAAGAAAATAAAAAAGGGTGTTAACGACCATAAATAGGAAAAATGTATCCAGACAAAAAACAACACTTGGTCTGCAGTCATATTGATATTGAGTGTTGTCATGTGACCTCGGTGTCATGGCAACCTGCTGCTCCTTCCTCGCCCTGACGCTCTCACATGTCGCCCTGAAACTTTAATGACTTCTCCTCCTGGTCCGGTCGACATGTCCTCGTGACGGTGCGACCATCATGTACTTCTACACCCGTGGACGACCTCCGCCCTCCTGGAGACGCAAGGTCCTGCTGGCCTCTCCGAGTGTTCCTCTGTCAGAGTGTCAGGAGTGTGTTGTGTCCGAAGAACGTGTCTCGTCAACTTCCTGGTTTAGAACCGCCATACCTGTTCTCATGCGACTCCTCTGTCGGCTCGGGATTGGAACCAACGACCTCTTCTATCTTTTCGCTGCAGGAGGACGAGGCCAGAGAAGAAGAGAACGGGAGGATTGAGCCGGTGGGTCGAGCGGACTCCTGCCTGGACCACACAGGAGCCAGGTCTCTGGAGTAAGTTCAACACTCCTGGTGGTTTTCCTAGTTTTCTCTTTTTTTATTCCATTCTTTTCTTCAAAAACTTCATCTATACTTCAGTATTTCCTCTGTTTTCTTCTTCTTGTACCTGATCGTTTTGTTATTCCTTTGATCTTCTGTCACTCTATTACCCTTTCCATCATTTCTTCTTCTCCTTTTCCTTCTTCTTACTGATCTATACTTCAATATTTCTTCTGTTTTCTTCTCTCCATCTACTTGTTCCTCATTGTGTTCTTGCACACCTTTGTTTTGTTATTCCTTTGATCTTCCGTCACTCTATTACCCTTTCCATCATTTCTTCTTCTCCTTTTCCTTCTTCTTACTGGTCTGTTCTTCAATATTTCCTCATTTTCTTCTCTCCATCTACTTGTTACACTCCATTGTTTTGTTATTCCTTTGATCTTCCGTCACTCTATTACCCTTTCCATCATTTCTTCTTCTTCTTTTCCTTCTTCTTACTGATCTACACTTCAATATTTCTTCTGTTTTCTTCTCTCCATCTACTTGTTCCTCATTGTGTTCTTACACACCTTTGTTTTGTTATTCCTTTGATCTTCTGTCACTCTATTACCCTTTCCATCATTTCTTCTTCTCCTTTTCCTTCTTCTTACTGATCTATACTTCAATATTTCTTCTGTTTTCTTCTCTCCATCTACTTGTTCCTCATTGTGTTCTTGCACACCTTTGTTTTGTTATTCCTTTGATCTTCCGTCACTCTATTACCCTTTCCATCATTTCTTCTTCTCCTTTTCCTTCTTCTTACTGGTCTGTTCTTCAATATTTCCTCATTTTCTTCTCTCCATCTACTTGTTACACTCCATTGTTTTGTTATTCCTTTGATCTTCCGTCACTCTATTACCCTTTCCATCATTTCTTCTTCTTCTTTTCCTTCTTCTTACTGATCTACACTTCAATATTTCTTCTGTTTTCTTCTCTCCATCTACTTGTTCCTCATTGTGTTCTTACACACCTTTGTTTTGTTATTCCTTTGATCTTCTGTCACTCTATTACCCTTTCCATCATTTCTTCTTCTACTCGTCATCTGTTTTTTTGTTTTCATCAGTCTTCTTTTCCTTCTTCTTTCTGGTCTTTACTTCAATGTTTCTTCTCTTCATCTACTTGTTCCTCATTCTGTTCTTACACTCCTTTGATCTTTCACCTTATTTCCCTTTTCCATCATTTCTCATTTTCTCCTTCTGTTTTTCTTTTTCTTCATTCTTTCTGATCTATACTACAGTATTTCCTTCTTTATTAATTTTTTATTCTTTTCATACTCCTTTGATCTTCTCTCGTCTTACTTCCTCCCTCATTCCTCACCTCTTCTTCTTCTCCTTCTCATCTATTTTATTTAAGTCATCTTTTCCTCCTTCTTCCAGATTTACACTTGAGTATTTTTCTTTTCTTTTCTTCTTCTCTAGTCCTCTGATGTTTTGTCTCTTTATCGTCTCCTTGTTTCTCTTTTCAATCTCGTCCTCCGACGGTAACTCGCGGCGACTCTTTAATCTGGTTTACTGGGATTATTGTGATTTAAGATGTTTCGCGCAGATTTCCTTCCGTCGCCGCTTTTGTTTGTGAAACGACTCATTTCCATAATTCTCTCTTTTGTGGGAGTCAAATGATCCGAGTCTCGCCGGTTTCTCCCACACACCCGGTATTAACCCCTCGCTCGCCCACCCCCGCCCCTCTCTCTCTCTCCTTCAGTTTGATATTCAGGTGATTATTATTGAGATTTTTCTGCGCGACTTGTTGTCGACGAGAGGCCTCCGTCTCCCCGAGCTAATCACGCTCGCGCTACCAACCTCTGAGGCGATTACGCCTGACATCTGCTGAAACCTGCGTCTCCGCCGCTCGCTCCCGTCGCCCCGGGCGACAAGAGTTCAGAGCGCCGGAGTAAAAAAAAAAAAAGTGATTTGTTTTTCCTCGCCGTGAAAAGTAAATATCGGCGAATGAAAGAAGGCGGCGCGTCAGTCAGTCGTCCGCTGGAGACTCGGAGTAGAGCGTCGCTTCATCTTCTGGATGTCAATCACTGGGGCTGTTGCCGTGGCAACGTATTTGTGGTTTCCTGCATGTTTTCACCTGGATTTTCCTACATTTTTACATGTAATTTCGTTTATTCTTTCTCCTGCACAGATTATTCTTTTTTTGTGTTTGTTTCACATTTGTTGTTTTCTTTTGGTTCACGTGGTGTCCTCCCCCCTTTCTGTCTCACCCCCTCACCCCCCCCCCCCCCCTCCCCTATAGAGAGATAGTCAAACTGGTGGAGGTCTCAAACGATGGAGGTCCTCTGGGGATCCACGTGGTTCCCTTCAGTGGTCGCGACCGCAGGTAACCCCAGATATCCAACGAGCTGTGGGGGGATCGAAGAGACACAGACACAGACACACACACACACACTCACACACAGACACACACACACACACACACACACACACACACACACACACACACACACACACACACACACACACACACACACACACACACACACACACACACACACACACACACACACACACACACACACACACACACACACACACACACACACACACACTCGCACACACACACACACACTCGCATCGGCCTCAAAGGTTTGATGTTAAATTTTTGTTGTCAACACGTTCTTTCTCTTTTTAATATTTAAACTTGTTCCGACTTTGATGTCAATATTTTGACTTTTATGTTGGTTCGTTTCATCTCCGCTCCTCGTGGTTAGTTTTCAACTTTAAAAGGTTTGACTTTCTAGAAAGTGATTTCATGACCAGAACTTTCACAGATTTTTTTTAAATCAGACTTTTTCAGAACTTTTCTTACCTATTTATTCATATTTAAATACACAATATTATTATACTTTTTATTTTTATGACTTTAATTGTGACTTTATCGTCGTTTTTTTGTATCGACGTTAACAAATCGACTCATAATCACCTTTTAAATCATGTCTTTTTGTAATTATGTTCGTTTTTCACTCATTATTATTGTCGTTTTATCACGTTTATTATTATTATTTATCATTGCTTTTGTGTGTTTGAGGAACTACATTTATCTGGACCTAAAGTATATGTTATATATTTATTTAGATTTATTTGTATAGAAATCAAATCAAAAACATAATTATTCAATGTGCTTTACAGAGAATTATCGTAATTCAACAAATAAAAATCATTAAATATGTAGAAATTAATTGAACAAGATTAGTTGAGAAAATAATAAATAAAATAAAAATGTGGATGCAAATAAAAAGGAAGCCTTGATCCATTATGAGGTAAAATTAACATAAAGAAATTAATAATAGATGTGTTTGTTGTTTTGGGAAATTTAGAAAACATTAAATAATTAATTTACAAATTAAATGTAAATAACTTTACATAATATATGAGAGTTTGCCATTTGAAAGCGAATCAATTGTTTTCCTTCGACTCGCTCCGGCGCCGCAGACGTCCGTCAGTTAATTAAAGTGAAACTTTAAAAAAAGTTCTTCTCAGAAACCGGATCAGCAGCTCCGGTCCAGTCCATCGAACCTCATCAACCTAAGAGCTCGTCTCTGATGGACTTCTTTATCGCCGTCCGTCACGGCTCGTGTTCCTCCTGGACCCGGGCCCAGAACTCCGCTCGGACAAACTCTCAACGACTTCCCGGTCAAGATGAGGATCGGCACCTCCGAGTCTGAGGCCCTGATTCTCGACCTGTAGACCAGGTCTTCAGGGTTCTCGAGGGTTTTCCTCGTGAAGACGAAGGTGAATCAAATCGTGGAAAATTAACGAAAAGAAGTACGAAAACTCTGAGAGAAGAAGTGACAGAAGATAAATAAAAGAAAGAACAGAAGAAAAGAAGGTCAGTTGAGTCTACAGTCAGTGATGAGGATCAGCTCCTCCGAGTCCGAGGCCCTGATTCTCGACCTGTAGACCAGGTCTTCAGGGTTCCTGAGGGTTTTTCTTGTGGAGACGAAGGTGAATGAAATCGTGGAAAATAAACGAAAAGAAGTACGAAAACTCTGAGAGAAGATGTGACAGAAGATAAATGAAAGAACAGAAGAAAAGAAGGTCAGTTGAGTCTACAGTCAGTGATGAGGATCAGCTCCTCCGAGTCTGAGGCCCTGATTCTCGCTTTGGTCCTCGACCTGAAGACAAGGTTTTCTTTGTGAATCAAATCATAGAAAATAAACGAAAAGAAGTACGAAAACTCTGAGAGAAGATGTGACAGAAGATAAATAAAAGAAAGAACAGAAGAAAAGAAGGTCAGTTGGGTCTACAGTCAGTGATGAGGATCAGCTCCTCCGAGTCTGAGGCCCTGATTCTCGCTTTGGTCATCGACCTGAAGACAAGGTTTTCTTTGTGAATCAAATCATGGAAAATAAACGACAATAAGTACGAAAACTCTGAGAGAAGATGTGACAGAAGATAAATAAAAGAAAGAACAGAAGAAAAGAAGTTGAGTCTACAGTCAGTGATGAGGATCAGCTCCTCCGAGTCTGAGGCCCTGATTCTCGCTTTGGTCCTCGACCTGAAGACAAGGTTTTCTTTGTGAATCAAATCATGGAAAATAAACGACAATAAGTACGAAAACTCTGAGAGAAGATGTGACAGAAGATAAATAAAAGACAGAACAGAAGAAAAGAAGAAGTTGAGTCTACAGTCAGTGATGAGGATCAGCTCCTCCGAGTCTGAGGCCCTGATTCTCGCTTTGGTCATCGACCTGAAGACAAGGTTTTCTTTGTGAATCAAATCATGGAAAATAAACGACAATAAGTACGAAAACTCTGAGAGAAGATGTGACAGAAGATAAATAAAAGAAAGAACAGAAGAAAAGAAGAAGTTGAGTCTACAGTCAGTGATGAGGATCAGCTCCTCCGAGTCCAAGGCCCTGATTCTCGACCTGTAGACCAGGTCTTCAGGGTTCTTGAGGATTTTCCTTGTGGAGACGAAGGTGAATCAAATCGTGGAAAATAAACGGAACGAAAACTCAAAAGAACAGAAGAAAAGAAGGTCAGTTGAGAAGCTACATGAGTCCGTGATGAGGATCAGCTCCTCCAGGTTCTGCTCCTCCACGACCCTCAAACGTCTCCTTGTGCTCCTCGACACGTCTAATCCCGGCCCCGATGAATGAACCGCATTCAGGCCCGAGTCGCGATAATCTGGATCTCGCTGTGACCGGCGAGATCACGACGACTTCCTGGCGCTCTGATCCCCTCGCCGCCTTTCAGGACGCGCCAGCGACTCTCCTCCGCCGCCGCGCTCACAGACGTAATCCGCTCGGTCACGCCGGATTACAAGGCAGCAGGAGCCGCTGCCGCATCCGCAGAGAGACGCTCCCCTGGTCCAGATTATCTCCGACGGAACTTCAGCTCGTCCTCCACAAAGACGAGAGAGTCGAGCGTCTGCAGACGAAAATATTGGAAACATTAAACGTTTCTAATGTTGACACTTGATCGTTGCACCAGGATCGGCTGAGGATCGAGTAGCTCGGTGCTCTGTTGGTCTGGTCTGGTGGCTCGATGATAACATTCTATATTGAATTCAGAAAGCTGTAAAATTAAGTATTTTGAATTGATAAATTTAGTTTTTTAATTATTAAAATCATTATATCAAACTGTATGTGTAAAAAAAAAAATAATAATAATCTGTTTAACAGTTTTTTATTCTAATTTTCAAGAACTTAATAATTAAACCTTTAAATATACAAATAAAATAATAATTCAATAATTAAAAAAAAAACATATCCATCCTTGAGATATAGAAATTAAAATGACGAATATGAAATGCTAATAAAACAACATTTCAATAAAATGAAAAAAAAATCAACCGTTTAATTCAACCTTTCATGACGCGAGCGAAATAAAGGAAACATATATTTATAAATAATTTAAAGGATTCGTTGTGGTAAACAAAAATAGGATTGGAATGTTACATTTAAGATGTAAAAAAATGTAAAAATTCTAAATGTATAAAAGAGAAGTAATTTGTTTTTTGTTAGCAAAATATTAAATGAATTAAAGTTTTAAATCTTGCATCCACTTGACTGAGGCGGCAGATCATGAATAAAACTAATACAAATCAATATTTGGAACAAAAGTCAAATATAATGGCCCGAAATAAAAACTTTATTTGTTGCTAGAACTTCCTCAAATGAGCCGTACAGGTGGAGGGAGCTCACCTGCTTGACCTCTTGACCCCCGCAGGACTCTGGGCTTGCTGGTCAAGCGTCTGGAACACGGCGGGAAAGCGCAGCAACAAGGACTCTTCCAGGAAAACGACTGCATCGTTCGCATCAACAACGGCGACCTGAGGAACATCCGCTTCGAACAGTAAGACCACAGGGGGCGCTGTTCCCTCAGACCTTATCTCCTTTCATCGTTGCTGGAATTCTGTCTCGAGTGTCGCTGGGCTTTAGGGATCATGGGGGGGGGGGAGGGGGGTCCTCTTGGGAACGTCGCTGGCTGGGAACAGGAGTCTGGAATCTCATCATAAAGTCTGACAGCAGATATTTAGCATTTCATCCAGCTGGCCTCAGGAGTCCTACAGACCTGAGCGACAGCAACAGGTGCTGCTGACACCAGTGATGAGAGTCCTTGGTTTTATCTTCAAATCTAATAACATATATTTGAGTTTTTTATTTTACTTAGATTCTTTTTTCCATCTTTTTTTGGTTTTCTGTGTCGTTTTCTTTCTTATTGTCATTTCTTTACTCTTTGTTCATCTGTTCTGACGAGATTATTTTACTTTCATTCATTCATTTAATCAGACGTGTCTAGAAATTATCGCTGACATCAAAATATTGAATTGCGAAATTTAAAATATTGAAATTGTATATATTTTTTAAGCATTTACTTGTATTTTTTCAGAATAATTTGATTTAAAAGTTTCTTTATCTAAAGGTTAATTTAAAAAAAACAATCATTCAATCATTTATATATTGAAAGGTAGATTTTTATTAAATAATTGAATTAAAAAAGTTCCAATATTCTTCTAATTAATGCATTTTTAAACCTGTAGTTTGATATTTTAATTCCAATAATTAAAAAACTATTTCTCTAGATTCATTATATTTTAATTTCGTAGCCATTTAAATCACATCATGTGATCATCTGTGCGTCGCATGATTGGCTGAAAGTTTAATCATGTACTTATTATAGCAACATTTTTATATTGAATTTAAAAGGCTACAAATCAAAACATATTGAAGTTAATGAATATATTTGTGAATTATATGAATCATAATATCAAACTGTATGTGTAAAAATGTGAAAATATTCTAATTCTTAAATTCAAATTTATAAAAACCTCAGAAAATAGACATTTTTCAATTAAATTATTCATGAAAACAACTTTTATCCTTTGAATATATATGTTTTTTAATAGATTATACAAGAAAATGTTACGCTTCAGTCTTCTGATGCACGTGTTGTGCGAACGAGTTCACCTTTAACCCTGGTTTCTTCCCCTCAGAGCCCAGAACATGTTCCGTCAGGCCATGCGTTCTCCGGTCATCATGTTCCACGTGGTCCCGTCGACCCTGAAGGCCCACTACGAGCAGATCTCCCAGCCGGACAAGAACCCGGAGCTGTCGGGCCGCTTCAGTCCCGAGTCCTTGTCCGGGAGCGTGGTGTCCGGGGCGGAGCCGAGGATCTCCAGACACGGGTCGCACCATCACCAGGAGGGGAGCGAGGTCTACCATCCACTGCCTCACCCGGCGGTGTCGGCCGCCAAACCCCCCACCGGGCAGAACCACTCGCCCCAGAGGGGTCCGACTCCCACCGCCGGGTTCACCAAGAAGGTGGGCCGGAGGCTCAACATCCCGCTGAAGAAGGGTCCGGAGGGTCTCGGCTTCAGCATCACGTCCCGGGACGTCCCGCTCGGAGGCTCCGCCCCCATCTACGTGAAGAACATCCTGCCGCGAGGGGCCGCCATCCAAGATGGCCGCCTGAAGGCAGGAGACAGGCTGCTGGAGGTGAGACGACTCGACGGGCGTCACGGAGAGCTGTCAGTCAAGGCTGACGAACACACTCTGACGCAGGTGAACAACGTGGACCTGAACGGGCGGACGCAGGAGGAGGTGGTGTCGCTGCTGCGGGCCACGCCCATGGGGGGCGCTGTTGTGCTGCTGGTGCTGAGACAGGAGGAGACTTTCCTCACCCGAGAGGTGAGTTCATGCTCCTCTTCCTCACCTCCTCCTCTTCTTCATCATCCTTACCTCCTCTTCTTGCTCATCCTAACCTCCTCTTCTTCTTCATCATCCTCACCTCCTCTTCATCATCATCCTCACCTCCTCTTCATCATCCTCACCTCCTCTTCATCATCATCCTCACCTTCTCTTCTTCATCTTCACCTCCACTTCTTCATCATCCTCACCTCTTCATCACCCTCACCTCCTCTTCATCATTCTCACCTCCTCTTCATCATCCTCACCTCCTCTTCTTCATCATCCTCACCTCCTCTTCTTCATCATCCTCACCTCCTCTTCTCTATCATCCTCACCTCCTCTTCTTCATCATCCTCATCTCCTCTTCTTCATCGTCCTCATCTCCTCTTCTCTATCATCCTCACCTCCTCTTCTCTATCATCCTCACCTCTTCTTCTTCATCATCCTCACCTCTTCTTCTTCATCATCCTCACCTCCTCCTCTCTATCATCCTCACCTCCTCCTCTCTATCATCCTCACCTCTTCTTATTCATCATCCTCACCTCCTCCTCTCTATCATCCTCACCTCCTCCTCTCTATCATCCTCACCTCTTCTTATTCATCATCCTCACCTCCTCCTCTCTATCATCCTCACCTCCTCCTCTCTATCATCCTCACCTCTTCTTCTTCATCATCCTCACCTCCTCCTCTCTATCATCCTCACCTCT
Source organism: Callionymus lyra (assembly GCF_982586985.1). NCBI lineage: Eukaryota > Metazoa > Chordata > Actinopteri > Syngnathiformes > Callionymidae > Callionymus > Callionymus lyra. The sequence goes on from NC_141833.1 coordinate 16,282,302, forward strand.
TCTTCTTCATCATCCTCACCTCCTCTTCTTCATCATCCTCACCTCCTCTTCTTCATCATCCTCACCTCCTTTTCTTCATCATCCTCACCTCTTCTTCTTCATCATCCTCACCATCCTTCTTCATCATCCTCACCTCCTCCTCTCCATCATCCTCCCCTCTTCTTCATCGTCCTCACCTCCTCCTCTCTATCATCCTCACCTCCTCCTCTCTATCATCCTCACCTCTTCTTCTTCATCATCCTTACCTCCTCCTCTCTATCATCCTCACCTCTTCTTCTTCATCATCCTCACCTCCTCCTCTCTATCATCCTCACCTCCTCCTCTCTATCATCCTCACCTCTTCTTCTTCATCATCCTCACCTCCTCCTCTCTATCATCCTCACCTCTTCTTCTTCATCATCCTCACCTCCTCCTCTCTATCATCCTCACCTCCTCCTCTCTATCATCCTCACCTCTTCTTCTTCATCATCCTCACCTCCTCTTCTTCATCGTCCTCACCTCCTCCTCTCTATCATCCTCACCTCCTCCTCTCTATCATCCTCACCTCTTCTTCTTCATCATCCTCACCTCCTCCTCTCTATCATCCTCACCTCTTCTTCTTCATCATCCTCACCTCCTCTTCTTCATCATCCTCACCTCCTCTTCTTCATCATCCTCACCTCCTCTTCTTCATCATCCTCACCTCTTCTTCTTCATCATCCTCACCATCCTTCTTCATCGTCCTCACCTCCTCCTCTCTATCATCCTCACCTCTTCTTCATCGTCCTCACCTCCTCCTCTCTATCATCCTCACCTCCTCCTCTCTATCATCCTCACCTCCTCCTCTCTATCATCCTCACCTCTTCTTCTTCATCATCCTCACCTCCTCCTCTCTATCATCCTCACCTCCTCCTCTCTATCATCCTCACCTCTTCTTCTTCATCATCCTCACCTCCTCTTCTTCATCGTCCTCACCTCCTCCTCTCTATCATCCTCACCTCCTCCTCATCTTGTCTGGTCTCCTGCTCTCCTGAGATAGCAGATTGATGGATGTGGAGAACAAACAGACTGAGTCCTCAGTGAGCACCGTCTGAATATCAATAAGTCGACGAGCCGCTCATGAAACATTCTTAACTTCTCCGAAAACATGACTCGGCAGATTTTGAAGTTGTTCTGCGATGTTTCCACGCCACTGTAGTTGATGATGTCACAGGAAGTCCCTAACACTCGGTCATACTCGCGGTGACTCGATCCACTCGGAGAGACAGACTTCCATGACTCTGGGACGCCAGAGTGAATTTATTTGTGGCACGCCGGCAGCGTCGGGTCTCCGGGGGCGTCAGAGCGGCGAGTTTGTCAGCCGCCGCTTGATTAGTGACAATTATCACAGCGAGCGGCGAAGACGAGGCCGTCGGCGAGCTGTCACCGCAGGCGAGGAAGTGGCTGACGAGTCAATACTGCAGGTCGGAGTCTGCAGTATTGACTCGTTAGCATGAGATCATCGACTTGTAGAATGCAGCTATGTTAGCGTAGCATTGCAGCTAAGTTAGTGTCGCTGGCAACTATGTTAGCATAGCATCGTACCTGTTTTAGTAGCAGTTAGCACAGCACTGCTGCTGTGTTAGTGTAGCACCTATGTTAGCACAGCATTGCAGCGAAGTTAGTGTCGCTAGCAGCTATGTTAGCATAGCATCGTACCTGTTTTAGTAGCAGTTAGCACAGCACTGCTGCTGTGATAGTGTAGCACCTATGTTAGCACAGCATTGCAGCTATGTTAGTGTCGCTAGCAACTATGTTATTGTCGCTAGCAGCTATGTTAGCATAGTATCATACCTGTTTTAGCATAGCACCTATGTTGCCACAGCCCTGCTGCTGTGTTAGTGTAGCACCTATGTTAGCACAGCACTGCAGCTGTGTTAGTGTAGCACCTACGTTAGCGTAGCCTTTCAGCTATATCAGTGTCGATAGCAGCCATGTTACCATATTATTTCAGCTACGTTAGTGTCATACCTACGTTAGCGTAGCATTTGCAGTTGTGTTAGTGTAGCACCTACGTTAGCATGTTAGTGCAGCTGTTGTGGTCTAGGGTTGCAGCTGTGTCACTGTATTACTTAGCTTTGCGTAGCGTTGCACCTGTGTTAGTGTAGCACCTAAGTTAGCATAGTATTGCAGCTATATCAGTCTCACTAGCAGCCATTTTGGCAAAGCATTGCAACTGTGTTCATAAAGCATAGATGGATAAACTTTATTCTTTGTTAGCATAGCATTGCAGCTATGTCAGTGTCGCTAGCAGCTGTGTATTGCAGTCATTGTAGTGTATTGTGTCATTGTAGCACCTAAGTTAGCGTATCATTTGCAGCTGTGTGAGAGTAGCACCTTAGCTAGCTTAGCATTGATGCTTTGTTAGTTACTTAGAGTAGCATGTTAGCACTTTGAGGTTGTCGTGATCATTTCTTTTTTTTACTGTCCTCCAGCAGAACGCAGAACCCCAAACACAGAACCCCCGAGAGACGGTGAGCTACACCCCAACACCTGTTCACATCTCACCCTTCATCCACACATGACACTCTTGTTATTTTATATTATTTATTTTCCCATGTTCCGTGTTCCATAGTAGTTCAGTTACAGATGATTGACAGGTCGAACCGCTGACCGCGTCTTCACCACTTTTTCGAAAACTCCTCGGAAAACTTTTAAATCGTTGCGAGCGTTCTGCCGACAAAGCGCCACTCGCTACGGTTTTTTTCCTCCCAAAAGTCCTCGCCCTTTCCCAGCAGCCTTAATGGAGTTGATAGATGTTGTCATGGTCGAAGCGTGGACGCGCCGCTGAGTGGACGGTCAGACGTGTGTGAGGTAATGCATGTATTGATTTGTTGACGAGGAAACAAAAATCATCTTAAGTGATGAATCACGAGAGACTCCAGAGACACGAACACTCAGAGAATTAATTTAACATTTTAGTCTTTTTTTTTTTTCCTATTCAAAACGATTTTTAATGTTCGCCGTTTTAATATTATTATTTTGTTTATTGTTACTATGAAGTATATCGGTGCAATCACAAGATTTAATCTTCTTTTTTTTAAATTGAATTGTTGTTATTTTTTTCAAGAATTTAATTAGAAAAACAAATAATTTAACTCAATATTTTCTTTATTAAAAAGTTGACTAACTTTTTAAATTAAATAATTGTTAAAGAAATTCAGAAATAATTATATATATTTTTAATTTGTGTAAAAAACAAACATTTTATTAAATATATTTTAAATAATAGCCTTTTAAATTCGATATAAAACTATAGATATAATAGTAACATAATTTTTATATTAAATTAATATTGAATTTAGAACAAAAAAAGGGAGTCATTATAATTCACTATATTAATTATTAATTAATATTACTACTTAATATCACTGTTTGTGTAATTGAAAATATTAAAAAAAAAAATAATAATTCAATGATTGGAAAAAATATGTTTTTATTGTGACTTGGATTATTCTCAAGAGTCTTTATTTAATTTGAATTTATCAAATAATGGTTCAAATCATAAGAAAAAAAAGGTTCCTATTCATTATTTATTATTTAATAATTTTCCCCAATTTAAAGTTTTTGTACTTTTATAGTGGAAATAAAAAGTTCCAAATCTGTTACAGGAAATAGAAATTGGGGTTCAGCAGCTTTTTTCATTATCTGCCCGAGTCGCAAACACTTTCTTGTTTTAAACTCTTCCACTCGGGTCGAGCGGCACCTGGACCCGCGGTACCATCCGTCCTCGGTGCCGCCGCTGTCGGGCCTGTAATGGGGTCCATAACGCGAACACCGGGCTCGGCCGTCGACCGCATCCGTCTCGCCCGCAGTAACACGACTGCAGACGTCGTCCATCAACGCTCCGGTTCTCCGGTGTAACGATGCAGCTCTCCTGATGGAGGCGCCGTCATCAGCATCCATCTGAGATTACAGCCGAATTACCTCCATCTGAGAGTCTGCAACACAACAATGTTACTTCACTTCTCTCAGGGAACATTCCCGCGTCGGAGTGATTGAAGTGTTTTGATACTTTTTGACTGAAGTCAGAACCAGAGATAAAAGTTCAGATGGAAGTTGAACAAGGATGTCTATGTAGAAATATAAATATTATATTTAGCAACACTTACTAAATCATTCTAATTGTCACATCATCACATTATTATTATTATCGTAGTTCTTTTTATCAGAATATTTATCGTGAATTAATCAACATATAGAAAGAAATCTGCTCTGAATCACACAACAGAAGATTATAATTAATAAGTAAAGATAATTTAATAGCGAAATAAGAAGAGGCTTTTATAAACACATTTAAATATATATATATTTGTATCTCAACATTTGTATAAACTAATATAAGGGTTTTAAAAATGTCTTGGAGAATAATTGACCACAAAATAATTGACAAAATGTAAATTAAAATGTAGATTTAATTTAATTTAATAAATGTGTTTATGTTAGTCTGTGTGACATAACATGGATTCTAAATAAAAATATATTGTAATTATTATAGTCATTTTCATGTAAATATACGATTTGTTTTGTAATTTACTTGTTTTGTAAAACTATGGTTAGAAATATGCATAAATTACACACTCAAATATACAAATCTATAACATTATACTTTTAAAATAATTGATTTATCAAAGTAAATAAATATATATTAAAACAAATTTTAAAAAAACGTTGCATCTGGAGATTTGCATAAACTAATAAGTTTTATATATTTTGTCAATTAAAACATTATCAAATTAATTGTATGTGATTTTATAGTGTGGTGGTCGCGCGGCAGGTCATGTGACCCAGGTCATGTGACCCAGGCACTAAGACGACTATCTCTCCTAGAGTATAAAGTAACGTGGTCCTCGGTCTTGTGTAAACTGATCGACCCCGGAGTCACGTTGAAACGGCGTCCTTGCCGTGAAAGTGAGAACCATGAGGTCGGACTCGATCCTCGCCCCCCCTCCCTCCTCCCTCCCATCCGTCCGTCCGTGCGGCAGGAAAAGGAAGTTATTCTTTTTTTAATTATCTTCTAATTCAATTCCGAGTCTCTCCGTGGGCTCCGGAATAATTAAATTGCTGTTGTTCTTCTAAATGTTGGACATTTCCCAGGAGTCTTTGCTGCAGCTCCTTCTCCTGCAGAGCAACAACTGATGTTTCCTCCCCCCTTCTCCCCCTTCTCCCCCTTCTCCCCCGTCTCCACACTCCCACCCCTCCGGAAACAAAGCAGCTAATGACGCCCGACACCGAGACCCCTGATTGAATTCATCAGCGTGCACGTAATTACAGCCGAGAGCGCGCACGTGCATTCAGGCGACAGCTGTCAAATAACGAGCGGCGCAGAAAAGGTCTTATTGTGAGGGAGGAGGGAGAGAATGTGAGGGGAGAGGGGGATGAAGAGGGGAAGACAAGAGGGGTGACTAGAGGGAGGTGAAGAGAGGAGGGGTGGGTGAGACAGGTGAGAAATAAAGGGGAGGAAATGGATGGTGGGAAGAAAATGTGGAATAAATGTAGTTAAAGATTGTGTCAAGAGTCTGGCGATACGATACGTATCACGATACGGTGACAACGATACGATATATCGCGATACTGTAGTAAGGAGGATATGTTTGTAGTATTGTCGAGTACTTGACTCTAGTGTTGTAGTATTTACAGACCACATGACTCTTGAAGAAGTTGTAACTGCTTTCATTTGTTTTCAAACCAAAATATGTCCAAGCTGATGGCGTCGTCTGTATCCTCTCGTCCTCAGTAGTAACTGCTTTCATTTGTTTTAAAACCAAAATATGTCCAAACATCAGCTTTATAAGCTGATGGCGTCGTCTGTATCCTCTCGTCCTCAGTAGTAACTGCTTTCATTTGTTTTAAAACCAAAATATAAGTAAGTAAGTAATATGTCCAAACATCAGCTTTAAAAGCTGATGGCGTCGTCTGTATCCTCTCGTCCTCAGTAGTAACTGCTTTCATTTGTTTTAAAACCAAAATATGTCCAAACCTGATGGCGTCGTCTGTATCCTCTCATCCTCAGTCATAGCTGGAATCTCGCTGGATTTCATTCCTCCTTTTTATTTGCGGAGGACGTAATCACTGCTGCCATCTAGTGGCCGGACTTTTAATTGCAACACAAATATGAACAAACGCAGTGAATGTTTTAATGTTACCGGAAATAAGTGTTTTATTTGATTCACACTTTATTGAAATATACATTTACAATAAGAATAGTTTGAAGTGCTGTTGAATATTGATACAGTATTGTGAAATAAAAAATATTGCAATATATTTGTCAATCAATGTTTTCCAAACTCTTAGAAAAGAAACAAAACATTCTTTCTTTCTCTGTGGTTTGCGTTGCACAACAAAAACATTATGACCAGCTGCGTCACACACACACCACAGTGTCTGTGCTGCTGCTGACCTCGGCTCCCTTTTTTTTTGTGGCAGAAGCTGGAGGAGGACGAGCTGGTCATGACCCCCGATGGCACGCGAGAGTTCCTGACCTTCGAGATCCCGCTCAGCGACTCAGGGTCGGCGGGCCTGGGGGTCAGCGTGAAGGGGAACCGGTCCAAGGAGAACCACGCCGACCTCGGCATCTTCGTCAAGTCCATCATCAACGGAGGCGCCGCCTGCAAGGTCGGCGCGTCGTCACTGTTGTGACTCATGATCAGGAGGTTTTTTGTTGACACGGGTTCCGTCTCCCCTCTGGCGCGGGAACAGGACGGGAGGCTACGGGTCAACGATCAGCTGGTGGCCGTGAACGGAGAGTCTCTGCTGGGGAAGACCAACCACGAGGCCATGGAGACCCTGAGGAAGTCCATGTCCACGGAGGGGAACAAGCGAGGGACGATCCAGCTCATCGTGGCCAGACGAGTGGGCAGGAGGACCGACGTGAGTCACCGCGAGTCGTTAATGACGAAATGTAGCATCGATGTATGGAAGTGTATCATCAGCATATTGAACGTTTAATTCAACTTTTTACATTTTTAAATAAAAAATGTTGTTTTTTTTTTAAAAATACATTGAATTCAATCTGTTCTATATTTAAAGATATTTAAAATGTATTTTTTATTTTTTTTTAAATTGAATATTTAAATAAAGTACACATAGAGTTTGATATTTTTATTCAAATAATTAAAAAAATCGATTAAAAGTCTTTTAAATACAATATAAAGTAGTTGCTATAATAGTGCCGTCGGACAATAACGTTTGCCTTGGAATCTTCCCATGATGCACCAGTGCTTCTTCGTGACCACATGACCCCGTGTGCGTCGCATGATTGGCTGAGAGTTCGATCAAGTAGCTCGGTGCTCTACTGGTATAGTCTGGTGAGACTAGTATAGCAACATTTTAATATTGAATTTAAAATACTACAAATGAAAAGATTATTTAGAATATTTATTTTTGAATTATTGTAATTATAATATCAAACTCTACGTGTAAAAAATAAATAAATAAATTTAAAAAATATTCAATCATGAATTAATTATTCAATCAATTATTGAATTAAATGGTCAAAAAAATTGCAATGCTAAAAAAAGAATCAATATTTTTTTGAATTTTAAATGTTAAATAAATTTTGTGACACTGATTTACTTACTTACTATATGATGCTGTGTAGTTGTGTAGTTGTGTTAAAACATCCTATCAAGTCCTTAGAATGAGTTTAAATCCGATGAACTTGACGATGTTTTTGAGCGAAGGAGGAAGTCGTCGACTCGGCGTAAAGTCTCGTCGTGCGATTCAACTGAATCGTTCTTTTGAGTTTTTTCTTAACAAAACAAACCTCTGACCCGTGGAGCACACGCTGGTCCTCTGAGACCTCCCTCGGTCAGACTGTAGAGTCAGAGTCGTGGGTCAGAGCGGTTCAGTGACACACACACACACACACACACACACACACACACACACAGTTGAGAGAAAGAAACTTCCAAACTTTTTTTCGTCTGTCGTGTTTTTACATTCACGGTGCAGCTCGACCTGTCGTGTGTGTGTGTGTGTCTCTGTGTGTGTGTGTCTCTGTGTGTGTGTGGCTGTGATCGCCTCTGGCACTGCCTGACTTCCTCTGCTCTCGCTGTGTCAGAGTTTTGATTTCCCTTCGGTCTGACTGGTAATTGAAAGCAGAAGCTGAGGCCTGAAGGTGTGTTTTGTGCCAGTGTTGCTCTCCAGCGAGTGTGTGTGTGAGTCTGTGTACCAACGTGTGCGTTGTTTGTCCACGACCGGCACCTGGATGTACGAGCGATGTTTCAACTTGTTTTTGGGAGATTCCTGTCATTTAATTCCGTTGATTTGTTGTGTAACATTTTGGCGTGAAATACTGACAACACACACGCAGACACACACACACACACACAGCTTAGATCAACACACACACACACACACTCAGACGAATGAAAAACATACCCAAACGTGCTAGAGTTTAAGCAAACACACTTCCAGTCACACACTTGTGGAAACAAATGCACTCAAAACATACCAAATGGACACACAAACACATTCATTTGCTAACACAAATACACAAAAACAAAACGTTCACAGGAGAGAAATTAGACACACACAAGCAAAGTAGAACATACACACACTTCTATAAATACGCACACAAATGAGCCAAAAAAAAGACACAATTATAAAAGTAACCACGGAAATTAAATTCAGACGCACAATAAACACAAAATAATTTGGAATCACACTCTTTGGTGTTTGTACACAATAGTCCAAGAGTAAGAGGACGCTCCTCTGGCCTGAGAATGTCTCGTGACCCCTCGGAGCCAGATGACCTCAGCAGTGACTGAACCATGAAATGACCTGTTAACTCTGGACCGGGAACACCTCGGTTACATTCAGCTGGTCAGGGGTGAGATTCTTCACCTGGTCGCCGGTGAGCAATGCTCTGGTGTCTCATCCTTCTCCCGGAATCGAACCCGCGGTTTGTTATCGTCGCCGGACAAACTCTGATATCGATCCTCGGCTCGTTAGCACAACTGCTATCTTTGACGCCGCAATGTGGCAAAATGCTAACGACACACACTCGTAGACTCATACAGAGACACACACGGAAACACACACACACACACACACACACACACATATACACACACACACAGGTGAGGGCTGCGAGTTCAGCAACACAAAAGTGTCGACTCCGGAGGAAAAAGTCCAGATAGCGGGAAAACTGTTAGCATTAGCATAGATAACGGCTAATAATTAATGTGTTCAGCCGCCGCGACGGTCACGTGACCTCGAGGACTCGCTCAGGGATTCTCTCCTCACAAACTACAAGCTTTTATTTTGAAATGAGCGTTGAGTTTGACTTGTTAAAATGTATTTTTTAATTAATTTAGGGTGTCGAGTTTAAATGTATCTTTTATTTATTGGGGTTATCATGACAATTTGTTAAAAAAAACAACTAAAATAAAATAAAATAAATTAGAACATATCGTGAAAAATGTCACAAAAAATATAAAATAAAAATAAATGCGCCTTCCTTTCCTGTCCACTGTGGTCTGTCTTTAAATACATATAAATATATATATTATTATTAGTTATTTCCTCCTTTTCTGTAATGTATGAATGAAAGATAACTATTTACATAAGATATTGTTTTGTTATAAATGTTTATTTTTGTTGATATATTAAGACTTATTTATTATTATTATTATTATTTATTGAAGTTTTACTAGTTGTGTTCATTATTGTTTTGTTTTTATTATCTTTATTTGTATTGTTTATATATTTTTACAACTCAAATTTTCCCATTATAAGCAGAATAAAGGATAATCAATAAAAATCATGTGACTCTCGATGACACTCGTCGATTCTGTCGAATCAATCATAAAAACGCTCTCCTCCCCAGGATACTCCGGGTACTCCGCAGCAGACCATGAACACGAGTCTGGACGAGCACGAGCGCAGGATCTCGCACTCGCTCTACGGAGGTCTGGACGGTCTGGACGACAACCTGATGCCGCGACACGGAACCATGCCGCGCACCATCGGTGAGTCGGTTGGTTTGAGTCGGTTCTTGAGGGACTCCTCGTGACTCGGGTCAGGAGGAAGTGAGTCTGACTCATGGAGTCTCTGGGTCTATGGTGCCCGTGACTCGAGGACGAGCGAGTGTTGATCCTCGCCTCCCTCAGAGGACGGAGATGAACAGGATTAGGATTAAATCCCTCTTGTTCTTTCCAGCAGCAGATCAACTCTTCACTGTCATTGTTCTCTTTGTGGCTCGCAGCAGTTCACTCGCTCGGAACCACTACTGTAGCTGAGACCTGCACTCTGTCACTCATTCATTCACTCTTTCACTCATTCATTCACTCACTCACTCACTCTTTCACTCATTCACTCACTCACTCTTTCACTCATTCACTCACTCACTCACTCACTCTTTCACTCACTCTTTCACTCACTCTTTCACTCATTCACTCACTCTTTCACTCATTCACTCACTCATTCACTCATTCACTCACTCTTTCACTCATTCACTCACTCTTTCACTCATTCTTTCACTCTTTCACTCATTCACTCACTCACTCACTCTTTCACTCATTCACTCACTCACTCTTTCACTCATTCACTCACTCACTCACTCACTCTTTCACTCACTCTTTCACTCATTCACTCACTCTTTCACTCATTCTTTCACTCTTTCACTCATTCACTCACTCACTCACTCTTTCACTCATTCACTCACTCTTTCACTCATTCACTCACTCTTTCACTCATTCACTCACTCTTTCACTCATTCACTCACTCTTTCACTCATTCTTTCACTCTTTCACTCATTCACTCACTCACTCACTCTTTCACTCATTCACTCACTCACTCTTTCACTCATTCACTCACTCACTCACTCACTCTTTCACTCACTCTTTCACTCACTCTTTCACTCATTCACTCACTCTTTCACTCATTCACTCACTCATTCATTCAATCATTCAATCAGGCACTTTTTCATCCTCACATTTTAAACTATCTCTCTCTTTTTTAACACACAGAAATAGACAGACACACACAAAGACACATACACAGACAGACACACACAAAGACACATACACAGACAGACACATACAAAGACACAAACACAGACAGACACACACAAAGACACATACACAGACAGACACATACAAAGACACAAACACAGACAGACACACACAAAGACACATACACAGACAGACACATACAAAGACACAAACACAGACAGACACACACAAAGACACATACACAGACAGACACATACAAAGACACAAACACAGACAGACACACACAAAGACACATACACAGACAGACACATACAAAGACACAAACACAGACAGACACACACAAAGACACATACACAGACAGACACACACAAAGACACATACACAGACAGACACATACAAAGACACAAACACAGACAGACACACACAAAGACACATACACCGACGGCTGACCCTGACAAAAACAGACAGACTCTAACACAGACACACACTCGTACATACACACACATAGACAGACACAGACACATACATAGACAGACACAGACACACACACAGACACACACACAGACACACACACAGACACGCACACAGAAACACACATAGACAGACACATAGACACACACACACACACACACACACACACACACACACACACACACACACACACACACACATAAACACACATAGACAGACACATAGACAGACACATAGACAGACACATAGACAGACACACACACACACACACACACACACACACACACACAGCTCCAGGTGATGTAGGTAAGACTATCGTTGAGCTGCAGCTGAAGTTCAAAATTCTCTGCTCTTTTAAATCTGCTCTTCTTTTGATTCACCCCCTCCCTCGCCTCCCTCCTCACCCTCGTCTCCCTCCTCACCCTCGTCTCCCCCTCTGTCGTCTCCCTCCTCACCCTCCTCACCCCCTCCTTCGTCTCCCTCGCCTCCCTCCTCACCCTCGTCTCCCTCCTCACCCTCCTCACCCCCTCCTTCGTCTCCCTCGTCTCCCTCCTCACCCTCCTCACCCTCCTCACCTTCTTCTCCCTCCTCACCCTCCTCACCCTCCTCACCCTCCTCACCCTCGTCTCCCTCCTCACCCTCGCCTCTCTCCTCACCCTCCTCACCCTCCTCACCCTCCTCTCCCTCCTCACCCTCCTCACCCTCCTCACCCTCCTCACCCTCCTCAACCCCTCCTCACCCTCCTCACCCTCCTCTCCCTCCTCTCCCTCCTCACCCTCCTCACCCTCCTCACCCTCCTCTCCCTCCTCACCCTCCTTACCCTCCTCAACCCCTCCTCACCCTCCTCACCCTCCTCTCCCTCCTCACCCTCGCCTCTCTCCTCTCCCTCCTCACCCTCCTCACCCTCCTCACCCTCCTCACCCTCCTCACCCTCCTCACCCTCCTCACCCCCTCCTCACCCTCCTCTCCCTCCTCACCCTCCTCTCCCTCCTCACCCTCCTCTCCCTCCTCTCCCTCCTCTTCTCCCTCCTCTCCCTCCTCTCCCTCCTCACCCTCCTCTCCCTCCTCACCCTCCTCTCCCTCCTCTTCTCCCTCCTCTCCCTCCTCACCCTCCTCTCCCTCCTCACCCTCCTCACCCTCCTCTCCCTCCTCTCCCTCCTCTTCTCCCTCCTCTCCCTCCTCACCCTCCTCTCCCTCCTCACCCTCCTCACCCTCCTCACCCTCCTCTCCCTCCTCTCCCTCCTCACCCTCGCCTCTCTCCTCACCCTCCTCACCCTCCTCTCCACGTGCTCCCTCTTTGAACGTTGGATTAAAAACGTTCATGCGCCGCATTTCAATGGGAGTTTATTCCGAAAGCGAGGCGAGTGTTTTATTATTTGTGTGCAGGAAGTTTTTATCTTTATTACGGCGGCGGCGCATGAATCACGGAGCGACACGACAAACCAAACTCTATAAGCTGATTAGCAGCCGTGCTGCGGCTCTCTTGTGTTTCTGCAAGCTTTTGTGTTGTGGCTTCGTTTAATAAAACATTGCTCTTTGATCCGCGGCTCTGTGATCGTTTAAACAGGCGAGTCCATGACAGCGACTCTCATATTCATGGGTTCGTCTTATTTACTGAAGACGCTTCGTTTCCTCCCTCAGTGTCTCGCCTCGTCTTCTCCCCGTTTGTCAATAAACACTTTTTATTCGTCCGCGACGATGATTCTATCAAACCGTGGATCACTAAACTTTTATCGCCAGCGTTTGAAACCAAACCCTGGAGTTTGTTTTGGTCGTTACTGAATATAAATATGTGAAAAAGTACAAATGAAATAAAAAAGATTAATACAATAAATTAAAGTAAAATAAGAGACTTTCACATTAAATTGGATATTTATAAATAATACATAATTAATACAGAAAAAATAATGCACTAAATTTAATTAAACAACGTTCAAGATACGAATGGATAAAAACAGAAAAATAAAGACATTTTTCCTTTGATCTTAAGTTGTATTACTAGTAATTTACTAGTTAGAATTACTAGTTTAACATGTTAAAGATAAATGTTTAAAGACTGTTTTCTTCCTTTCAATGGGTTTTATTTGGATTTTTTCTAGTACTTTACTTTTTTGCATTTAATGTATTTTATTTTAAATGGTAAAATACATGAAATATCTTCTTTTTTTCCCCCTTTAGAATCTTTAAATAAAATGAATTTAAAAATGAAATAATTCACAAAATTTGACTAAAGCAAGAAGGTTTTTAAAAATATTAACGATATATTAAATTCTCCATTCGTCCCCTCCTTCTGTTAGCTTGACGGACCCTTGTAACAGTCACAGTATATATTATCGATACAACAATACATCTCGATACTTCTATTCCTGATACTGTACTGATACATAGGACTTAATCGATATTTAAATATATATATTTTTTTACCTTTGAAATAGCATTTTATTTTAATTAAGAGTGCTTGTTTTTTACAATAAACACTGAAATATTTGCAGCGTTTATTCATTTGTGTGGTGCAATTAAACCTCTGGCCACTAGTTGGCAAACTTCGTTATTTCCTCAAAGTGTATTTGTATATATCGTATGGAAGCACATGTATTGTGACACGTATCGCCTGATTCTCGACACGGCCCTAGTATCTAACGTGGCCCCTGATCTGAACACGCGTGTCCCCCAGGAAACTACCAGCTGTCTCCGACCGTCAACATGCCTCAGGACGACACCGTCATGATCGAGGACGACCGGCCGCCGCAGCTGCCGCCGCACCTCTCCGACCAGTCGTCCTCCAGCTCGCACGACGACGTGGGCTTCAACTCCGACTCCACGCCGCCGTGGGCCAAAGAGCCGCCGGCCCCCGACCACAGGTGCGTGTTTTCTTTAGATCCGAACCCCCCCTAGTGGTCGATAATCGTTATTGGACGGAAATCTTGCGTCGCTTTCAGCCCACGCGGTCCCGACGACGACGACCTGGCGTTCCATCGAGAAGGTTTCGGACGCCAGAGCATGTCGGAGAAACGCACCAAGCAGTTCGGCGACGCTTCGCAGCTGGAGATCATCAAGACGCGGAAGTCCAAGAGCATGGACCTAGGTACTGGTGCTGTCCCATGATGCTTCACTCCACGCACACCTGCACTCAGAATCTCAATTGCAGTCGTTTCCTGTTTATAAACCAACTATTATTTTTAGGATGAATAAAAGCAGAAGAAAAATATTTTTAAAAACACAAAAGATTTCAATTCGAATTTCAATAGATTAACACAAATTAAATATGGATTATTTTCAAAATTTCAGCTCTTTTCAGCAAATTGTTGAAAACATAATCTACCGGAATGTTCTCTCGTCTCTTCTGAGTTACTTGGTTCTTTTGATTATGGTACTTTTATAATTCAACATGTTCAAGCCGATTGTATTTGAATGACTTCCATCTGGTTTCCATGGTTACATGAATTAAGAGATTGAGAGCGTCCAGACATGGCTGGAGTATAATTTATCTGTCGATTTATGAATTTAACTTGTTCAGGAATTTTATCAAATATTTATTATCTATCATTCAATGCATTTGCTCTGAAAAGGAAGTTAACAACTATTATTTTAATCTTTATTTTAATTCCATTTGGTCATATAACTTCCAACTTTGTATTTATGTGTTTGTTTCTGATTGTACTTTTTATGTTTAAATAACATTTAGCTAAATCCTATATTATAATACTTATTTATAAAATTACTCATAATAGACAAATGTCCCTTTTTTCATTTGATATATTCTGTTCATCCTTTCATATAATTTATTAGAAATCTGTTGTTTTTTTTAAAATAAAAAACAAATAAACAACATGAGATTAATAAAATAAAGTGATGACCATATAACTGTAATCTTTTAATCAATTTTGTTTTTTTCTCCCATAATCATGTGTCACTTATTTATTTTTATTTATTTTATTTTATTCTCGTCTTATTTTAATTTATTTCATGAATTATATTCTGTTTTGTCAGCAAAGCAAACAAATCACTTGAAATGTTTCCTCTTTCTGATTCGTTTAAAATTTCAACTTTATTCAGAACGCGTCTTTATTCAATTTAGTTCCAAAAAAAGAAGTAAAAGTTCTATATTGTGTCTTTATCTCGACGATCCTGCCTGTGAGTCTTGATTTCTGCTTTTTCTCTCACATTTTGCTAACTTTGTCTTTTGCTCATATATGGAACCATTTAAACACATTATCTTAGCAATGCCCTTCATCTTGTCACAGTAGCTGTTAATGCTAGTGCTAATCTTGAAATAGATGCTAATGTTGTACTTTTATTGTACTGGATCGTATACGTAGCATAGCATGTTTGCTAATGTAGCTGTTATTTTTATTGTTTATTTCTATGATACATTTGATCAAATAATAATCTTGTTTATAATGTAGAAGATGCTAATATAAGTGCTAAAGTGTTTGCTAACATAGCTAATGTACTTAGTAGCTAATAGCTACTAGTGCTACTGTAGGAAGTGCCACTAAAGCAAATAAGATTTTGAAACTTCTTAAACAATTTAAGGGGATAATTTAAAAGTTGAAACTAGCCCTTGTAGCATGTAGCTAGCATGTAGCTAGCATCTAGCTAATGCTACATGTGTGGAAATGTCCTTGTGCGTCTAGAAAACAGTATTTCCAATTTTATTTAAACTTCTTTCCTTCTTCGTATAATCCCGTCTAATCTGTACGGCTGCTGTCTGTCTCACTGCGACGCTGTCTCACCATCTCACTGGTCTGGTGTCTCTCTGCCCGCCTGTCTCTCTGCTCGTCTGTCTCTCTGCTCGTCTGTCTCTCTGCTCGCCTGTCTCTGGTCTGATGGTTGTTTGCATGTGGAATGTGACCTGTACTAACCGAGCTCCTCCCCGTCTTTCCTCCCGCTTCCTTTTAACAGTCGCAGATGAGATTAACCTTCACGCTCGCTTCGAGGACGCAGGTAAGCGCCGCCGGGATTATCCATGTGCTGGTCACATCCCCTCCTCCTCCTCCTCCTCCTCCTCCTCCTCCTCCTCCTCCTCCTCCTCCTCCTCCTCCTCCTCCTCCTCCTCCTCCTCCTCCTCTTCTCCTCCTCCTCCTCCTCCTCCTCCCAAAAAAAGAAAAGCAACAACTGATGAGATGCAACAGTTGAATATTCAGGCGCTGCATCACAGATATTAACCATAATCTGCTGCAGATTAACATGTAATCTTGTCGAATGAAAAAGTTTTTCCTCGTCATAATGAGATTGTTAACGACAGTCATGTGTTCACCTTCACACCAAACCAACCACTTCACTCTCCGGAATAATCTGAAACTGTAATCCCACCAGATTATCGCCTCATAGTTGAGATGAAAGTTGAAAGTTAAGATTAAGGATGTTTGTGTAAGTATGGATGTGTGGGGAGTGTGATGAAGGGATGAAAAATGTGTGTGGATAGAAGGAAGGAAATGGTGTGTGGATAGATGAGGAAGAAAATAGAAGGAGGGATGGACCAACTGGATGGATGAATTATCACCATTCAGAACTTTTATGATGGATGTCTAAGACAAGTTATGATGAATGGATGAATGTGTGAGACAAGTTATGATGAACGGATGAACGTGTGAGACATGTTATGATGAACTGATGATGTGTCATGATGAACAGATGAATGTGTGAGATGTGTTATGATGAACGGATGAGAGGTGTCATGATAAACGGATGACTTGTTATGATGAACGGATGAGAGGTGTCATGATAAACGGATGACTTGTTATGATGAACGGATGAAGTGTTATGATGAATGTGTGAGACGTGTTATGATGAACGGATGACGTGTTATGATGAATGTGTGAGACGTGTTATGATGAATGGATGACGTGTTATGATCGGATGAATGTGTGAGACTTGTTATGATGAACGTGTGAGACATGTTATGATGAACTGATGATGTGTGAGACATGTTATGATGAACTGATGATGTGTGAGACTTGTCATGATGAACAGATGAATGTGTGAGACTTGTTATGATGAACATGTGAGACATGTTATGATGAACGTGTGAGACTTGTCATGATGAACAGATGAATGTGTGAGACTTGTTATGATGAACAGATGAATGTGTGAGACTTGTTATGATGAACGTGTGAGACATGTTATGAAGAACTGATGATGTGTGAGACTTGTTATGATGAACAGATGAATGTGTGAGACTTGTTATGATGAACTGATGATGTGTGAGACTTGTTATGATGAACTGATGACGTGTCATGATGAACTGATGATGTTTTATGATGAACAGATGAATGTGTGAGACTTGTTATGATGAACTGATGATGTGTGAGACTTGTTATGATGAACTGATGACGTGTCATGATGAACTGATGATGTTTTATGATGAACAGATGAATGTGTGAGACTTGTTATGATGAACTGATGATGTGTGAGACTTGTTATGATGAACTGATGACGTGTCATGATGAACTGATGATGTTTTATGATGAACAGATGAATGTGTGAGACTTGTTATGATGAACTGATGATGTTTTATGATGAACTGATGATGTGTGAGACTTGTTATGATGAACTGATGACGTGTCATGATGAACTGATGATGTTTTATGATGAACAGATGAATGTGTGAGACTTGTTATGATGAACTGATGACGTGTCATGGTGAACTGATGATGTTTTATGATGAACAGATGAATGTGTGAGACTTGTTATGATGAACTGATGACGTGTCATGATGAACTGATGATGTTTTATGATGAACGGATGAATGTGTGAGACTTGTTATGATGAACTGATGATGTTTTATGATGAACAGATGAATGTGTGAGACTTGTTATGATGAACTGATGACGTGTCATGATGAACTGATGATGTTTTATGATGAACAGATGAATGTGTGAGACTTGTTATGATGAACTGATGACGTGTCATGATGAACTGATGATGTTTTATGATGAACAGATGAATGTGTGAGACTTGTTATGATGAACTGATGACGTGTCATGATGAACTGATGATGTTTTATGATGAACGGATGAATGTGTGAGACTTGTTATGATGGACGGATGACGTGTTATGATGGATGGATGAATGAATTTGTGAGACCATGGATGGATGGATGAATTTGTGACACACGTGATGATGGATGGATTGATGAATTTGTGATACGCATTATGATAAACGTGTGAGACGTGTTATGATGAACGGATGACGTGTTATGATCGGATGAATGTGTGAGACTTGTTATGATGAACGTGTGAGACATGTTATGATGAACTGATGACGTGTCATGATGAACTGATGATGTTTTATGATGAACAGATGAATGTGTGAGACTTGTTATGATGAACTGATGACGTGTCATGATGAACTGATGATGTTTTATGATGAACGGATGAATGTGTGAGACTTGTTATGATGGACGGATGACGTGTTATGATGGATGGATGAATGAATTTGTGAGACCATGGATGGATGGATGAATTTGTGACACACGTGATGATGGATGGATTGATGAATTTGTGATACGCATTATGATAAACGTGTGAGACGTGTTATGATGAACGGATGACGTGTTATGATCGGATGAATGTGTGAGACTTGTTATGATGAACGTGTGAGACATGTTATGATGAACTGATGACGTGTCATGATGAACTGATGATGTTTTATGATGAACAGATGAATGTGTGAGACTTGTTATGATGAACTGATGACGTGTCATGATGAACTGATGATGTTTTATGATGAACAGATGAATGTGTGAGACTTGTTATGATGAACTGATGACGTGTCATGATGAACTGATGATGTTTTATGATGAACAGATGAATGTGTGAGACTTGTTATGATGAACTGATGACGTGTCATGATGAACTGATGATGTTTTATGATGAACGGATGAATGTGTGAGACTTGTTATGATGGACGGATGACGTGTTATGATGGATGGATGAATGAATTTGTGAGACCATGGATGGATGGATGAATTTGTGACACACGTGATGATGGATGGATTGATGAATTTGTGATACGCATTATGATAAACGTGTGAGACGTGTTATGATGAACGGATGACGTGTTATGATCGGATGAATGTGTGAGACTTGTTATGATGAACGTGTGAGACATGTTATGATGAACTAATGACGTGTCATGATGAACGGATGACGTGTCATGATGAACAGATGAATGTGTGAGACTTGTTATGATGAACAGATGAATGTGTGAGACTTGTTATGATGAACGTGTGAGACATGTTATGATGAACTGATGATGTGTGAGACTTGTTATGATGAACAGATGAATGTGTGAGACTTGTTATGATGAACGTGTGAGACATGTTATGAAGAACTGATGATGTGTGAGACTTGTTATGATGAACAGATGAATGTGTGAGACTTGTTATGATGAACAGATGAATGTGTGAGACTTGTTATGATGAACGTGTGAGACATGTTATGAAGAACTGATGATGTGTGAGACTTGTTATGATGAACAGATGAACGTGTGAGACATGTTATGAAGAACTGATGATGTGTGAGACTTGTTATGATGAACAGATGAATGTGTGAGACTTGTTATGATGAACTGATGACGTGTCATGATGAACGGATGAATGTGTGAGACTTGTTATGATGGACGGATGACGTGTTATGATGGATGAATGAATTTGTGAGACGATGGATGGATGGATGAATGTGTGACACACGTGATGATGGATGGATGGATTGATGAATTTGTGATACGCATTAAGATGAATGTGTGAGACATATTATAAGACGCTGGATCAGAACCAGACTGACTCGTTGACTGAATTAAAAATGATAATCAGTGTAGTTTGATAATCTCAGCTCAGATTATAATCCTTCATCCGTCCACCGGTAACGTCTGCTGCTCTCCTCTCAGGCTCCTCCACGAGGGACGTGGGTCCGTCTCTGGGTCTGAAGAAGTCAAGCTCGCTGGAGAGTCTGCAGACCGCCGTCGCCGAGGTGACCCTGAACGGAGACCTCCCCTTCCACAGGCCCCGCCCCCGGATCATCCGAGGCCGGGGCTGCAACGAGAGCTTCCGGGCCGCCATCGACAAGTCGTACGACCGGGCGCCCGCCACCGAGGACGACGACGAGGGCATGGAGACGCGTGAGTGACCGTCCTCTCGACCACTGACCACTGCGATAGAGGTCCTCACTCCCATGTCTGTGTCCAGTGGAGGAGGACACCGAGGAGAGCTCCAGGTCCGGCAGAGACTCCGTGTCCACCATCGCCGACCAGACGCCGCTGAACGTCGGCGAGAAGCCGTTGCTCAACGGCACCAACAAAACCAAAGAGGAGAAGAAGAAGGAGAAGGGAGGGAAGGAGAAGAAGAAGCAGGACGGAGGGAAGGACAAGGAGAAGGGGAAGTCCAAGAAGGGGATGCTGAAGGGTCTCGGAGAGATGTTCAGGTACGATTCAATACAACCTCCAGTCCAGCAGGGGGCAGAGTGACCAGTCAATCATGAGTTCCTCCAGATCAGGGTTTCCTCTTATAATGGCCTTCAAGTCAAAAGAAAGAAGGGATGAATAAAAGAAGAAGAAATGTGACGAGAAAATGTTAAATAACTTTAAAATAAAATAATAAGTTAAAGTATAAAATAAGCTTATGATTCATAAACGTTTATTTGTTGCATTTTTAACCATTATTTTTTAAACATTAAGCATTTCATTGTTGTTTGAATAATTGAATGTAATTGAATATTTTCAAATAATGATTTTTGTTTTCATAGATAGTTTGTTATTGTTATAAAATAAAATGAATGTAACCTTTCAATAAATACTTTTTATTAAATAAATATGAAATGCTTAAAAATATGATAAATTGAGATGTATCAAATAAAAAAGAAAAATTACATTAAATTTCTAAGTAAGAATAATAACTTTATACGCAAACAAATATTTATTAATTTTTGAAAACATTTTTTAATTCATTCATTAAAAGAAGAAAATATAAAGTTTATTCTCTAAAGTCAATATATTCCACTAACAGACCAAACGAGTCGAGAACGATGTCATCAAACGTTTCTCGGCTGCAGAGACACAGAAATATTTGTCGGGTTGTTTCTCGCTCGTGGACGCGTCGGAGGTTTGTGAGAACGTCCAGGTCAAAGGTCACCAGAGTGATTAATGGGACCAGAGTCTGGGGTCCAGACAGACGTGTGAAGAGAGTCCCTCTGACCCTCCGCGTCCCCTCCGGTCCTCGCCCCTGATCCTCGCCTTCAACTGCTGCCAAGACGCCGGTCCTGCCAACCCTCGTCCGTCTTTGATCGTCTCCGTCTGTCCGCTCGCCAGACGCTCGCCAGTCGCTCTCAGCGCCCAGAACTCGACTGGCGGCGCCGCCTGTTCCGTCAAAGAGCGAGTGAACGAGTCGACACTTGAGAGACTCGTGGAGGCTCGTCTCAGGGTCACGCCTTTCTGTGGAGGAAGAACGCTCTTTTCTACCATCAACCCTCCTCATCCCTTCATCATATGTTCATCACTCCATCATATGTTCATCACTCCATCATACCTTAATCCCTCCATCATACCTTAATCACTCCATCATACGTTCATTCCATCATATGTTCATCCCTAGATCAAAGGTTCATCACTCCATCATCCGTTTATCACTACATCATACCTTAATCACTCCATCATGCATTCATCACTCCATCATATGTTCATCACTCCATCATACATTCATCCCTCCATCATACGTTCATTCCATCATATGTTCATCCCTAGATCAAAGGTTCATCACTACATCATCCATTCATCCCTCCATCATATGTTCATCCCTCCATCATCCGTTTATCACTACATCATACCTTAATCACTCCATCATGCATTCATCACTCCATCATACGTTCATCCCTCCATCATCCGTTCATCCCTCCATCATCCGTTTATCAATACATCATACCTTAATCACTCCATCATGCATTCATCACTCCATCATACGTTCATCCCTCCATCATCCGTTTATCAATACATCATACCTTAATCACTCCATCATGCATTCATCACTCCATCATACGTTCATCCCTCCATCATCCGTTTATCAATACATCATACCTTAATCACTCCATCATGCATTCATCACTCCATCATACCTTAATCACTCCATCATATGTTCATCCCTCCATCATATGTTCAGTCCTCCATCATGCATTCATCGCTTCATTAGATCATCTGTTCAACCCTTTATCATCAGTTTATTATTTCTTTAGCTCATCTATTCATCACTTCATCATCCTTTTATTACTTCATTAGATAATCCATTCTTCATTTTATCATTTCATTTTAGGCATCCGCCTGTTTATCAAGCCATCCGCTCCTTAGTTCACCACTTCATTTATTCATCACTTCATCAGCTCATCTATTCAACACTATCATCTCAGCCTTTCATCCGTTCATCACGCCATCAGCTCATCACTTTGTCATCCATGAATTACTTCATTAGCTCATTTATCATGTCAGCCATTCATGTTTTCATCACTACATCAGCTCATAAGATCATCATTTTACAACCAATCATTCATTCATCCAAGTTCTCACACGCACACACTTCATCACCACCACTCGTACACACTTACACAAGCACTTGGTCCTGAAGAAGCACTTGTTAACACACACACACACACACACACACTCTTGAGATTATCTACTTTGTGGTTTCACTTTCATACAGATTTGAAATTGACAGTGTCGTTGTGCGTCTGTGAACTTCCCTCTGGCATGAAGAAACGCAAACACAACCTGACACACACACACACACTGTTATGTCTGAGAACCTGCGAACCAACTTCTAGGTGAATGATTGTCATCGTGAGACTCTCATTGTGTTGCCGTAGTCGCCGAGACGATTCTGAGGTCGCTGTGTGAAGCTAACGCCTTCATCCTCCATTTTGTTTTTCTGGTTCCAGGTTCGGGAAAAACCGCAAAGACGATCGCGTGGGAGACAAGATGGAGCGCAAAGGTTCCAACAAGTGGAGGACGGACGAGTCGCAGGTGTCCGAGGAGGAGACTCTGAGGATGAAGATGGAGCAGGAGAGGTTCGTTCGCTCGTTCATTCACGTCCTTCTTTCTTTCGTTCGTTAAAACGGGGGCACGCGTGGTGTCAGAAGTAGGATGGTGAAGCTTGCGAGAGTTAAAAGGTGAGTCTCGGCGACTTGTCGTCCTTCTGGCAAATGTCAGCACAGGAACCGCTCCTTTTATGCCGGTAAATGCCACGAGCGCCACGGATGCTACGCTAATTAATTCCCCCCGCGCCGCATCGGCGTGACTGTCGTAGTTCGCCGCGGCGGCTCGTTATGAAAATGAGATTTGTAATTTCCTTTCTCCGCCGAGCAGGTCGCACCCCCTGATGCGATAACAGCCGCTCCTTGTTTCCCTTAAATCCAGTTAAGGTTGTTCAAATGCCACGCAGGTACGATCGCGGGTCGGACAGGGAAGATGTTCTGCATGTGTCGGCGCTATCAAGCTAACTAGCGTCGACTCTTTATTTATAGAGTTGACATTTTTTCCCCCACTTATATTTTCACAAACAGTGAGTTGGTTTTTAAGCTAACAACATTCCTAATCATCTTTGTAAGGATTTGTGACCAGTACTACAGCACTTTAGCTACGATACATACGGTATTTTGTGATATATTGTGATACTGTAGTAACAAGGGTATATGTGTAGTATTGTCGAGTACTTTACTCTGTTACAGAATTTACAGACCACACTCTTTCATTTGTTTTGAAACCAAAATATGTCCAAATATCAGCTTTAAAAGCTGCTGGAGTCGACTGTATCCTCTCGTCCCCAGTTGTAAATGCTTTAATTTGTTTTGAAACCAAAATGTGTCCAAATATCAGCTTTAAAAGCTGCTGGAGTCGACTGTATCCTCTCGTCCCCAGTTTTAAATGCTTTAATTTGTTTTGAAACCAAAATGTGTCCAAATATCAGCTTTAAAAGCTGCTGGAGTCACTGTATCCTCTCGTCCCCAGTTGTAAATGCTTTAATTTGTTTTGAAACCAAAATATGTCCAAATATCAGCTTTAAAATCTGCGTGAGTCCACTGTATCCTCTGATCCTCAGTCATCGCCAGGATCTCTCTCGTGGGATTTCATTGTTTCTTTAACAACGGAAGATGTAATGACTTCTGCCATCTAGCGGCCAGAAGGTTAATTGCTACACAAAAATGAACAGATGCTGTGAATATTTTAATGTTAACTGTAAATAAAACAAAACTATTTTGTTTTATACAAACTTTATTGAAATATAAACTGTAAAAGAACAAAATAAAATATGATTTAAATGACCTAATACTGCAGTTGGGATTTTAATTAGTGGGGGAAAAAAAATCAATAAACTTCTTTTGAATATAGACAAAAAATATCTGTCAATAATTATGTGTATTTATATTTTCTTACACATTAGTTTTCACTAAAACCAACCGTATCATCTTCGTAAGGATTCATCACGTTTGTTCCGTCGTGTTGTATCGACCTTCAAGTCACCTGCTCGCTGAGTTGCATCACTTTCCTCTACAAATGGTGTCAGGGGTGGGACGAGGTAATTACCGGCGTGAACCGGTTGAACTCCACGAGCGTGACGTTGAGTGACAGCCGGTGTTTGTGTGGAACCGGAGCCTCTTAAACCAGACGATTAAGTCTTCACTCCCGCGGCAGCTTCCTTTACTCACCGAGTCTTGCTTAATGTCGCCGGGAGGTCGAGGCGGAGCGGAGGTCCGGGTTCCACGCGCGGCTCCTTATCTTATCTCGGCCACTTGTGTACACAGTTTGCCGGTGGGAAACCGTCGTCTTCCTGCCGCACCGCGAGGGTCCGACTTCCTCCTGCGCCCTTTAGATAATCGCGCGAATCCGCCGACTCAGCCAAAGTCAACGTCGCTCGGACCGCCTGGATTAGACTGTTGTGTCAGATCAGTCGACTTAAGGAGACTAATTTTAGTCGTTTTCCCACCAGAGCTGAAGGGTTTAAGGAAGAGAGATATTAACTGGAGTCGGACTGTCGTCGCTCTCTCCACCGTACGGAGTTTATACAAGACTTGAGTGTCTATTTCCAGACTTAAACTCTATTAAAATGTGTTTAAAATGATTAAAACTAGCGACTGAAGAGACATTTTTGACCTGACGTGACGATTTCTATTAAAGTATAGAGTAGTGTCAGAGTGCTGTCAGAAAATGTGTTTATAGAAAGGTTATTGAAAGGGTAAATGAGTATTTTTAATCATTAAATTGTATTTAAATGAACACATTCAATTTTTTTACACATAGAGTTTGATGTTCTAATTCCAATAATTTAAAAAAAATAATTTTAATTTCAATATTTTTGAATTCGTAGCCTTTACAATTCAATATAATTGATATAAAAGTGCCGCCGCACAATAATGTTACTTTGGAATCCACCGTGATAAATGGGAGGGGCCAGTGCTAATGCATCGTCACATGATCTTCTGCGTGTCGCACGATTGGCTGAGATTTTGAACAAGTAGCTCGGTGCTCTATTGGCACTGTCTGGCAATGTTATAGCAACATTTTTATATTGAATTCAAAAGGCTATAAATTAAAAAATTTTAAATGTAGAAACTCCATTTTTTAATTATTGGAATAAGACTATAACACTATATGTGTAAATTAAATTAAATTAAATAAAAAAGGAAAAGAAATGTTCATTTTTTTAATTTAAGTGTGCAAAAAAAAACAAATTTAACTTTCCAATAAAGAAATGATGTAATTCAATTGTTTAAAAATATGAAATGCTTAAGAATTAAAAGTTTCAACTCTTGAAAAGGTTAAATTCCAATGGCTCTGATCAACTGTTTCTACAAAAGTCACGAGTCATCATGTTTACGTAAGCGACGTCGTTAAAAGAAGCTCCATCAAGTCGGACGGGGGGGCCACCAGGGTCGACCCCGGCGCTCGTTCTGGTCCCGATGGTGGACGCGACGTGAGCGATTACGATGACGGAGTGAGACTTGGAGCATAAAGAGACCTCCACCATCCCTCGCCGCCACCTTCCCCACATCATAACGCCTGCAGAAACTCTGCGAGACGATAATTGCCGGCTGTAAAACTGATAATTGCCGACGATGTTATTACAGCCCCCCCCGCCCCCCCACATTATGCCCCCTTTTCCACCTGCTGGAGAGAAGGTTTATTCTCGCCATAATGGCGGAAACATACGATGAGTTACAGGCGCGAGGGACGTTCGACGCGGAGGCGACTTGTTGATAAATTTAAAGTGTGTTTCACGGCGACGTTTACCGACTCGCACAGCTTTGGGTATTTATAGCTTTTCTCCCGGAGACTGACGACGATGAACCGCGACACGTTTATGTTCCTGTGATGAACGAGTGCAGAGAAGATATCTCTCTGGTGACTCGTTTGGACGAACATCAGTGTCGTCACAATAATTAATGATTTGATCTCACTTTTCTAACGTTTATACTTGATTATTATGTATTGGAATGTTGTTGTTTTAAGCATTTGATCATTTTTTTCTGATTTAATTCAATAATTTATATATTAAAAAGTTGAATTTGTCCAATTTATTAACTATAAAATGTGGTTACAATATTCCTTTCGATCAGTCACATGGCTGTGTCTGAGTCACATGATTGGCTGAGAGCTCGGTGCACTATTGGTATAGTCTGGTGGCCTGGTTATTATTCTTTTTTTTAAATGATGTTGTTCTTTTTTATATATTTAATAGTTAAATTCAATAAATTGTATATTTGAATGTTTAATTTTATTTTTCGGGCAATTGAATGAATGACATTGACATTTGCATAAGTCAATTAAAAGAATATTTGGACATATTTTGGTTTAGAAAAAAATGAAAGCGGTTACAACTGAGGACGAGAGGATACAGTCGACTCCAGCAGCTTTTAAAGCTGATATATTTAGACATATTTTGGTTTCTAAACAAATTAAAGCGTTTACAACTGAGGACGAGAGGATACAGTTGATTCAATGTTTAAAAAAAAAAAAAAAAAAAATTTGAAAAACAATATACAATTTTCATCTATTACCTTTTAAATACAGTATAATCCAGACAATACTAAAAGAGTACAGAGCTAATGCATTGATAATTCGGTTCTTATTCGTCGTCACCTGATCGTCTGCGTGTGACGTGATTGGCTGAAAGTTTGATCAAGTAGCTCGGTGCTCCATTGGTATTGTCTGGTGACGCTATTATAACAAAATGAACAAATTGATTCATTATTATTATTACTATGGTTTCAACCTAAAAATGTAACTTCCATAATTCAATATTCTGATGACACTGATGTACTTCCTGTACTTCTTGAGTCCATTTCCTGTCCAGAGACACGCGTCAATCATTCCTGACAGTTTCGTTTTTGACTTTGGACTCCAGGATCCAGGCGAAGACGCGGGAGCTGCGCGAGCGCCAGGCCCGGGAGCGCGACTACGCCGAGATCCTGGACATCAGCCGCTCGCCCGAGAGGGCGTCCGACGTGGACGGGCACGCCTACGTGGGCGTCAACACCCTGGACGGTCGGCCGCACAGCCCCCGGGAAAACTACTCACCGTACCACCAGCACCAGCACTCGGACTCGCTCTACACCCAAGTCGGCAAAGCCCGGAACGACCGCCCGCCCTCCGCCGACAGGTAGGACCGCTCGCTAACAAGTTAGCTTTTGATTGTTGTGACGCGATGCTAACGGTTAGCAGAGGGTTTTTTTAATCATTTTGTGGAGGAAAGATTTGAGTCGAGTGGTCGCCGGTGCTTTTATTACTCTGATGTTGGTCTGAAGTCCATTCATCTGGCCTGGCGAGTCGTTTTTTGTTTGACCTTTGACCTACAAAGAGCCTCGCCGTTGTCCCCGAGGTACTGGTCTGCTCACCTGCAGGAGAGAGTAATCACAGCAGCAGCAGTGCGGCGGTAAATGTCAGCCGCCTGGTCCTCGCGGGGGAGCAGGGAGTGAAGGGAGAGGGAGGGAGAGATTATCCGACTCTCTCTCTCCGCAGCTCTCGTGACCTTTTCCAACACTTCGCCTTCTCCAGTGTTTTCATGGCCTCCTCGCTCTTGACAGTCGGAGCGAGGGAGGCGTTTGTGACGACAACGGTTAATATTTGTGTTTTATATCGATCGAAGTTTAGACGCCAATCTGAACAGAGGGGGCAAAAAAAAGGAGCTGAGCCAGAAGACAAAGCTCTTATCGTCTTCCTTAGAAGCGAATTCATCCGGGAGAGACTCTGATTAGAACCAGGACAGGCTTCAGAGCAGATGAAGTTAATGTTCTGCCACAGTTTGACTGTAATAATCCTACTTCTGCCGCCAGGTGGCAGTAAAGAGCTGAGTCATTCATTTGTGACTCAAACAAGAGCTGCTGTTTGAGGTTCAAATTCTTACGTAGATTACGTGGAATTTTGTAAGCGAAAAAATCAACTTACTAGTAGAGTGGTAGTACATTTTAATACACTGAAATATCGCCTTTTATTTTTTTACGGTAATTTCTGCAGCAATATGTTATTTAAGTTATTTTTGTTTAAAGCACATTTTTTTATAATCTTTTTTTTTGTTTGTTTATATTTCAATTAAGTGTTTATACAATAAAATAATGTTTTGCAATTCAAGTTCTGGCCGCTAGCTGGCAGCAGTCATTACGTCCTCCTCAGCTAAAGGAACAATGAAATCCTAGCGGTGACTAAGGACGAGAGGATACTTGTTACTACGAACCATCTGTTTACCTCGGATACTAAAGATTACTACGATCTGTTAGTGTGGGACCAAACCTGAGCAAACAACACACACACACACACACACACACACACACACACACACACACACACACACACACACACACAACATCATTATGTCCTCCTCAGCTAAAGGAACAATGAAATCCTAGCGGTGACTGAGGACCAGAGGATACAGTCGGCAGCTTTTTGGACATATTTTGGTTTGAAAACAAATGACTTCATCAAGAGTCATGTGGTCTGTAAATTCTGCACCATCAGAGTGAAGTACTCGATGATACTACAAATATATACTTGTTACTACAGTATCACGATATATCGTATATTTATCGTATTGTACTGCTGGTTGAGGACTTGTAAGTCTCTCAGAAGATCTCGGGGCGTCTGGAAGGAGGGAAGTCTGGACAGGAAGTAGAGGAAGTGTGTTGTAATCCAGGAATGTAAACAAAAGACTTCCTGCTGCTGATCTTCTCTCAGTTGTGAGGACGAGCCAAGAGAACATGTCTCTGGTGGTCTTCGCTCCGTGGATCCGAACCGGCCCGTTTACCCTCCGTGTCTTCGCTCGTCCCCGGACGACCCGGGATCTTCTCCCAGAACTCTGTCGATCCATAATTCAGGAGCGTTTTATTTTCCCGTCGCCGCCGTGATGCTCGTCCTCCGCGGCCTCAGTCAACAAGAAAATATTAGCTTTACGCTGAAATATTGATGACGGCGTCTCGTGGAATCTTCTCGCTCTGAGGTGTGACGCTCGTTATTATCTCCTTAATTAATCATGACTGCGTGGAGTCTTCCTGCGCCGCGCTCTGATTGGCTGCGCACTTGTTGCTATGGCGACTCCAGCGGTTCCCCCTCTCAGAACTTGTTCATTAAAGTACTTTTAATGATTAGTTTTGAGTCTATTTTAACAAAGTTTCCTCACAACATCTCCAGCCGCATTGAACAAAGAGCTAATGACTACAGTATAAAACTGTAACTTGGGAAAACAAAACTAAAACGTTAAGAAGCACAACAGTGTTAACTGTAGAGCTAATGACTACAGTATAAACTATACATTCATAAAACCAAACTACAACTGTATGAAGCACAATAGTGTAAACTATAGAGCTAATGACTGCAGTATAAAACTATAACTTAATAAAAGAAAACTACAACAGTAAGAAGCAAAACACTGTTAACTGTAGAGCTAATGACTACTGTATAAAACTATAACTTAATAAAAGAAAACTACAACAGTAAGAAGCAAAACACTGTTAACTGTAGAGCTAATGACTACTGTATAAAACTATAACTTAATAAAAGAAAACTACAACAGTAAGAAGCAAAACACTGTTAACTGTAGAGCTAATGACTACTGTATAAAACTATAACTTAATACAGCAAAACTACAACAGTAAGAAGCAAAACACTGTTAACTGTAGAGCTAATGACTACTGTATAAAACTATAACTTAATACAGCAAAACTACAACAGTAAGAAGCACAACAGTGTTAACTGTAGAGCTAATGACTGCGGTATAAAACTATAACTTAATAAAGCAAACCACAACAGTAAGAAGCACAACAGTGTAAACTGTAGCGCTAATGACTACAGTATAAAACTATAAATACATAAAACCAAACTTTAACAGTATAAAGCAAAATAGTGTAAATTGTTGGCTAATGACTACAGTATAAAACAATTACTTCTTAAAACAAAACTACAACAGTAAGAAGCACAACAGTGTTAACTGAAGAGCTTATGACTACAGTATAAAACTATAAATTCATAAAACCAAACTACAACAGTATAAAGCACAATAAGTGTAAATTGTTGGCTAATGACTACAGTATAAAACAATTACTTCTTAAAACAAAACTACAACAGTAAGACGCACAACAGTGGTATTTGTAGAGCTAATGGCTACAGTACAGAACTATGAATTCATAAAACAAAACTACAACATTAAGAAGCACAATAGTATAAACTATAGAGATAATGACTGCAGTATAAAACTAACTTCTTAAAACCAAACTACAACACTATGAAGCACAACAATGTAAACTGTAGAGCTAATGACTACAGTATAAAACTGACTTTATAAATAAAACTACAACAGTATGAAACACAATAGTGTTAACTATAGAGCTAATGACTACAGTATAAAATTGTCACTTGATAAAACAAGGATAAAACGGTGAGGAGCACAAAAGTATTAAACGTAGAGCTAATGACTACAGTATAAAATTGTCACTTGATAAAACAAAGATAAAACAGTGAGAAGCACAACAGTATTAAGTGTAGAGCTAATGACTACAGTATAAAGTTGTCACTTGATAAACCAAAGATAAAAACCGTGAGAAGCACAACAGTATTTAAACGTAGAGCTAATGACTTCAGTTTAAAATTCTCACTTGATAAAACAAAGATAAAACAGTGAGAAGCACAACAGTATTTAAACGTAGAGCTAATGACTTCAGTTTAAAATTGTCACTTGATAAAACAAAGATATAACAGTGAGAAGCACAACAGTATTAAGTGTAGAGCTAATGACTACAGTATAAAATTGTCACTTGATAAACCAAAGATAAAAACCGTGAGAAGCACAACAGTATTTAAACGTAGAGCTAATGACTACAGTTTAAACCGCACCAACAGAACGCTAAGAAGATAATGACCAGAAACTACTGCAGAATCTGCGGCGTCACCCGAGCACCCGGGGCCCCTCGGCTCAGCAGCCGCTCAGACCAAGAGCCACAAATCCAATAACGACACAAACAAACGTCCTCCGGCAGGAAGCCACGTCATCTCGGAGGAATGTTCCCTGATTCGATTTTTGGCTCCTACAGAGAAGCTGTGATTGGATCGACCTCCATCACATTCTACCTCCCCCGGGGGGAGTCGGCGCGAGGGAAGCTGAGAACCTGCAGGTCTGCCCGTCCATCTGTCGATCACCTTCTGACGGGGAGGGCGACGGGTCAAATACCTCTTATACTTAAAGTACCAACAACAGTTTTTACTTCTACCAACTTGCTACCAATACTTCTACACACATATTGATACTTCTTAACTGTAAAGTGTGAAGTCCTCAGACCCCCCCCCCCCCCCCCCCCAACCCCCGGTGGACTTGAACGTGGTCCCGGGCAGACTCTGGTTCTTTGGTTTAACGCCGTTAATCTCAACATTCTTCCGACCCGGTTCGGCGGCTCCGGGCGGACCTGGACGAGCCCCCCGGCTCCCCCTGCAGCTTAAACATAATTTCACTGAACTTCCCAAACTTCACGTCCTCGCCCCGTAGATTAAAGAGCTGCTGTGATCCTGCGTAATCCAGCCCCGGCTCCCAGTGTTTGTTTCCCATGTGGTTCTAATCCCGCACATCTGACCCGGCAGAGTCGCACAATCTGTTACTGTGTGTTGTTGTGTGTCGTCTGGTAATTATATCCTGTTAACTCGTGTTCGGAGACGTTCGCTGACGAACCATCTGTTTACCTCGGATACTAAAGATTACTACGATCTGTTAGTGTGGGACCAAACCTGAGCAAACAAAACACACACACACACACACACACACACTCTCGTCTCAACATGTTTTTATCCAGCAGTCGTTCTGAGGAGCTCACACACAGCTGCATACACAACAAAATCACTAGCATAACTACTGCAGTACTACGATGATTACTGCAGTAGAACTTTGACCTGCACTTTTACCTTCTATTTATCAATCGAGGCCAATACTACAAAAACATCTGTAACTACGACAATCCCTATAAGTACTGTGTGTATAAATATTTCTTCTATAAAAGTTATTTCTAGTATAAAAACTTCTGTAAGAGCAACTACTTTGCGTTGGTGTAATACATCCTTTTTTTACTGTAAGACAAAGTACTACTACCTATAGATCCGAATCTCAAACTCTTAAGTTCTAGTTCTATTTACATGTACTTCAAAATAAAAAAATAAAATACTACTTTAAGTACTACGTCTAAACTAATTCTACCAGAACAAGTAGTACTAGTACTCACTCGTATACCTTTACTACTTTAAGAACATCCATTAACTACTGTTTTGAGGACAACAAGTACTACTGTAGGTAAAAACTAATCATCTCATGTATTAGTACAACTACTGTAGTATAAATTTAACCTGAAGTTTTTCCTTCTCATCTGGAAATTATTACTTTTATCGTGGCCAACACTACAAAAAAAACTATTACCAAGACAACCTAGCCTAGTACTGAGTGTGTAAATACTTTCTTGTGTAAGATCAACTACTTTGAGTTGGTGTAGTACTGCAATTTCTACTGCAAGACAAAGTTCTATGTGTCGATTTCCTTTTACTTTCAAAATATTACAACTAGCACTACTTCAAGTTATACTTTTAAACTACAACTTCAACACCTAATTCTAAAATACTACTACTATCTTTATTACCACAACACGCTTGTATTACTACCTACTTTTAGAAAATCTGGTAACCACTATGTTAAGTACTACTGTGGTACAAAAACAACTAAAGTAAAATTTTGTTTAAAAGTGCCTTAAAGTTGTGTATTGAGGAAGTTTGTATACTTCAGGTCGACGACAATTGTGTCAAAAGTTTGTGTCCCCGGAACTCGTTCAGACAACACACACAGATGTCAGTGTTTTACCTGCAGCACCTCGACTACTTGAGCGTCAGCAGCTGTTTTCAAGCTGTGATTCCGACGTCAGCGGCTGCTTTGATTGACAGCTGGCGGACTCGGCGGGCGGCGACGCCGTTAAATCGATCGACACTTTCTCACGAGCCTCGGTTAAGACTGTTGAACGCGGCGGCGATAATTATTTTGACAACAGTGTAATCTTGGATTAGGACGAGCGAGCAGCCGACGAACACTTAATTCTGATTAGAGCGCAGAGGGCGGCCATATTTAGGGGCGCAGCGGGGGGGCTGTTGTTTCAGCGTCGAGGGGATTGAAGAGACGGCGCTTTATTTTAATGCATCACTACGACTGTTTAAATATCAAACGTGTCAGTGATTACTAGAATAAATGATTTATAAAGACAATTATTTTACACTGTTTAAAATAAATTATAACAGGATTATTGTTATTATTGTGTGAGAATTACATGTTTAAATAGTTTATAACTTACATGAATATTGCTTCATAGTCTTGTAAATAACAAATAAAAGTATATTTTTAAATGTTTATATATAAATGTTATTTTCCTTTAACTACATAGATTTTCAAAAAAAATTTCCCCCAATTTTTCAGAAGAATATTTTGATTTAACCCATTTTTTTTCATTTTTTTTTCATTAAACCCCCATTTATATTTTAAATAAGAAAATTAAATTAATCTAAATTTACCATTTTTATTATCAATGTGCAAGTTTGTTCCCAATCCGTAGTTTTGTAATTTTTGTATTAATTAAAAAAATGTTTTTATTTTTTTTCTGTGATGTTTATTATTTTTTTATTGTTCTTTAAAAATATACAATCTTTAAACTGTTAAAAAATGTAAAAAAAATATATATATATTTACAAAAACAACATCACATTAACATGTAAAATAAAAAGTTTTAGCAGAATATTAATTCATTTATTCATTGACATTTTCAGTAAAAACACTAGGACTTGTCGGAAAAAAAACAACTTTTAAATGAAAAGAAACATGATTTTCCACGTCAAACAAACGGAGCGTTTGTTCACGGCATGTTTCCGGAGCAAAATGCTTAAATCAAGTCTATTAAAGTATAAAAAATTCAGCAGCAGTTTCTACGCCGAGCTTTTATCTTGACCTACTTCCTGTCTGAAGCAGGAAGTCGGAGTCCGTCGGCCGCTTCCGTGGATCCACTTTAGGTGTTTAATATTCATCGGCCGCAACATTCCTCGCTCTGGTTCGCTCCGTGTTAACATTATTTTCGGGGTGTTGATGTGGGGGGGAGGGCAGATATGACGTATCTCAGGTCCGGTTGGTCACAGCGGGGGGGCGAGCTCAGAGCAGAGACTGACCCAAAAAGGCTGTTGACCCATATTGGGTGTCACGGCTGGCACTTTGCTGGTGTGTGTGTGTGTGTGTGTGTGTGTGTGTGTGTGTGTGTGTGTGTGTGTGTGTGTGTGTGTGTGTGTGTGTGTGTGTGTGTGTGTGTGTGTGTGTGTGTGTGTGTGTGTGTGTGTGTGTGTGTGTGTGTGTGTGTGTGTGTGTGTGTGTGTGTGTGTGTTCTGAATATGGCTGCTCTGTTATCTGCTGGTTCATCTTACTTGGGCTGTGATGTAGTCATGTGATCACGTCCACTCTTGAGTTTCTTTAAACTCAGTGTGATTTTTTTTTTCTATTTCGTTTCCTTAAAATCCTCATCATCTGAGGTCTTGGGGGGCCGAGGTTGTTTTTAATTCCAACTGCACTGGAGTTAATCTGAGACTCAAACTCCTCATTGTTTTTCCACGATAATGTATTCTTATTTAACGGCATCGTATCGATATATAGTTGTTGTTTTTTAATCATTTTATTATAAAGTAATCATTTTCTTTTTTTAAATAATTCCTTTATTAAATGTTTATTTTATCAAATGTCTTTAAAATGCAAATAATCAAGGTGTTCATTTTCGTGTTGCATTTACAATTCCGGCCACTAGATGGCAGCAATCACTACGTCCTCGTGGCTAAAGGAGCGATGAAATCCTGCGAGATCTCGGCTATGACTGAGGACGAGGGGATACAATGGACTCCAGCAGCTTTTAAACCTGATCCAAAGCAAATCCACTATTTCAATACATTAATGAAAGTTTTTCTAATTTTTAAGAAAATACAGGAATGAAAAACCATTGAAACAGACATTTAAAAAATATATATAATTTAAAAAAATCAACACCAGGTAAACAATTTTAACTCGTATAAGAATTATTATTCATAGCTAAGTAAGGATGAAAAACATCTAAGTTGAAGTTAAAAGAAAAAAAAGATTAAAATATATATAGAAAAAAATCCGATATAATGGTTTAAGAAATTAAAACAAATAAACCATTTCAATGCATTTACATAATTTTATTTAAGCAAATCCAGGATTAAAAAACATTGAAATTAAAATGTATACATTTATTAATTCAAATAAATATAGAAAAAAAATCACACTGTACATGAAACTAAAACATGTAAATCATTTCATTACAGATCATTATTTTTAAGTAAATAGAGGAATTAATTTTCTTTTAAAAAAAATGCAACAAAAATAAATATATAAATACAAGATAAATATATGTAATTTAAGTAAATGTTTTAATGTAGCTAGAATCTTATTTAATTTAATTATAATTTTTATTTTAATCAAATTCTAAAAACAATTACAAGAAAATGTTTAAAAAAAAGTGAAATAAGTATAAAAAAAACCATCTCTGTGGTCCTCTGAGCATAAAGAGTGAAAAAAGGCTGATCTTAGATGTTTGAACTTGAAATAAATCCTCAGGAACTGAAGGTCGACGAGAGAAACCGTGACGTCCTCGTTATCTCGACTCTCATCGCGTCACAATTACAGCGAGTTCTTCTCACGGATCAGATCTTCTGCTCGCTTTGAAGCGAGCGCTCAGATCTGGGAAGTGGCGCTTTCATGGCGACGCTCGGCGTGCGGCGCCCGAGTCTCCAGGCGGGCGTGCGACCCTTACGTTTGGTGATTAGAAAGTCCTACTCGCTTGTGATGTCGGGTTCGCAGCCATTAGCGCTCCCCGGCGAGTCGCTGAACTTCCACAAAAGACTCCTCGGCCTTTTTTTTTTGTTCTCGGAAGCGACGGCGCCCGCGGCTGCTCGCTCTCGCGTGGCTTCGCCCGCCGCCGCCGAGCCCAACATCTTCCTTTTAAATGTGCTCGCGAGCCCGGTGGAGCACGACGACGCTCGGATTCTGGGTCAAACCCACACAAAGAGACGACAAACCTGCTGCTTGCTTGAACACACTCTGACAGTTGCTCCTCCAGGACAGCAGGGGGCGCTGTGACGTGTCGTTTGTTTATTCAATAAAAAGAAGGTTTTAAAGTTTCACTTCCATCAATCTCTCGCCGTTCCATTAGTGGTCCTGACGCGTCCTCCCCTCCCGGTTTGAATATTAACTTGATGATTAAAAAACACTTTCACTGATGGTGACGAGACGCTTGACAACGTTAATTTTTTTTTAAATTTCTTCTATTAATCACTTCCTAAAGTCCTGACCCGCCTCCTTCATTTTTCCTCACTGTGTTAGTCTCCAGACGACACACACATTCACACATCACACATTGTCTTGAGTTACACACACACACACACACACACACACACACACACACGCTGATGTAATTAAAGCAGATTATTTGTCGGGAAAGTCGTTAAGCTAATTGGACTCGCGGACAGTAGAGAAGCCAACAACTGTTCATCGGCTTCCATTGACTGAGCGGTTCTGGCGCCGCTGGCTCGGCTGGACCGGGCCCGGGAGCGACCCCGACCCCGGCGGCAGCATCTGGCCAGATTCGAGGAGGAAATGATCGTCGAAGCGAAACCTCGTTTAAACCTCGTTTAGCTGCGCGAGTGTCTCTCCAAACTCACGACTAAAGGACTCTCTCTGGAAGTACCGAAGCTTTTTGACACGTTTGCAAGAGTCGTGGGAGGAAATTGGAGTTCCACCTGCACTCCCCCCCCCCCCCCTCCCCCAACACACACACACTCCACGGTCTCAGGTGTCCACTCCAGACCTGCAGATCCCCCTCAAAACCGTCTCACATCTGCTCCGTGTCAGGAGCCCTTAAGTATGGAACCTGATCAGGTTTACCTCGAGGTGTCAGGTGGTCCCGACAGAAGCTTGCAGTCAGAGGTCGACATCCTGCTGGTCACTCCTGGACGACCGCGGGGGTCACTCAGGTGGAGTTTTCAGTCCCGACAGCAGCAGGTCCAGGAAGGTCAAAGGTCACGGCATGAGAGGGAAAAACATTCCCGGTGAATGATGAGACAATTGAAGAGAAACTCTTAAAAAGACTCCTCAAAGAAAACAATATTTTATTAAACGACGTGAAGGTTATTTAACCATTCAAAACAATCTGATAGAAATACATAAAAATAAAAATTGTAAATTAAAAGATAAAGAGTCTATATAAAAAAAAAATGGAGAAACATTTTATATATATTTTCATTTGAAAAAAAAAAGTAAAATACAATTAATAAATATTCATTACCTTCTGAAAAATAAATGAATTGAATTAATATCTGTTTTGACATAATAATTATTTTAAAAAGCATCTTTTGTTGTCTCACATGAAATTTGAAATAAAAACCCGGACAAAAGGGAAAAAATTGCAATTGCAAAGAAAAGCTAATAAAAAGCTA
Organism: Callionymus lyra; assembly: GCF_982586985.1. NCBI lineage: Eukaryota > Metazoa > Chordata > Actinopteri > Syngnathiformes > Callionymidae > Callionymus > Callionymus lyra. The sequence goes on from NC_141833.1 coordinate 16,320,773, forward strand.
ATAAATCAAGTAAATATGGAAGAAAGTTGGAAAATAATCAGAATAAAACATGCACTTGAAAAATGTTAAAACATTGAATAAACTGGTGAAATAAGTTATAATAATTTATTTCTTTGTAATCACAATTAATCAAATAAATGACATCATAACCATAAAAACGTTTGAATTGGTTCACACATTTTTTTAAATGGCGCCATGGCGGAAAAAAAAAACATACCTGACGCCTACTATTGTGACAATTATTTTATGATAAACTTTTTGTGAAGATTAAACTCAACGTAAATATGAAAAAAAAACTTGATCAAAAACCGGAGATGTAAAGGAAAGTAAATAATTTTCACTCTTAAAAAACTACTGTATAACATTTAATAAAACAACTTTTAAAAAATGTTTAAAGCAAAACTTTTTGTTATTGTGTCCAAACAAAATTAAAAAACGATACTTTTGATTTAATTATTAAATTAATGTAACTTGACCGTATTTTGAAGCAAAGATTTCACTAAATATATATTTTTTAAATGTATATTTTGATATGTTGCAGACTAATAATACAATTATTTATCTATTTTTCAACACATTATGTCAAAGTACCTTAAATAAAAAGTAAAAAACTTGGGTATTAAAATATGTAATAAAATGTTTGCCAGTGATTCACGACCACGTTACAGTGTATACTGTGCGTCACAAACACCATCAGGACCGGGGAGGATGGACTCCCGCTGGACTGGACCAGTCAGACCCATTGATCCGGGATCGATCGTCCACCGCCGCTCCGTCTCCCCGAGGCTCGTTAGCTGAAATAATGGCTAATCAATAGTCGCTGGAGTCGCACAGATCGTCCTTTTAACGCTTGATTTATGTCACAGCGACGCACATCAACTCTCATCAGGTCCAGTATCTGGTCCCTGACCGCCGTCCCTGGTCCGTACCTCGGTTCTCTGGTTCTGGATCTTAGATCGGCGTGGATTCATCCGCCGTCAGCAGAGGGTGTCGTACGACTCATCGCGTCTGTCGGGTCCGTCTCGGGTCTCATCCGTCAACCGTCCAGGGTCCGGACCTGATGTAAATGAGGGGGGCGGTCCCCGCGTCCGACCCCCCCTCGGCACCCCCAGAGGACGAATCACCACTTGTCTCTTCGGTCATCGATCGACTTGTCAGCCTGGAAGGTTTATTGAATCGCTGGATGTTTAACTAGAGGACTCATTTTCACTTGGATCTGTAGATTAACCTGTGAGTCACAAATCCACTTCCATATATGGTCGACCCTCGTTTATAGCGGCGGTTACTGTATCCTCTCGTCCTCAGTCATCACCAGGATCTCATCGTTCCTTTAGCTATGTTTTTTCTTTGTATTTATTTCGACAGTGCTGTTGAATATCTATACAGTATTGTGATGAAAACATTGTCTTATATCGATGTATCAGTATTTTCTTGACCCCTAGCAGAAAGGCATCATGGGAGTTGGCTGTTTTGTTGGCACCATAAGTAAGCTGGGTGCTGTAATGCGTTCTATTTGTAACAAACAAACGAAACACGATCTGTAAAACTCTGTCAAAGGTGAACAACTACGGCGAGAGACTTCTGTAGTTTTACATGTGTGGTGACGTTTGCGTCCACCAGAGGGCTCCCTAGAGTAACGAAGAACATGAAACGTGCGGTCATAATGATACCGCTGTTCACTTCACAAGTGTTTCGGTGCCAAAAAAATGTATAAATATTTCAAGAGAATCCGAGTTATTTCCGCAACAAGCTGTCGCGTGTCTCTATAAAGACGCTCCCGCTGCGGCGCTGAACGGGTCGCGGCGCTGCTCAGTAATCCTCGGTTCCAAAGATGCATTTTTAGCTTCTCTTAAGAACCTCCACGATTCTGTGCTTATCTGTCTCGCAGCAGCGCGAGCCTCCGTAAATATCTCGTCTGTCACACCTCACGTCGCTCCGAGCGTCTCGCTCCGACTTCAAGTCTCCCCCCCGAGTCCTCCTGGTGCTCCTCACGGTGACCGGGGTTCTGGTTCAGTCCAGAACTTTCACGTCACGCCCGAATAAACCTGTCCGGGCTCCGTGGACAGGAAGTAAGATTGACTTACCTTTATTTAGATGTTAGTCCTGGTTCAGGAGTCCAGATAAAAACCTGGTCCAGACTTCACAATGTCTTTGTTTTGAGATCAATAAATAAACTTTATTGACAAAAATACAATACAACCTATTTATCTTCTGAGCACAAATTCATGTTTAAAATAAAAATCACACACAAAAACACACACACGCACGCACACACATGCACTCATGGACACACATACACATATGGAAACACACATGGACACACACACACAGAGACACACACATATAGCGACACAATCACACACACATGGAGAAACACTTGGACACACACACTCACGGTCTCACACACACATGGACACACACACACAGACACACCTGGACACACATATATGGACACAGACACACACACATGGAGACACACATACTCACAGTAACACAAGCATTGACACACACATAGAGACATACCTGGACACACACATATATGTACACAGACACACACACACATGGAGACACACTCACAGTTACACAAACATGGACACACACGCATAAAGACACACCTGGACACACACATTTATGGACACAGACACACTTGGACACACAGACACTCACTGTCACACACACATGGACACACAAATAGATACACACCTGGACACTCACATATATGGACACAGAAACACACACATGGAGACACACTTTGACACACACACACACATAGACTTACACATAGAGAAACACCTGGACACACACATATATGGACAGAGTGACACACACAGGGACACACACTTGGACTCACACACACACACACACTCACTCATGGTCACACACACATGGACACACACACCTGGACACACACGGACACACATGGACACAGACACACACACAGCTAATGGCAGACAGGTCCTCTTAAAGTGGCACACTTAAGCCCGCCCCCCCCACCTCTTACCCATAATGCCTTATTTATGGTCCCCCGGCTCAGTGTTAAAGCCGCTCGTGTCAGCAGCTGCTCGTCCTCCAGGGAATCATCGCTTGATGCCAAAACCAAGCTTCGACCTCACAACCTTTCTTCTGATTCAATTAGTCGTCTGAGCCGACACATGAGCCGTCTCGCCCTCACCACTGCGGGCTCAGGACCCGCCCCCTGGACCGGATCCCTGGTTCCTGTCGGACCGAGCTTCAGAACCAGAGGAGGAAGAGCAACTGACTTGAAGTTCTGATCAGATCTTATCTTCTAATTCCTCAACATGTTCTCCTCCTAAAAAACATGTTTTCTGGGGGGCTCAGGATTATAGATGATCACAGACTTACAGTAAGTCCACTGTGAGGGTCCAGAACAACAAGACATCTGGTCACATGACCGTCTCTAAACCTGGTCTACAGTCGGACCAGATGAAAGCGAGGACTTCTCTGATCCTCCTCTCCTGGCTCCGTCATCTGCTTCCCATCACCTCCTCACCTCCTTCTGTCTCGCTCCCTCCATCCAGGATCCCTGACAGCTCCCCCTCCTCCCGGGATCTGAACCGTGGAGAACCTGGTGTGACGCTCTGAGTCCTTCACTGCTTCCGCCCTCTCTGTGTCAGAATGTTGACAGTCTTTGGATCGGTTCCGGACCATGTGAAGGGGCCTCTTCAGTGTTGCTGTCTAGTTAGCGCTAGTGTCTACTGTCGAAACTCCAGAGCTTATTTTTCCTGGATCACACGGATGGTCTTGTGGATGATTGTTGGATTATCAGATCTTCAAAGGGAGGATTTCTCGTCAACGTATGGGATTGTTGTGCTTTATAGGCGGTTGCCATGACGACAACATTGGATGCTGAGCCGACTGGAAGTCTTGATTGTTTGCGAGAACATCACAGCAACACACACGGGCCTGGAGATACGATACACGTATCACGATACAGGGACAACTATACGATATATTGTGATACTGTAGTAACAAGTATATATGTGTAGTATTGTCGAGTACTTGACTCTGGTTTTGCAGGATTTACAGACCACATGACTCTTGATGAAGTTGTAACTACTTTCATTTGTTTTGAAAACAAAATATGTCCAAACATCAGCTTTAAAAGCTGCTGGAGTCGACTGTATCCTCTCGTCCCCAGTTGTAACTGCTTTCATTTGTTTTGAAACCAAATTATGTCCAAACATCAACTTTAAAAGCGGCTGGAGTCACTGTATCCTCTCGTCCTCAGTTGTAACTGCTTTCATTTGTTTCAAAACCAGAATTTGTCAAAATATCCGCTTTAAAAGCTGATGGAGTCGACTGTATCCTCTTGTCCTCAGTTGTAACTGCTTTCATTTGTTTTGAAACCAAAATATGTCCAAACATCGGCTTTAAAAGCAGCTGGAGTCGACTGTATCCTCTCGTCCTCAGTCATCGCCGGGATCTCGCAGGATTCATCATTACATTAGCTGAGGAAGACGTAATGACTGCTGCCATCTAAAGGCTGGAATGTTAGTTGCAACACAAAAATGAAAAGTGAAAATTTGGATTTTAATTGGAAATAGAAATATCTAATTGTTTTATTTTACACGCGCTTTATTTAAATATAAACCATTAAACTATGATATAAGTGCTGTTGAATATTGATACAGTATCGTAAAAATGTTATATATGATATATCGGCTTGTCAATACCTTATTACGCTCCTTATTGTTATTAAAGCAACACGATTCTTCAGGTATTCAAAGAGTTCTGGTCCAGGAAGCGGTTCAGACGTGTCGGTGTTTTGAATGTAGCCATTAGCATCAGGATGTTTCAAGCTAACGGCTAACTCGTCGAGGACACGGACGCAACTTTTACCAAACAAAACACGCTCTTCTATCGAAGAAACTTGACGTTAGAAAGAACCGACATGGGTTGCGGGTTCCAATCCGACCATTTTCAAATCCCTCAAAAGATGGATTCACCGGTCGTCTTTTCGTGGGCGACGTCACAAACACTCGCGTGTTCCGTCGTGTCTGGAGTGCGAACGGATCAGGCCGACGTTGATCGGCGCCGGCCCGGGTTCTGCCGCCCCGACCCGCCTGACAACATAATGGATGGTCTTTTTAAGGCAGGAAACGAAGGGAAGTGAGGGGACGAGCCGGCGCAGGAAGTGGAGAGAGAGATAGCTCGCTCCGGCCCCCGTTCGCAACCGAAGGGAAATAAGTCGAGCGAAATTAGAATCCCGACGTCGGCGCGAAGGGTTCGGCGGTGACTGATGAATATCTGCGAACGCCGGCTGATGATTCTGGCCCGCGGTGGAAGAGTCGGGCGGAGACGACTGACACCAGCGAGGAAATCAAATGGAGGCGGCGGCGAAGGATGGATGTCTCACTCGGAGGAGAGGTTTTGGCTGACGGCAGCGTCAGATTAATCCTAATCTCAGTCGAATTAGGCTCCATTATGATCCGAGGGAGGGAGGGAGGGAGGGGTGGAGTGCTTCCTTTGTTTCAGGGGGTCGCCATGGTTACAGGGAGCTTGAGCTTGTCCCAGCTACACAGGGTCATAAGAGCATGAATGTGTCTTTTGATACGATACGCAGAAATACAATGTATTGTGATACAGTAGTAACAAGGATATATGTGTAGTATTTTCGAGTACTTTAAAAGCTGATGGAGTCGACTTTATCCTCTCGTCCTCAGTTGTAACTGCTTTCATTTGTTTTGAAACCAAAATATGTCCAAAAATCAGCTTTAAAAGCCGCTGGAGTCGATTGTATCCTCTCATCCTCAGTCATACCCAGAATTTACAAACCACATGACACTTTTGAAGAAGTCGTAACTGCTTTTATTTTTTTTTAAACCAAAATATGTCCAAACATCAGCTTTAAAAGTGGCTGGAGTCAACTGTATCCTCTCGTCCTCAGTTGTAACTGCTTTCATTTGTTTTGAAACCAAAATATGTCCAAACATCAGCTTTAAAAGCTGCTGTAGTCGACTGTATCCTCTCGTCCTCAGTCATACCCAGAATTTACAGACCACATGACTCTTAACAAAGTCGTAACTGCTTTTATTTGTTTTCAAACCAAAATGTGTCCAAAAATCAGCTTTAAAAGCCGCTGGAGTCGATTGTATCCTCTCGTCCACAGTCATCGCCAGGATCTCATTGTTTATATCCTTGCGGAAGGAAGTTTAATGAAACTTAGTTAGACAGTTTATTGATATATAAACCATCAAATAACTATGATAAAAAATTAAATACAAAAAAAGTTAACGTTGATTATATCGATACAGCATCGTTGGAATAACGATTGCGATTTATCGGATTAGTAATAAATGTTTAAACCCCTGTGATATTTTTGTTCTTGATCGATTATGTAGTCTGATGATGCGTTCAGGTGCTTCACATTTTGTCAGAAATCAAACGGCACCTGAACGCATCACACAGTCAAGTATCGTGGCTCGAGGAAACGAGTGCGATCACCAGACGTTAGATCCAGTCGTGACTGATCGTCGAGCACGACTCGACCGGTTCCTTGAACGCACCACGAGGGTGTTGAAGTGTTTGGATGAGTCACGGTCATTCAAGAAAGTTGTTTTTTTGGGGGTTTTTTAAACCTCAGCGTCGACAGTAACGCCGTCCTGGAATCGCTGTCGTCACGGTAACCTTCGTGCGACGGACTTGTAATCCAGCCACGTTATCTGAAGCGATGACGCAGATTTTGTTCCCAGAAAACTCATTTCTCTCTTGTCCGAACTCTTGCTGCGTCACTCTCACTGCAGCTAATCCAGCCAGATTAGAAGCAGGTGCTAATCCCAGGTCAGCGCTGAACATGGATACACACCCGCACACGGGTCTGAAGCGGATCACGGATCCTGTGGATGGTTTTTCACGGGTTGGTGGTTAACGAGCAGCTGGATTAGGATTTAATCTGGTCGTTGAGATTATGGCAGATCATCATCATCATCATCATCATCGTCGTCATCGTTGCGTCTCTCTCGGCAAAAGTGGCTTCATGACTTTAGTGACTTATGCGGACACACACTCACACACACACACGCACACACACACACACTCTCACACACATGCACACACACACACACACACTCTCACACACATGCACACACACACACTTTAACGGACTGGTGTAATCAATGATGCTCGCAAACGTTCAGCTGTTGTCATCGATCACTCGTTAATTGTCGTGTCCTGGACTCATTTAGCTTCCGCTGGAGTTGCCGGTTAAATCCCGATAATCCAGCAGCACTCGCTCCTGGAGACCCCGAACCACCCGAGACACGGCGATCTCCTGACCCGCTAATCTCTCGACAACAGAAGCCTCTCGTCTGCGGCCCCCGGCTCACGTTTCAGCTACGAGGGTTAACGGCCCAGCGTGCCAGGGCGACGGGGGGGGCATACCTGTGAGGTCATAGGTCATCTGGCCTAGTCGGGAGTCGTCTTGAGTGTTAATTATTAAAAATAATAATAATGTTATAAAAAATGTAAATAAAAATGCTGCTAATGCTGCGATTCTTTTTTTTTTTTTATTCACTTATAAGACCACAAAACTAAAAACAAAACAAGTGAAGGAGGATGACATCTTTTTTTTTTTTCAAAAATAAACACAACAATATGTAAAGTTACACAAAAATTCACAAAAATCTTTGGCGTTTTTCTTGTGTTTGTGTGCAGTTCAATTCTCTTGCTCACATTTTTGACCTGGTTTAACCATCTTGCTTGTTAACGGATAAAACTGTAGGAACGTTGGAAATGACTCATTTGGTCCTAAAGAAGCGAGTCACCGCAAATCTTTTTATAAAGCAAATGTGAGTCGTGTTGACCAGGTTTAATCATCTGTTTCTTTAACGGATGACGGATGACGAAGAAACGTTGGAAATGATTCATTGAATCTTAAAAAAAGCGAGTCATCGTGACTCAAATGCGGAATATTCTGAAGCAGACGTGAGTCTCTCAGCACGTTGACCAGGTTTAACCATCTTGTTCTTTAACTGATGACTTTTAAGAAACGTTGGAAATGATTTATTAAATGTTAAAAAAGTGAGTCATTGTGACTCAAATGCAGAATATTCTGAAGCAGACACGAGTCTCTCAGAGCGTTGACCAGGTTTAACCATCTCGTTCTTTAACGGATGACTCTGTAGGAAAGATGGAAATGAGTCACTGGATATTAAAGAAGTGAAGCAGACGTGAGTCTCTCAGCGTGTTGACCAGGTTTAACCATCTCTCTCTTTAACTGATTACTTTTAAGAAAAGTTGCAAATGATTCATTGAATCTTATAAAAGTGAGTCACCGTGACTCAAATGCAGAAAAATCTGAAGCAGATGTGAGTCTCTCAGCCTGTTGACCAGGTTTAACCATCTAGTTCTTTAACAAGGCTCTGTAGGAAAGATGGAAATGAGTCGCTGGATATTGAAGAAGTGAATTAGACGTGAGTCTCTCAGCGCGTCGACCAGGTTTAACCATCTCTTTCTTTAACTGATGACTTATAAGAAACATTGTCAATGATTCATTGAGTCTTAAAAAAGTGAGTCATTGTGACTCAAATGCGGAATATTCTGAAGCAGACGTGAGTCTCTCAGCGTGTTGACCAGGTTGAACCATCTCGTTCTTTAACGGATGACTGTGTAGGAAAGATGGAAATGATTCCCTGGATACTGAAGAAGTGAATTAGACGTGAGTCTCTCAGCGCGTCGACCAGGTTTAACTCTCGACGCTGGTGCGTGAGATCACGATGAGTCGTCCACAGCTGTGACCTCCACCGCTCAAGGTCGCGCTGCTCCTCTAATAAAGCTGGGCCGACCTCAGCTGCTGCGTTCAGGGACCCACGGTTCTTCTCACCGTCTCTTCATCATCAGATGTTTGTGCGACAGACCCGAGTCCCAGGAAGCGAGTCCTTCCATCATCTGAATCACATGGTTCCTCTGACTGACATGAGTCATTTTTGAGTCACTCAGAATATCGAGAGATGCTTGTGTTTCAAGGACTCTCTGCGTGGAGTGTTTCTGACGCGACCTGACAATCTCTCGTCTCTCAGTGACTCAAACGAAGGGTTTTTCCTCTTTCATGGAAGTTCAAACTCTGCAGCTTCTTCTCCCGTCAGTTGCTCCGAGCGAGTCCCTCAGCAGCTCCTCGGAGCCGCTCGCTGACCTCAACTTGTCTCTCGAGTCTTCTTCACTTCCCACACAAGCATGTTGCAGTCGATTGATTTACGAGTCGGGAAGATCTCTGTAGTTCAATTCCCCCGACGGAGCCTATGAAGAAGCTCACAAACATGGACTCGTGACTCTGTCAAATAATCACTTAACCTGTGAGTCACGGCTCTGCAGCGCGAGGATGAACATGATAGTAATAATAATAATAGTGTTTATATGTATAGCCTTTATAGACCAGGTTCACAAAGTACTTTAACAGTCACGCATTCGCAGTAATCTATCTCTGCAATCAGGAGCATGTCTAAAATAAAATGTATTGCTCAGGGACAACTCGCCTGGAGCTGGGATTGAACCACACGAATGAAGAAATCCATATATTGTGATGAAGATGGTGATGAAGATGAAGATGAAGATTATGTTGATGGTGATGATGAAGATGTTGATGGTGGAGATGATGTAGATGTTGATGGTGATGGTGATGAAGATGATGATGGTGATGAAGATGATGATGAAGATGTTGATGATGATGAAGATGTTGATGATGATGATGAAGACGAAAATAAAGATGTTGATGTGATGATGAAGACGAAAATAAAGATGTTGATGTGATGATGATGATGTTGATGTTGATGGTGATGATGAAGATGATAATGAAGATGTTGATGAAGGTGTTGATGAAGATAATGGTGGAGATGATGATGAAGATGTTGATGAAGATGATGGTGGAGATGATGTTGACGATGGTGAAGATGAAGATGTTGATGAAGATGGTGATGTTGATGAAGACTGTGGTGGAGATGTTGATGGTGAAGAAGATGTTGATGGTGATGATGAAGATGTTGATGGAGATGAAGATGAAGATGTTGTTGATGATCTTGAAGATGTTGTTGATGAAGATGGTGATGATGAAGATGGGGAAGATGAAGATGTTGATGATGAAGGTGTAGATGAAGATGTTGATGTGATGGTGAAGATGAAGATGTTGATGGGGAAGATGAAGATGTTGATGATGAAGATGTTGATGGTGAAGATGTTGACGGGGAAGATGAAGATGTTGATGGTGAAGATGGAGATGTTGATGAAGATGATGATGGTGGTGATGATGAAGATGATGGTGGTGATGATGAAGATGTTGATTGTGAAGAAGATGTTGATGTTGATGGTGATGGGAATGATGAAGATGTTGATGATGATCGTGAAGATGTTGTTGATAAAGATGGTGATGATGAAGATGTTGATGATGAAGATGATGGTGATGAAGATGATGGTGGAGATGGAGATGAAGATGTTGATGATGATCGTGAAGATGTTGTTGATGAAGATCATGATGATGGGGATGAGGTGGATTTACATTTTGGTGATTGTGATAATGATGATGGTAATATCGATGAAGATGATGATAATGAAGATAATGATAATAATGATGATGATGATGATGATGATGGTGATAAAGATGCTGGTCGAGGGTGTAAGTCAAGTCTTGTGGGTCTCAGATGGTTCTGGTCACAGTGTGACATCAGTCCATTCTTTGTTCTCTGTGTCAAGCTTCATATCTGGGTCGTCCGCCCGAGTCATCAGTTTTAATCAATCCTCAGAGTCCTGCGGCCAGTCTGTGACATAACCAGGTCACTCGTTCACTCACCCCCCCCCCCCCCCCCCCCCCCCCCTCTCTCCTCAGCAGCCGCCTCGTCGCCCCGAGCAACCACGACCGGATACAGCGTCTGCGCCAGGAGTTCCAGCAGGCCCAGAGCCCTCCCGAGGACCCGGACGACCGCAGGAGGACCTACAGCTTCGAGCAGCCCTGGGTGAGTGTGTGAGTCCCTCCTGGTGCCCCAGGACCGGAGGAGAGACCCTGGACCCGCTCACTAACTCCACCATCCATAATCCCGCCCATGTCGGACCCATAACCACCAGCACCCGTTCTCCGGCTAACCCTGTCATCCTTCATGCATGCGGGACTTTTCACATCATCACTAACCCGTCTCACCCGTCTGTCCGTCACACCGTGGACACGCCCCCACTGGACCCTGCGGTGCCTTCACTGGTCGTCGGTTTTTTTTAACGGTTGAGTTTGAACAAGCGAACAAACGCTGCCTTCCACGTGTTGATGTAGACGAGTCATGTGACGCTTCTTCTCTTTCTTTCACTCGTTTCTGCGTCATCACTCGTTTTTACCTACGACAAATTTTTTAATAAAATGGTTCCAGAAAATACATTTATTACATTTATTTTCAAACGTCACTTTTGTCCATATTTAATTGTTAATAATGTAGATTTCTTTTTCCATTTATTTACATTGTTTTTTAGATATTTTATTTGTTGTATTTAATAAATATTTTTTGCTTAAGGATAATTTTTTCCCTGAGCAATCTTTAGAAAAATAATAATAATTCCTCAAATTTAGTTTTCAATAGATTTTTTTTTAATTAACATGTTTGATACGATGATTTTTTTTTATATATACACATTTTTTTTGACAATTGTTTGTATTATTGTTGGTCATTTTTTTCAAATACCCAACGATTTTTTTTGGGTATAATTTATACATTTTCACCAAATTCTTCATGTATTCATTTAGTTAAGTTTCACAAATATTTTTCGTAAAACTTTTTTTCCTTCAATATTAAAAAAACAACAACTAATGATTTCAAAAGTCGTACGTAGTAAAAAAAAAAGTATTTTTTCGACTGAGAATTTTTCCCGTGACCAACGAAAAGAATCATCACATGACCTTGACGATGACTCAGTGTTTTGTCAAAAACCTGTTTTTGTCTCATAAACAAAAATTGTCGGGACCAAAGCGGAGTCTTCATAAAAAAACGAGGCAACTTTTTTTGTATTTTCTTTGTGTTTTTAATCCCTCTTTGTAATAAAGCCGAATAATCTGAGCGTGTTTAATAATCTTGTTTGAATCTCCAACAGAAAACAGTCGATGAAATAAACAAAGAGAAAAAGTGAATGAGATTAAATGGAAGCAGATTAAAGTCAAACGTGTGAGATTATGTTACAATATTGAACCTTTAATCCTGCTAATCCACAGGTGTTTAGTAATCCATACTCTGTCTTTCCCCCCGGAGGTTGAACGTGGATCTGCAGCCGCGCTCGCCATTGTTGTCGTTTGTTGAACGCGCGAATATTTGTGTTGTTTATCTCGAACGAGGCTTAAATTATTCAGGTTCCAGGGCTCTGTCCCGGGATTAATCCGGTTCAATCTGGACTCTTAACAGCCGCCGCTCCGGTCGCTGCTGGTGTGTTTTTTTTCAGGGGGCTGGGGGGGGGGGGTTCGCCGAGGATTGTGGGTAACGCTCTGATTCTATCAGTCTGACTGATGTCTGCTCGCCGCCACAGCGCGCGGCGTTATTGCCTCATTTGTCGAGGCGCGAGTCGAGGCGCGGGTCTGACGGGTCACAGCGAGGTCCCACTTAGAACCAGAACCTCCTGGAGCACCTCGTGACCCCAGAAAACACACAAGTGTGGTTGGTTTGTGTAGTTCAGCGACGAATTGTTGTTATTGTCGAACAGACTTGTGTGAGTCTGCAGGTCCACTTGTCTTCATTCACTAACACCCCCCCATCTCAAGCATGCCCCCCCCTCTCACCTGTCTGTCTGTCTGTCTCACCATGGTTCTGACCCGAGAGGACCGGACCTCTGCTCAGGTTCACTAACTCTGGTAAGTGTCTGTGGAGGGTTGTGAGTCTGTCCACTGCACTGTTGTGTGTGTGTGTAACATGACGTGTGTGTAACATGACGTGTGTGTGTGTCAGTAGTGTGTCCACCACTCGTCTGTATCCGTAACCCGTGTCCAGACCCGGTTTCCATTTCATCCTGAGCTCCGAGGGTCTCTGACGACTGCTCTGTCGTTCCAGTCCACCTCCAGCACCAGCAGCACCAGCAACGCTCCGAGCAGCTTCCATCAACCGGGTCGACACTCGGTGTCAGTCGAGGTCCAGATGCAGAGACAGAGACTCGAGGAGAGAGAGTCGTTCGCCCAGGCCCAGCGCCAGTACAGCTCGCTGCCACGGTAACCTGTCTGTCCGTCTGTCTGTCCCTCTCTCCGTCCATCTGTCCCTCTTTCCATCTTCTGTCTGTCCCTCTCTCCGTCCATCTGTCCGTCTGTCCGCCTGTCCGTCCGTCTGTCCCTCTTTCCATCTGTCTGTCTGTCCCTCTTTCCATCTGTCTGTCTGTCCCTCTGTCCGTCCATGTGTCCCTCTGTCTGTCTGTCCCTCCGTCCATCCATCTGTCCCTCCGTCCATCCATCTGTCCCTCTTTCCATCTGTCTGTCTGTCCCTCTGTCCGTCCATGTGTCCCTCTGTCTGTCTGTCCCTCCGTCCATCCATCTGTCCCTCCGTCCATCCATCTGTCCCTCTTTCCATCTGTCTGTCTGTCCCTCTGTCAGTCCGTCTGTCCGTCCCTCTGTCCGTCCATGTGTCCCTCTGTCTGTCTGTCTGTCCCTCCGTCCATCCATCTGTCCCTCCGTCCATCCATCTGTCCCTCTTTCCATCTGTCTGTCTGTCCCTCTGTCCGCCTGTCCGTCCATCTGTCCGTCTGTCCCTCTGTCCGTCCATGTGTCCATCTGTCCCTCTGTCCGTCCATCTGTCCGTCCATCTGTCTGTCCGTCCATCTGTCCCTCTGGCCGTCCATCTGTCTGTCCGTCCATCTGTCCCTCTGGCCGTCCATCTGTCCATCTTTCTGTATGTCCCTCCGTCTGTCTTTGTCCAGTCCAGTGTTGGTCACTTCATCAAGTTCTGAACTTTTACAATTTACCCACATAAACACAACATTTCCTATGTACACACAAACATGCATTACATTCACACAACATTAATTACACACAACAAACCCAACATTTACTTCACAAAAAAAAGGCTAATCTACTAAGCACACTAAGACACTAACATTTATCACACACATAAAAACACAACATTTATTCCTAAAACACAACATATTTCCTATGTACACACACAGACAAAAACACAACATTCCTTACATAAAAATTACTTACTTAAAAACACACAAACACAACATTTACTATTCAAACACCTTAAAAATCAACATTTATTAGGTACACACAAACACATTTACTACACACCAAAAAAACATGTATTTCTAAAACACACATGACACAACATTAACTTCTTATACATGAAAACACAACAAAAAGACAAAAACATGACATTTCCTATGTACACACACACTAAAACACAACATGTATTACATAAACACACATCAACACAAACAAAGGAGGAACACATGTTCTCTTGAACACACACAGGCTCCGTGATGACACCGAACAAAAGGTTGACATTTATACAACTGCGCTCGTCATCCGCTACACAACTGTCCTCCGCCTCACACACTTCTACACACAAACCCTCATAAAATGTTGAAGATTGTGTAGAAGCTTGTGCGGTAGTATTTCAAACCACGCAATCGTAAACACACTTGCAAACATGTCACAATAAACACACAACAGACCTCATTCAACAATCACTACACAACAGTTTTATGACACATTAAAACGGTGCTATACAACAAAGCGCTCATGATAATGTCGACACACACACACACACACACACACACACCCTACAAAGATCTTTGAACACACAACGGAACACACGTGTGTGTGAAGGATCAGGGATGAAAGAGAAGAATTAATGACGGCGGCTCATCAACGGGATGAAAGACTCACACACACACACACACATATATAGACTCACACACACACTGAGACTCACACAAAAAGACTCACACCCACCTGTCTCACCTCTTTGACGACTCGTGAATGTGAGTCAGAAAATTGGAGTCGGTCAAGCGTGACCGGATCCTCCTCTCATTGATCCAGACGAGTGTGTGCGTCCACACACACACACACACAGACACACACAGACACACACGTGAATAATTGTGTCTCTTCACACTCCACTGATAAAGCTGCTAATTATTCATGACTCTGTCAGAGTGTTTTTGTCTTGAGCCAGTCGAGTGTGTACGTTTGTTTGTTTGTGTGTCTGGTCCTGATGTGTGAAACCTTTCTTCTCCGTGTGCTCTTGCAGACGCACAACACACACTTCTTATACACACACCAGAATACACACTTGTGCACGCATGTCTCGACACACAAATGTCATAATACACACTTCTGCACACACTCTCACACAAAGGCCAGAGACATTTTGACACACACTTAATAAAGAATATCAAACACGGGCCAAATGAAACACTTCTACACACACTTGCACACAAAGGCCAGAGTACACACTTCTAGACTGTTTCACACAAATGTCAAATGAGCGAACATGTCTACACACAACAATCACATCCACACACTGTCGCAAATAGGCCTGAGTACACCCTTCTACACACATTTTGACACACAGTTCAACACACTATTACACAAAGGGTAGAGTTCAAACACAAACACATATTTTGAAACTTACACTCTACACACTTATTGACAAACAGACACACAAAATCACATACAAATTGATACACTTCCACACAGAGACACCATAAATGCACACTATACAATGCAATATGCAACACAATTTAAACTTCTAAACACGCACAACCCCACAGACACACACCTGTACACACACAAGGACACTTTAACACACTCATACACATTTAGACACAAGAAACTTCTACACACACACACTTCACTACACAAATGGCATCTTCTAAAAACACACAACACCCCATACTCACACTAGTAAACACAAACAGTCGTACACACTCACATCCACACACACAAACATGCACTTCTACACACACACCTTTACACACAAAAATATACGCACACACAAACCCAACCAAACACAGACGCACTCTTACAAGCGAGACACTTCTACACACGTCAGTATAAATTAATAAGTACACACACTAATAAAACACACACAAATATACTCACTCGATCTGCAGCAGAAAAAACGAAACGCAAACGATTAGCACGCTGCCAGTGATGCCAACAAATAGCACGCTGCCAGGATGCTAACGTTTAGCAAACTGCTATGGATGCTAACAAATAGCACCCTGCCAGGATGCTAACGTTTAGCAAACTGCTATGGATGCTAACAAATAGCACGCTGCCAGGATGCTAACGTTTAGCAAACTGCCATGGATGCTAACAAATAGCACGCTGCCAGTGATGCTAAAGATAAGCACGCTGCCAGGATGCTAACGTTTAGCAAACTGCCATGGATGCTAACAAATAGCACCCTGCCATAGATGCTAACAAATAGCACCCTGCCAGGATGCTAACAATCAGCACGCTGCCAGTGACGTTGACAGTTAGCACACTGCCAGCGACTATCGATTTAGCAAACTGCCAGTGACACCAACGATTAGCACGATGCTAGTGAAGCTAACGATTAGCACGATGCTAGTGAAGCCAATGATTAGCACCATGCTAGTGAAGCCAACTATTAGCACGATGCTAGTGAAGCTAACGATTAGCCAACCACCAGTGACGTGGCCTCTGACGGGAACAGCTAGCATACTGCCAATGACACACACATAAACACACAAAACGTGAAGCACACAAAACTCAAGTCCACTAACACACTGAGCTAAACAAACACAAACTACACACATGGTCACGTGACTGAAGGTCCGGTCGGTTCTGACGCTGAAGGTCTCGTCCTCCAGGCAGCCGAGGAAGAACCCGAGCACCGTCTCTCAGGAGTCCTGGGACAAGGTCTACCCGCCTGGCGAGGTCTTCCAGACAGCCAAGGATAACCCTCGCTACTCCAGCTACCAGGGTTCTAGGAACGGCTACCCGGGCGGTCTGGGGGTCAACGCCCGGGTCCTGCTGGAGGCCCAGGAGCTGCTGAGGCAGGAGCAGCGGCGCCGGGACCAGGAGGCCAAGATGAAGCTGATGCAGGACCAGAACTACGACGGGTACTCGGGGCTGCGCCTGAAGGACCCGGCCTCGCCCAAGGGTCCGTTCCGCCAGGACGTCCCGCCCTCGCCGTCCCAGGTGGCGCGCCTGAGTCGCATCGGGTCCGAGAAGGGTCGGCTCTTCTACTCCTGAGGACCTGCTCAGAACCTCCCGTGAGGGTTCAGGACTCGAGGCCTTCAAGGACAACTTTTCTCCCGTCTTAGCCACAGAGCGCAGTACCGCGGCCCGACACCGGTGGCGCCGAATGTTCCGCTGTCGTAGGAAAGTGTCGTCGGTGCATCTTGACCGTCGTGGTCACGACTCTCTGACGCCGAAGGTCGAAGGTTAGATTCCGACTGTGAGCGGCGTCACTGCAGGGAGGACGACAGGAAGAGCCGCGTGTTATTAATAAAGTAAGACCCTCCCCCTGTCTCACCCTCTCTCTCCCCTCTGACTCCCCCCTCTCACCGTTTACTCCCCCACTATACATAATTCATGTCATCTCTGGAGGAGCTCCAGGCAGGAGGGAGGCAGCTCTGATCTGATGCCCAGCTCGCCTGCTTCTCTCTGGGCCTCAGTCGCTGGCTGGCCTGCCCTGCTGTCTGGAGCTCCAGGTCTCTCTCTCTCCTCTACCTCAGCAGCCACTTCTTCATTTCCTCCTTTTCTCCTTCAACTCCTTCACCTCCTCCTCTTTCATCTCCTTCTTCATCTCCCCCTCCTTCATCTCTTCCTCCTTCACCTCCTCCTCCGTCTCTTACTCCTTCACCTCCTCCTCCTCTTTCATCTCCTTCTTCATCTCCTACTCCTTCATCTCCACCTCCTTTATCTCCATCTCCTTCATCTCTTCCTCCTTCACCTACTCCTCCTTCGTCTCCTCTTCTTTCACCTTCTTCTCCTTCTCATTTTTCTCCTCCTCCTTCGTCTCCTCCTCTTTTGCCTTCTTCTCCTCCTTCTTCATCTCATCCTCTTTCACCACCTCCTCCATCTTCTCCTCTTTCATCTTCTTCTCCTCAGCTCCTTTATCTCTTCCTTTTCCACCTCCCGCTTTGTCTCGCCTCCTCCTTGTCTTTTGTCTCCTACTTCTTCATCTCCTCCTTCGTCTCCACCTCCTTCATCCCCTCCTCCTTTCTCTCCACATCCCTCTTCGTGTCTTCCATCGTCTCCTCATCCGTCATCTCCTTCGCCTTAGTCTTTACCTTCTTCTTCCCACATCCTTTATTTACACCTCCTTCCTCCCTTTCTCCTTTACCTCTTCCACCATTATCTCCTCTTCCTTGTTCTTCTTCACCTCCTTGGTCACCTCCTGCTTCATCTCTTTCTTCATTTCCTCCTCCTCCTCCTCCTCCTCCTCCTCCTCCTCCTCCTCCTCCTCCTCCTCCTCCTCCTCCTCACTGAATCTTTCATCAGGACCACCTGCTGCCTGTCACTTCACCTCAGAGGCAAAACCCGCTTTTCAAAATAAAAGCGTCGAGGGTTCGTCGTCGAGACGAGAACCAAAGTGTCTGTGAAGAGAAACTAGAACTCGATCAATCTTTCATGTCACGAGAATGAAGTCATAAACTCCTGATTCTTTAAATGACATTAAAACTAACAAAAACACATTTTGATATTTTAACTAAATCAACAAAATTCTTGAAATTTTAATCTGCTGAATCATCGTTTTTTTTAATTCATGATTTAATTCTGTGAAACTTAAACATTAAAAGTCGAGGTTTTTTTCTTTGATCAGTTTTATTTAATTTTACTTTATGAACAAATGTAAAATATTCATGAATCAATGTAAATAATTTTTAATAAAGGTTTTTATAAGTGTGAAAATAAAAAGGTACTTTTTGATGCATTTTATTTAACTTTTTTATTAACTATGATCTTTTTTTACGTAACGAGTTCATTTTATATTGAGTCGAGACACGACGCTGTTGAAAAAACAACAAAATCATTTTCACACATTTTTTTAATATTTTTTTTTGTATTTTATGACTTTATTCTCGTCAAACATCCTGTTTTTAACTTTTCTTTCCTTCTGAGCTTTTAAAAAAGGGAAATATGAAGAATTAAAATCTCCGTCCAGTTAACTATGAGTTTTTTGAATATTTTTTAATTGTGAAACTTTTTATCTCTCGTTTGTCTCACTGCCAGTTATGCTAACGGTTAGCACGCTGCGAGCAATGATATTGATTTAGCAAACTGCCATGGATGCTAACAATAAGCACGCAGCCAGTGATGCTAACACATAACACGCTGCCAGGATGCCAACGTTTAGCAAACTGCCATGGATGCTAACAAACAGCACGCTGCCAGTGATGCTAACGATAAGCACGCTGCCAGGATGCTAACGTTTAGCAAACTGCCATGGATGCTAACAAATAGCAAACTGCCATGGATGCTAACAAATAGCACACTGCCAGTGACGCTAACATATAGCGTGCTGCCAGGGAAGCAAACGATTAGCACGCTGCCAGTGATGCCAACAAATAGCACGCTGCCAGGATGCTAACGTCTAGCAAACTGCCATGGATGCTAACAAATAGCACGCTGCCAGTGATGCTAACGATAAGCACGCTGCCAGGATGCTAACGTTTAGCAAACTGCCATGGATGCTAACAAATAGCAAACTCCCATGGATGCTAACAAATAGCACCCTGCCAGGATGCTAACGATCAGCACGCTGCCAGTGACGTTGACAGTTAGCACGCTGCCAGCGACAATATTGATTTAGCAAACTGCCAGTGACACCAACGATTAGCACGATGCTAGTGAAGCTAACGATTAGCACGATGCTAGTGAAGCCAACGATTAGCACAATGCTAGTGAAGCTAACGATTAGCCAACCACCAGTGACGTGGCCTCTGACAAGAACAGCTAGCATACTGCCAATGACGCTAGCGGTTAGCAGTCGGGTCGATTTAAGAAGAGAAATCTTTGAACCATTCAAATGTCACGAGCGTCAAAACTTTATCGAAAGAAAACCAACGACAAAGAACGAAAAAAAGCGTTCAAAGCAGGAAGACGTCGACGGCGACTCGAGCGTCGACACAAACATTTTAACGAGACAGTTTTTTTTCTCACGTGGCGTCGAAACGTCGTCGTCTCTCGTGTGTCGAGGAGAAAGTTTGGTGTGTCGAGGAGCCTGGATTATAATCTGTGATGTGAAGGATGTAACTAAAGTGCCTAAAGTGTGTTTGTGTCACTTCTGACTCTTTGGAAAAACTTTATTGAGGAACTTTCGTGTACATACGAGTTTAGAATAAAATACTCTACAGACGTCGACTGCAGTTATTGACCTGAGACCTGTTCTCCATCAATCCTTGACCTCCTTCCACTAAGCCCCGGTGCATGCTGATGACATCATCACTCCGAGGCGGTGAATGATCCAGCGGACGACTGTCAGAAGAGTTTCTGGTTCTGACCCGTGTGACCCAGGGGTCACTGGACCTGACCCGACCTGTCACTGACGTCTTCATCTCCTCGTGTCTGACCCGACGACTGGTTCTGCTCCTGGAGGACGAGACCAGAACCAGACGTGATGGAAGGTCCTGGTGAGGAGGAACATCTGTGTGTTTGTGTCGTTGTGAGTCCAGATGTGTGGTTCTGTAAGTGTGTGTATGTCCAGATGTGTGGTTCTGTAAGTGTGTGTGTCGTGTGTTTCTGTAAGAATGTGTGCATCCAGATGTGTGTTTTTGTGTGTGTACAGATGTGTGTTTCTGCAAGTTAGTGTGTTTTGTGTGTTTCTGTAAGTGTGTTGTGTGTCCAGGTGTGTGTTTCTGTAAGTCTGTGTCGTGTGTCTGTAAGAGTGTGTCCAGATGTGTGTTTCTGTAAGAGTGTGTATATCCAGATGTTTTTTTTTTGTAAGTTAGTGTGGCATTGCGTTACATTAAGAGTGTGTTTCTGTAAGAGTTTGTGTGTTTTGTTGTGTATTTCTGAAAGAGCTTTTGTGTGTTGTTGTGTATCAAGATGAGTATTTCTGTAAGAGTATGTGTGTTGTTGTGTTTAGATGTGTAATTCTAGAATAGTTTGTGTGTTGTTGTGTGTCCAGGTGTATATTTCTGGAAGAGTTTGTGTTATTGTGTTCAGGTGTGTATCTGGAAGAGTTTGTGTGTGTTTTTGTGTATCCAGGTGTGTATTTCTGGAAGAGTTTGTGTGTGTTGTTGTGTTCAGGTGTGTATTTCTGGAAGAGTTCGAGTGTATTCTAAAGTGTTGTTGAGCATCAAGAGAGTTGATCATGTGACCTGGTCAGTCCCAGCTACACAGGGTGGAAGACACATTTTGAGCCTAATTGAAACACGATGAACCTTGTGCGGTCGTTGTGTACTTCTTGTCGCGTCGTCGTGGACACACAGATGTGTGTTCTGGAGTGTGTGTCGCACACATGTGGGCGGAGACGAGGACAGTGAACGCATCACGACAAACGCTCAGTTAACGAGCAGTTATCTGTCGTCCTCGTCCGCCCACATGTGTGCGACACACACTCGTCTGCACAACGCACTCACAACATTATGACCACTGTCACAGACTCACACTGGCTTTGTGTAGCAGCGACAATGAAGTCGCTTCATTTGATCGCTTCCATTTGTGTGTGTGTGACGTGTGTGTAGTTCTACAAGTGTGTGACTCTGAGTGTGCATTTATTTAGTTTGAGTGTGATGTTGTTGTGTGGTCACTGCAGTGTGTTTGTTGTGTGGATTGTGTTTGCAGGTGCGTGAAGTTTGGAGGATCAGGGTTGTGTCTTCATGTGTGTGTTTGTGTAGTTGGAGAGTGTGCGATTTCTTTGGACAAAGTCGAGTGTGTTATCGACGACTGTTGAGTGAAAATGGCCGACATGGTCATGTGATCAGATCCTAGTGTGAGTTTTAATAAAGTGACTTTGGAAGAGAAATAATTGTGTGGTTGTGTCGAGTGTGAGTCTGTGTGTGTGTGTCGTACGCTGACAGAGATGAATTCACATTATTAGGCCGCAGACATCGGAGCGATGGTGTCATCCATCTTCATCCCCGACCGGCAGCGTCGCACAACTCCGCCTCCTGCACTCGTGCTGTTGGCAGACTCACAAAAGAAGGTTCTAGATCGGATCCTCATGAGTCCCGGCGGAGCAACACAAGTCTTGAGTGACGGGTCAGAGAGCACCTGATGCTTCACCTGGATCTGGAACCTCTCGAGGGTCTACAGAAGGAATGTGAGTCAGCAAGGATGAGGATCAGCACCTCAGAATCTGGATCTTCATAAAAACATGTTATAATGAAGCAGAAAAAACTGTTTAAGTAAAAATAATTATTTAATTTTCTTCCAAATTAATTATATTACACTAAATCATTTAAAAAAATTGTCGGGGTAAAAAATTTTTTTAAAACTGCCAAATAAAATTACAAAATTTAGTTTCACAAAATTTTAAGTAAAAACCTTGCAAACATTTATTTTTTATGTAAATATATTTGATAAAAAATATATATTTCTTTTCTTGAAAGTTTTTTTTGTTACAGCAAATAATATTTATTGTTTAACAAGATTATGAAGAAAAAACACTAAATATTTTTCTGTAATTCATATTTTTTTTACATGCCATTAAAAATCAACAAAAATTAATTCAGAAGATTATAAGAGGATTAACTAAAAGGTTTTGCACTGATTAAAAAATAATAAACTGTAGATTCGTCTCGAGGGTCTACGGAGGAAACTGTGTCAGCAAGGATGAGGATCAGCACCTCAGGATGTATCTGAAGTTAAAACGGGTGCTTAAGTCCCACATACACTAAGAAAATATAGTTGTTTTTTACAACTAAAACTTCAATTACACATGCGTACCTTCTGGATTACGAGTATGAATATGTAGTTACGTCAATGCAACTTGATAGTACGAGTACAGTGTACATGTTACGGAGTATGTGGGACTTATGGACCTGTTTTGACTTCATAGATGTTGGTCTTAATCTTTATCAACATATTTTTATAAAGATGAAGGAAAACTATTTAACTATTTATCTCTTCGATTTTCAATGTTGTTTTGGGTGATTCTTTTTTCCTTTTTTTTTGTGTGTGAATCCAAACCTCATCTGTGGTTTCGCAACACATTTGTGTGAAATCCAGCCTCGGCTCTCGTGTCGTTTTCACGTCCCTTTGCTAACAGATATGTTCGCGAGCGGCTCCAGCTCATTGTCCGGCTCTGGCGCGGCGGCGCGCTACGGTTGAGGGGGTTACAGGATCCGAGCCCACACACACACACACACACACACACACACACACACACACACACACACACACACACACACACCGGCTTATCTGCGACGGCAGAGACGCAAGAAACAAAAGGCTTCGCTCTGATTCTCGCCAAACCTTCTCGACACATCCTGCGCCGCCGCTTCTCCAGATACCCGTCAAGATGGCGGCGTTACGGGGCGACGTGCACGACCCGCGGGTAGAAACTTACACGAGTCTCTTCAGTGACTCGGACACCTGCGGATCCTTGACTCACTTTGACCTGAGGTCACTTCCTGTCGTTGTGTTCGTGGTATTAACCGTGGCAGAATTTAAAGAGACTCATGTCCACTCAGTGTGATTGAAGTTAAACCTGGTCAATGTTTGGAGAGACTCGCACCCGCTGTATGTGTAGGAGGTTAAACCTGGTCAAATCTCTGAAGGACCCACTGTTTTTGGAGGAAGTTAAACCTGGTCAAAAGTCTGAGAGAGTCTTATCCACTGTTATTAGAGGAAGTCAAACCTGGTCAAAAGTCTGAGAGACTCTTATCCACTGTTATTGGGGGAAGTTAAACCTGGTCAAAAGTCTGAGAGACTCTTATCCACTGTTATTGGAGGACTTTAAACCTGGTCATGAGTCTGAGAAACTCTTATCCACTGTTATTGGAGGACTTTAAACCTGGTCATGAGTCTGAGAAACTCTTATCCACTGTTATTGGAGGACTTTAAAACTGGTCATGAGTCTGAGAAACTCTTATCCACTGTTATTGGAAGAAGTTAAGCCTGGTCAAAAGTCAGAGAGACTCTAATCCACTGTTATTGGATGCAGTTAAACCTGGTCAAAAGTCTGAGAGACTCTTATCCACTGTTATTGGATGCAGTTAAACCTGGTCAAAAGTCTGAGAGACTCTTATCCACTGTTATTGGAGGAAGTCAAACCTGGTCAAAAGCGTGAGAGACTCTTATCCACTGTTATTGGAGGAAGTCAAACCTGGTCAAAAGTCTGAGAGACTCTTATCCACTGTTATTGGAGGAAGTCAAACCTGGTCAAAAGCGTGAGAGACTCTTATCCACTGTTATTGGAGGAAGTCAAACCTGGTCAAAAGTCTGAGAGACTCTTATCCACTGTTATTAGAGGAAGTCAAACCTGGTCAAAAGTCTGAGAGACTCGTATCCACTGTTATTGGAGGACTTTAAACCTGGTCATGAGTCTGAGAGACTCTTATCTACTATTATTGGATGCAGTTAAACCTGGTCAGAAGCGTGAGAGACTCATGCCGGAGTCACATGGCTGGATGTGTGGATCAAAGATCCGTGAGTCGGTCCAGACGATCAAACTATTACAGCTGAACGAGGTGATTGTTTAAAAAACAACAGCATAAAAACAAAGCGTTCATCTTTCCAGGAGCTCGTAAAAAAAAAAATGGCTCGTCGTGGTTTTTTTTTTACGAGCTCGGCGCTTCGTCGTCGTCGCTCAGATTTTAATAAGCGAAGACGATCTGAGCCGAGATTCATATATTTTTATGTCTCCTCTGGTGAACACCAACAATTAAGCTTCTCTTCAGCCGGACTCGCTAGTCAAACGCTTAATTACTCCGTCCTGTCCTTCGCCAGCGAGCGCGGCCAAGTGCTGGACAATGAAATTAGACGTACACACACACACACACACACACACACACACACACACACACACACACACACACACACACACACACACACACACACACACAAATGAATAAATCTGTTTACCAGAAAGTATTTGGGTGCAGCTCTAGATTTCTTTCTAATTCCCCAGAACAAATTTACGAGCGACTCACTTAAGCTGAATGATGACGGCGAGTTTTATTGCGACTCTGGATTAGTGGAGAGTCGCATGATGAAGCCTCGCGGGGCTCCAGGGCTCTAATGGAAAAAGATGCTCGCATTTATTTTTGGGAGACGAGAATCGTTCTTCACTTCGGCTTCTATCGAATCATCCCGGAGTCGTCGACTCGCGCTCGTCACTCGTGGAAACTCACCGGCTGTGCTGCTGGTACATATGTGTGTGTGTGTCTGTCTGTTTGTGTGTCTCTGTGTGTTTGTGCGTCTCTGTGTGTTTGTGTGTGTTTGTGCGTCTCCGTTTGTTTGTGGCTATGTGTTTGTGTGTTTAAACCTTTTACCTTGAGGCCAAGTAGAACTGGTCCTCTTGGTCCAAGTAAATTTAGTCCTTGTAAATTCCGTTCTCATAGACCTGGTCCTTGTTGACCAATTACTTGTAGAACCGGTCCTTTTATATCTGGTACTTGTAGACCTTGTTCTTGTACAACCTCATCCTTGTGGACCGTTTCTCTGTGACATAGTTCTTATAGACCTTAGGCCCTGTCCTTGTGGACCTGGTAATTTCCCTAAGACCTGGTCCTCAAAAACCTAGTCCTTGTTGACCTGGTTCCTGTCGACATAGTACCTATTGACCTATTTCCTGTTGACCTGGTCCTTGTAGACCATTAGCCTAAGACCTGGTTCTTGTAAAACTGGTCTCTGTAGAACCAGTTCTCGTAGGAATAGTACTAGATTGGGGCCTTGTAGACCATAACCCTGAGACCTGATTCTTGTAGACAATTTCTCTAGAAGAGACTTGTCGCTTCTAGACCTTGACCCTAAAACGTTCAAAACAGAAGTCCGTCCCGTCGCTCCAACATTTCCCGGTTCTTAATGCCTCGCTTTGTGGAGAGAAAAGGTCAATTAGGAGTGTGTCACGGGTCGTTTATTTGCCGCTTCAAGTCAAACAAAATACAAGCTTTACGATCGATCGGCCACTTTCTCCCTGCGACTGTACAGGTCAATAGCCCCGGGCAGTAAAGGTCCCGAACTGTAGAAACATTGCGATATTTAAGGCAAATTTCCGGCCCGTGAGGTCTTTCCTTTCCGGCCAAATTGGTTCTTTCAAGTTCCTTGTGTCCCGATCACCCGCTGAGAAAACATCCTAACCTGCCCTCTTGCAATCTATCATTCAAATGTTCTCGGGGGGGGGGGGGCCTCAGTCTTCCATCCCCCCCCTCCTGGATGTGTCCCGCTTCGTTCTTTGATCCACGACCAAAGGTGTGAAAGGGCAGACAAACAGAAGTTTTAAATAACCGGTGTCATGTCTCTAATTCTGTTTCAAGCTTGTCTTGAGACAGTGTAAATCAGTCTGAGTGAAATGTTGATTGTGAATGTGTATTCAAACTTTTAAGCTCTTAGTTCATACTTTATATTTTGATTATCTTTTAGCATTAATTCAAGTATGGCGTATACATATCGTGTATAATAATTTTAATCTATCATCCCTTAGACCTGGTCCTTGCATATCTGATACTTAAAGACCTGGTTCTGTAGACCTTGTCCTTGTTCTGGTCTTTGTAGACTATTACTCTGAGACCTGGTTCTTGTATACACAGTTCTTGTAGGCATAGTACCTATTGACTTACTGTACAGTATATCCTCTGGACCTGGTCCTTGTATATCTGGTCCTTGTACACCATTACCTTGAGACCTGGTTCTTGTAGACCTGGTCCTTGTAGACCATGTATCATAGACCTGTTGCCTGTAGACCTTGTCCCTTAGCCCTGCTCCTCGCATATCTGGCACTTGTAGACCTGGTTTTTGTAGACCTTAGACCCTGTCCTTGTGGACCTGGTTCTCGTGGACCTGCTCAATGTTCCTAAGACCCGGTCCTCGTACACCTAGTCCTTTTCGACCGGGTCCTGTAAACATAGTACCTATTGACCTATATGCTGTAGACCTGGTCCTTGTAGAGCATCAGCCTGAGACCTGGTTATTTTAAAACTGCTCCTTGTAGACCCAGTTCTTGTAGGAATAGTACCTTTTGATGTGAATCCTGTGGACCTAAGCCTTATAAAGATCTTGTACTCATAGACCTGGGCCTTTTTAGACATATTATTCCAGTAGAACTGGTCCTCTTAGAGACCATTGGACCTTGTACCCCACACTCTGTCTATGATAATCTGGTTTCCTTCATAAAGAAACAAACTTTCGTTGAATCCATCTTTTCAGTGTTAGTTTCCAGATCTACACATTCCGGACACGCACAGTCATGCCTGTCAGTCACGATGACGTTAAAACAAACGTTTGTCCCTCAAGAACATGGGTTTGACACGGTGTAGTACGATGGAGACGACCTGTCTGGTGGTCTTCAGTGTCTGCTGGAACAAAGGTTCTCCTCACGCTCTTCTCATTCTCTTGTGACCTTTGAGGAGCTGCGAGCTGTCAGGAATGTTCTGCCACGTTGACCTTTGCTGCACATGTGCTGAGATCCCTCTGACGTCTCCACGTGTCCAACCGTCCGATCATGTGACCTCGGTCGAGTCTCGATGAGTCACAGCGTGGACGAGTCAAACCGCGAAGAGTAATTGAGATGATGGTCTCTGTAGACATTAGCTCCACAGTCGACGCCATCACACTCCAGCTTGAACTTTACTAACGAGCAGAGGATGAGTTGGACGTCGTGCCGGAGGACTGTGGACGTCAGAGTAGGACAAGTCGACATCATGTGGACTCTAGTGGAGGATAGGTAGGCGTCAGCTGAGTACAGCTGGACGCATGAGGATTCAGGTGGACGTCAAGGAGGTCGGGTCGACATTAGTAGAGGACAGGTGGACGTCAGTTATGGAGGTGGATCATCATGTAGATATCAGATGGACATCAAGTAGACATCAGCGGAGGACATGTCGAAATCATGTGGACATTAGCAAAGGACAGGTAAACGTCATGTAGACATTAGCAAAGGACAGGAAGACATCATATAGACATTAGCGAAGGACAGGTGGACATCATGTAGACATTAGCAAAGGACAGGAAGACATCATGTGGATATTAGCAAAGGACAGGAAGACATCATGTAGACATTAGCAAAGGACAGGAAGACATCATGTGGATATTAGCAAAGGACAGGTAAACGTCATGTAGACATTAGCAAAGGACAGGAAGACATCATATAGACATTAGCGAAGGACAGGTGGACATCATGTAGACATTAGCAAAGGACAGGAAGACATCATGTGGATATTAGCAAAGGACAGGAAGACATCATGTAGACATTAGCAAAGGACAGGAAGACATCATGTGGATATTAGCAAAGGACAGGTAAACGTCATGTAGACATTAGCAAAGGACAGGAAGACATCATATAGACATTAGCGAAGGACAGGTGGACATCATGTAGACATTAGCAAAGGACAGGAAGACATCATGTGGATATTAGCAAAGGACAGGAAGACATCATGTAGACATTAGCAAAGGACAGGAAGACATCGTGTGGACATTAGCAAAGGACAGGAATACATCATGTGGACATTAGCAAAGGACAGGAATACATCATGTGGACATTAGCAAAGGACAGGAATACATCATGTGGACATTAGCAAAGGACAGGTAAAAGTCATGTAGACATTAGCAAAGGACAGGTGGACATCATGTTGACATTAGCAAAGGACAGGAAGACATCATGTGGACATTAGCAAAGGACAGGAAGACATCATGTAGACATTAGCAAAGGACAGGAAGACATCATGTGGACATTAGCAAAGGACAGGAAGACATCATGTAGACATTAGCAAAGGACAGGAAGACATCATGTGGACATTAGCAAAGGACAGGAAGACATCATGTAGACATTAGCAAATGACAGGAAGACATCATGTATACATTAGCAAATGACAGGAAGACATCATGTGGACATTAGCAAAGGACAGGAAGACATCATGTAGACATTAGCAAAGGACAGGAAGACATCATGTGGACATTAGCAAAGGACAGGAAGACATCATGTAGACATTAGCAAATGACAGGAAGACATCATGTATACATTAGCAAATGACAGGAAGACATCATGTGGACATTAGCAAAGGACAGGAAGACATCATGTAGACATTAGCAAAGGACAGGAAGACATCATGTGGACATTAGCAAAGGACAGGAAGACATCATGTGGACATTAGCAAAGGACAGGAAGACATCATGTATACATTAGCAAATGACAGGAAGACCTCATGTGGACATTAGCAAAGGACAGGAAGACATGATCTGGACATTAGCAAAGGACAGGAAGACATCCTGTGGACATTAGCAAAGGACAGGAAGACATCATGTATACATTAGCAAATGACAGGAAGACCTCATGTGGACATTAGCAAAGGACAGGAAGACATCATGTATACATTAGCAAAGGACAGGAAGACATCATGTGGACATTAGCAAAGGACAGGAAGACATCATGTATACATAAGCAAATGACAGGAAGACCTCATGTGGACATTAGCAAAGGACAGGAAGACATCATGTGGACATTAGCAAAGGACAGGAAGACATCACGTGGACGTCAGTGGAGGACAGGTTAACATCATGTAGATATCGTGTGGACATCATGTGGACGTCATGTGGACAGCAAGTGGACATCAGGTTGATTTCAGTTGGACGTTAAATGGACGCGAGCGTCTTCTAGACAAGACTAAACGATCTGCTCCTGGAGTCTCTGCAGCGTTTGTTTCCTACTGTCTGTGTGAAGTCGAGTCACTGAAGGATTTGAGTCTCGTCGTCTTGAATTTAAATGGATTCTCTGCAGATGCAGCGACACGGTCGCACACTCGCTCGATAGTTCACACACTTTTATTTCACTTGAATCACTCGCTCTTGGAGCTCCTCACTGTGAAGCCTCCAACTACACAAGTGTCACTCTCTTCTACACAACGTTCTTGCTACACAACAATCTAACTACACAACATTCTATCTACACAACAATCACTCTACACAACATTCTCTTCTACACAACATTCTAACTACACAACATTATATTTTACGCAACAATCTAACTACACAACGTTCTCTATAAACAACAATCTAACTACACAACAATCTTTCTATACAACATTCTATCTACACAAAAATCACTCTACTCAACATTCTAACTACACAACACTCTAACTACCCAGCACTCTAACTACACAACACTCTAACTACACTACACTCTAACTACACTACACTCTAAGTACACAACACTGTAACTACACAACAATCCCTCTACACAACATTCTATCTACACAACATTATAACTACACAACAGTCTCTTTACCCAACAATCTCTCTACATAACATTCTATCTACACAACAATCACTCTACACAACATTCTAACAACATAACATTCTCTTCTACACAACATTCTAACTACACAACATTATATTTTACGCAACAATCTAACTACACAACGTTCTCTATAAACAACAATCTAACTACACAACAATCTTTCTATACAACATTCTATCTACACAAAAATCACTCTACACAACATTCTAACTACACAACACTCTAACTACCCAGCACTCTAACTACACAACACTCTAACTACACTACACTCTAACTACACTACACTCTAACTACACAACACTGTAACTACACAACAATCCCTCTACACAACATTCTATCTACACAACATTCTAACTACACAACAGTCTCTTTACCCAACAATCTCTCTACATAACATTCTATCTACACAACAATCACTCTACACAACATTCTAACAACATAACATTCTCTTCTACACAACATTCTAACTACACAACATTATATTTTACGCAACAATCTAACTACACAATGTTCTCTATAAACAAAAATCTAACTACACAACAATCTTTCTACACAACATTCTATCTACACAAAAAATCACTCTACACAACATTCTAACTACACAACACTAACTATAATAAACTACGCTCTAACTACACAACACTGTAACTACACAACACTCTAACTATAAAACATTCTAACTACACAACACCCTAACTACACTAGACTCTAACTACACAACACTCTAACTACACAACATTCTCTCTACACAACACTATCTCTACACAACACTCTCTCTACGCAAGACTCTAACTACACAACACTCTTACTACACAACGTTCTAAATACACAACACTCTAACTCAACAACAGTCTAACTACACAACACTCTAACTACACAACGTTCTAACTACACAACATTCTCTCTACACAACACTCCAACTACACAACAGTCTCTCTACACAACACTCTAACTACACAACACTCTCTCTACACAACACTACACAACATAAGTGGCGCCCCCTGCAGGTGGGCCTCTCAGGTGTTGCTCATCAACGAACCATCAGGTCATGTGACCTGTGATGGATGTGCTGGTGCGACCAGTAGGAGGCGCTGAACTCTCATGAGGTTATCAAGGGTCACTTCCTGTAACATCTGCTGCCGCGTCATCCATCATCGGAGGTTGTCGGTTCGAAGCCGGTCGCGGCAGAGAGCAGTGAAGGACGATGATGTCACAATAAATCACGGCTGATAAGAAAACATGAGGCGGATTCTCTGGATTCAAGACCTCAAGTTGAGAAGTTGTTGCTCAAGAACGTTTGTCTTCGTAGACGAGTCACTGTGTTGTGTTACCTTTGTGTTGTTTTTGTACAAGAATCTACTTTGTGTTTTTTTTCTTCTTACAGTTTCATCTGTGTTGTGTTTGTGTTAGAATTTTGTTTTTTCGTGTGATGTCCATGTATGTGTTGTTTTTGTTCTTCACTGTGTTTGTGTTGTTTTTGTGTTACAATTGTGTTTGTTTAACAATTGTATTGTGTTTATGTTATGTTCATGTTTGTGTTGTTATTTTGTTACATTCATGGTTGTGTTTTTATTGTTTAACATTCGTGTTTTTGTGTAACATTCCTGTTTGTGTTGTTATTACATAGCGTTCGCATTTGTGTTCTTGTTTTTTATTTGTGTTTGTGTTGTTTTTGCGCAACATTCCTGTATGTGCTGTTATTGCATAACATCTGTGTTTGTGTTCTTGTTTTTTATTTGTGTTTTTTTAAGTCTTCTAATTATGCTTATGGTGTCATTGTGATGCAATTGGGGTTGTGTTGTTTTTCTGTGAGAATTGTGTTGCAATTTTGTTGTTTTTCTGTGTGTTGCTTTTGTGATAGATTTGTGTTTGTGTGTTTTTTGTTTTACAATTGTGTTTGTCTTGTTTTTGTATGAGAATGTTCCTTTGTGTTTGTGTTTCTGTTGTGTTCAGTCCTATGTGTTTGTGTTGCTGTTGTGTTCAGTCCTTTATGTTTGTGTTGCTGTTGTGTTCAATCCTATGTGTTTGTGTTGCTGTTGTGTTCAGTCCTATGTGTTTGTGTTGCTGTTGTGTTCAATCCTATGTGTTTGTGTTGCTGTTGTGTTCAGTCCTATGTGTTTGTATTGCTGTTGTGTTCAATCCAATGTGTTTGTGTTGTTGTTTGTGTTCAGTCCTATGTGTTTGTGTTGCTGTTGTGGTCAGTCCTTTGTGTTTGTGTTGCTGTTGTGTTCAGTCCTTTGTGTTTGTGTTGCTGTTGTGTTCAGTCCTTTGTGTTTGTGTTGCTGTTGTGTTCAGTCCTATGTGTTTGTGTTGCTGTTGTGTTCAGTCCTTTGTGTTTGTGTTGCTGTTGTGTTCAGTCCTATGTGTTTGTGTTGCTGTTGTGTTCAGTCCTTTGTGTTTGTGTTGCTGTTGTGTTCAGTCCTATGTGTTTGTGTTGCTGTTGTGTTCAGTCCTATGTGTTTGTGTTGCTGTTGTGTTCAGTCCTTTGTGTTTGTGTTGCTGTTGTGTTCAGTCCTTTGTGTTTGTGTTGCTGTTGTGTTCAGTCCTATGTATTTGTGTTGCTGTTGTGTTCAGTCCTTTGTGTTTGTGTTGCTGTTGTGTTCAGTCCTATGTATTTGTGTTGCTGTTGTGTTCAGTCCTTTGTGTTTGTGTTGCTGTTGTGTTCAGTCCTATGTGTTTGTATTGCTGTTGTGTTCAATCCTATGTGTTTGTGTTGTTGTTGTGTTCAGTCCTTTGTGTTTGTGTTGCTGTTGTGTTCGATCCTATGTGTTTGTGTTGCTGTTGTGTTCAGTCCTATGTGTTTGTGTTGCTGTTGTGTTCAATCCTATGTGTTTGTGTTGCTGTTGTGTTCAGTCCTATGTGTTTGTATTGCTGTTGTGTTCAATCCTATGTGTTTGTGTTGTTGTTGTGTTCAGTCCTTTGTGTTTGTGTTGCTGTTGTGTTCGATCCATTTCCAACGCAATCCTTCGGTCGATCCTTCATCTCGAAGCTCATAAAATCTTGAGGCGTAAATTGAGTGAAGTGTGTCTAAATGAGAAACTTTGTGTGTCTGCTGTGTAGTTCCAGACTCACACAGTCGCTGAAAAGTGACACAATGATGAAGGTAACACAACTCAAAGTGATCTGATGGAAACTAAGGTTCTTGGATTAAATAATTGATTTATTTACCAACTATAAAACTACAAAAATGCTAAAGTTCTTCAACTCTCGACACACACATTTAAAAAACAATTGAAGTCAAATCACTCAGTTGTTTATGTCAGTTTTAGCAGGAAGAAGTAGTAAAGCTACAGGGTTTTTTTTTTAATCATAGTGATCTTACGATGTTGGAGCTAATGTTGCTAAGCTAACCGCTAAAAACAAGGTGAAGGATCAACGTTGTTTGTTTTTGTGTCAGTTTACGGGTCGACGTCTCCGAGGCCGAAAACGTCTTCACAGAAAAATAAACAAACACCAGAGACGTTGGTGCGTCCGTCCTCTCGCTCGTTGCCGAGCAACAAGCATCACAGTCAAGGTCAAGCCTGTCTCACACGTCTTGATGCGTCTCAGACGCTCTCGCTCGTAAATCCCCTCGAAGCCCGAACTCTTCCTCCGGCGAGTCAAGGCTGCGACGCTTTTAATCCGAGTCCAGACTTTCCTAATGTGTCCAGACCTGCTGACGCTAGGGTCAGAACCAACACCTGTCAGAACCAACACCTGTCAGAACCAACACCTGTCAGAACCAACACCTGTCAGAACCAACACCTGTCAGAACCAACAGAGTCGTCCTCTGAGGACACGGAGGCCAAAGGTGTATTTTGCCGAAATTTCAAAAACTTTTACTGTCATGTTTCCTAGTTTGAAACCAGAATAATCTCTGAGGATTAAATGTGAATTAATACAATGAATTTTCCTGTCTGTGAATATTATTTAATGTTTAAACTTTATGTTGTTTTTATATTAAAGACTTGCATTTTTTGATATACTTAAATTCATGTTATTTTATGTTATGTGTAAATAATTCCACAAAACATTCTCTTTACACAAGATTTTCTCGACACAACATTCTCTCTGCACAACATTATTTCCACACAACTTTCTCTCTACACCACATTTTTTCTACACAAAAGTTTCTCAACACAACATTTTCTCTACACAACATTCTAACTACACAGCAGTCTCTCTACACAACATTCTCTCCACACAACGTTCTCTCTACACAACATGTTTTCTACACAACATGTTTTCTACACAAAATTCTCTACACAACATTCTCTCTAAACAACATTCTATCTACGCAACATTTTCTCTACACAACATTCTCTCCACACAACGTTCTCTCTACACAACATGTTTTCTACACAACATGTTTTCTACACAAAATTCTCTACACAACATTTTCTCTACACAACATCCTCCACCAGCATGTGTTGTCACTCCTTCAAAGGCGGAGTCACACGACTTCATCTCAACACAAACACCTTCAGCTCCTCCTGATGGATGACGCCGTGACTTCCTGTCGCTCACGCCGTGACTTCCTGATGGATGACGCCGTGACTTCCTGTCGCTCACGCCGTGACTTCCTGATGGACGACGCCGTGACTTCCTGTCGCCTCCACACACTGTTTGCCTCCAGTCGGGCGTGACGCTCCGAACTCCACCAACAAGTTAATTAGCGGCGCGATAGCATCGCGGCCCGCGCGGCTAATGAAACGAAACAAACAGTGTCCGAGGAGCAGAGATTAGCAATTAAGCTATCGTGGCGCCGAGTCATTTGTGTTCCTTTGTGCTGTCGTTTGTCTTGGCAGCTTCTAAACGCTCGCGCGTGAAGAATTAACGCATTAAAGTAAACCTCTCGCGTTTGTTTACCGCTATTTGTTTAGCCGAGCGTCGGAAGGTTTTCTCTCCTCCAGACGTGTTTACGGCGGCGCAGATGTTGAGAGGATGATGTGTGGATGTCACGGGGAGGACGAGTTCTCGCGCTTTATTGTCCCGTTAAGTGAAAAGCTGCTCATTCAAACTCTGAGAAGACGCTTCATCTCAAGCTAACGTCGCGCAGATGCTACGACGCTTACGCCGACGAGTCCTTCCTTCAAAAACTTTTAGTCACGCTTGGAAACTTGTGTCGTCTTTTGAAGGAGTGTGTGTGTGTGTGTGTGTATGTGTCCGTGTCCGTGTGGGGGTGTGTGTGTGCGCGTGTGTGTGTGTGTGTGTGTGTCCGTGTGTGTCTGACTCGTGTTTACGACTCCCTTTAGTCGAGAAATGTACAGAGAAATACATGAATCCAAAAAGAACAATGACGATGTGTAGAGACTCCCTTAGGTGTGTAGGACTCTTCAATTCAAGGGTTTCAATTTAGATCCTGTTGAAACTAGTTGTGTGTTTATGAGTCTGGAGATACGTATCACGATACAGGGTTAACGATACGATATATCGTGATACTGTAGTAACAAGTATATATTTGTAGTATTGTCGAGTACTTGACTCTGGTGTTGCAGAATTTACAGACCACATGACTCTTGACGAAGTCGTAACTGCTTTCAAACATCGGCTTTAAAAGCTGCTGGAGTCGACTGTATCCTCTCGTCCTCAGTTGTAACGGCTTTCATTTGTTTTTAAACCAAAATATGTCCAAACATCAGCTTTAAAAGCTCCTGGAGTCGACTGTGTCCTCTCGTCCTCAGTCATCACCAAGATCTGGCGGGATTTCATTTTTTCATTTTAGCTGTGGAGGATGTAATGCCCTCTAGCGGCCGGAAGTTTAAATTGTTACACAAAAATGAACACACTTTAGATATTTGATTGTAATTTGTAAATATCCATAAAGTTAAATATTGAAACCAAAATATGTCCAAACATCAGCTTTCAGAGCTGCTTGAGTCGACTGTATCCTCTTGTCCTCAGCCTTCGCATTGGGATCTCATTGTTTCTTTAGCTGCAAAGGACGTAATGACCGCTGCCATCTAGCGGCCGGAAGTTTAATTGCGACACATAAATGAAGAAACATCATGAATATTTTAATGTTAGCGTAATTTTTCGTAACAAGTTTAATTTATACTTCATTTGAATATTAACCATACGAGAGATATGACAAATAATCAAATGATAAAACACACAACCAAGTGTGTTCGACTCGTCTGTGGAGCACATTCTTGATTCTTGAGTCTGGGCTAAGGAGGGCGCTGTTCAGTGGTGAGAGTCGGTACTACAGGCTGTTACAAACACATGTTCGAGATCATTTAAGAGAGGAAGAGTTATGTCGTGAACTAGTGGCGGAAGATGGTATTACAGGCAGCTGAAGACGATCTGAGGCAGATTCATGACTCGTGGGTTCGACTGGTTTGTAGTCCCTGGAACAAATATGGCCGACGCTCGTCTTCCTGCTGACCTGAATGAAGTGTGAGGTCACATGATGCTGTGTTGATGAAGTACTGAGACGAAGACAAGCCCGACCCATTAATCCAGAACAAGAGTGTGTGTGTGTGTGTGTGTGTGTGTGTGTGTGTGATGAATTGGGATCAAAGGGCTCCTCAGCTTCCTACACACTGGGTAGCTCCTGCTCGACTTTATCATCGGCGTCGTGTTCATTCATCTCAGTGAGTCCAGCGGAACCATGAGTGAGGAGGACGCGAACTCAACCATGTTTATATACGTTCGATTACTGTTCTATAATTTGATGACTCATTGCTTTTATTCAGACTTATTACAA
This sequence comes from Callionymus lyra, assembly GCF_982586985.1. Lineage (NCBI taxonomy): Eukaryota > Metazoa > Chordata > Actinopteri > Syngnathiformes > Callionymidae > Callionymus > Callionymus lyra. Next base: position 16,357,799 of record NC_141833.1, read on the forward strand.
GTTTTTATTAAATACATGTAAATATTTACTATTTTAGGTTCTTATATTTACATAAAAATGTATAAAACAAAAAAATGTAATAGTTTTTCTTGTGTATTATTATGTTATTACACTTTATTTTCATAAACATTTTAGAAGGTCGTTCCTACCACGTGACAACTTAGTGTGTCGTCCATGTGTCGGTTCTCGGAACATGCTAACAGTGACGCCACCGTTAGCATGATTATCGTTTTCAAAATGGTTGATCGCGACCGTTAAAACCCAGGAGAGTGTCGACCAATCAGAGACTTGTCGAAAACGTCCGGTTGTCGTGGGAGGAAATCTGATGGAGGTCCATGTTAGCCGGGGTCGCAGCCGGAGTCGAACGACCGGCACAAACAACTCGGGGCGCGTTGTGTCGCAACAATTTGTCGCGATAACGAGCTGTCACCGAAATCGCTGGAGCGTGACCATCGCCATGGCAACCCCTCTCGCGTGATAGAAGCGAGTCCAATTTCAGAACCGGAAAAAAAAAGAAAATTCTCTCGCACACTTTGGTGTGAGTCCGTGTGCGTCTCCAGGTGTAAGCGAACCCGCGGCGTGAGCGATGGCTCGCCCGCGCCGCGGCGCCGAACAATGGTCTATTGTAGCGCCGCGGCGCCCGACTGACAGTTTCAATAAAGGAAGCAGATGAAGTCGACGCGCCGCCGCCGCCGCTAACGGCTTCTTTCGGGCGACGTTAATTACCTTGATCGCCGGACGCCTGATAAAGCGGTTGAGAGAAATGAAGGCGCAGGAGAGAGAGATCGTGGTCGCGTCACTCGTCCCTCAACGTCTGCGCTTTTCTGCTGATACGACGATTCTTACGCTAGCATGGATGGAACTATTTTGCCGTCCAAAACTAAAAAATCGAAAAAAATTTAAATGCACTGTTTAAAATCTTTTTAAATCAAATTTGATTTTTCGTGAAAGTATCAATTTAGCGTTCACCTCCGATTCTATAATTTAGAAACAAAAAACTTTACAAAAATGTACTTTGAACACAAATAATGTAAACTAAATTATTTTTGTTGGGGAAAATTCACTTTAAAACGATTAAGTAAAAAGTCAAATATCAGATTTATATGAACACATTTGAAAAATTAGCAAGAAAATTATGTAAAAATAGACATTAGAAAATTACACTTAAACAAATTAAATGAAATTAAAGGTCACTTTAGAGGTCAGTGCTTGTCGTCATACATTCATTTGTTCATGTTGTGATGCATTCATTCCTTCATTTTGTCATACAATAGTTCATTTATGTCATCATTCATTCATGTCGTCATTCATTCATTAATTAATGTCATCATTCATTCATGTCGCCATACATTCATTCATTCATGTTGTGGTGCATTCGTTCGTTCATTTTGTCATACATTAGTTCATTTATGTCATCATACACTCATGTCATCATTCATTCATGTCGTCATGAATTCCTGTTGTTATACATTCATACATTCATGTCGTCAAACATTCATTTATTCAAGTTGTTATACATTCATTCGTTCATGTCATCATACATTAATTTGTTCATGTCGTGATGCATTAATTTGTTCATTTTGTCATACATTAGTTCATTTATGTCATCATACATTCATGTCATCATTCATTCATGTCGTCATGAATTCCTGCTGTTATACATTCATACATTCATGTCATCATTCATTCATGACGTCATGAATTCCTGTTGTTATACATTCATTCATTCATGTTATCATACATTCATTCGTTCATGTCATACATTCATTCATGTTGTCATACATTCATTTGTTCATGTCATCATTCATTCATCTTGTCATCATTCATTCATGTCGTCATACATTCATTTGTTCATGTCATCATTCATTCATGTCGTCATACATTCATTTGTTCATGTCATCATTCATTCATTTGTTTATTTATCACACATTCATTCATTCATGTCATCATACATTCATTAATTCAAGTCATCATACATTCATTTATTCGTTCATGTGGTCACACGTTCATTCGTTCATGTGGTCAGTTCAGGTCAAAGGTGAAACAAGAATGCAGACGTCCAGACTTGTAGTTCATGTCCAGGATGACGGTCGACGTCGGTTTGACTCAAAGGTCTGAGTTACAGCGTAAATGGAGCCGTCGTCATGGCGACCAATTAAGGGTCCGGCTCTGTGATGGCAGCCAAACATGGAGAGACTCGTCATAATTTCATTTATTTGCAGATCACACATGAAGCGAACCTTCGTTACCACGGCAACCTCCATCCCTTTCTCACACACGTCTGCCGAGGAGCAGTCAGGAGATCTTGAGTCGTTGTTTGACTCGTTTTACACAAAAATATTAGACATTTTTCTTCTTACTCATTAGCAACACCACTTCCTGCGTTTCAGAATAAGAGCGTGTGAGAATCTCTGATCTATCATAAGAGACTTTTATTGTGGAAAGTTGTCAAGATTTCATTGAGCTCATATGATTCACTATTTCTTTCTTTCTATTCACAAGTGAGAACCTCCTCCTGTGGAGTCAAATGAGTCACTCAGATGAATCACTGAGTCATCCGTGTGTCGACAGAGGTTTGGTTCCTCATCAGGTCACTGAGAGTAAAACTTTATGAGTTAAGTTTGGTTCATCTGTGAGACTCAAAAGACTCAGAAGTTGATCAATGAGTCATGGGTTATTGTTCAGAAGGAGGTTTATACAATTTAGATGCATCTCATTATAGTTCCTCTTTTGACCCTTTCTTCTCTTTCTCATCTTCCTTTCATGTTGTCATTCATTCATTCATGTCATCATACGTTCATTTGTTCATGTCGTCATACATTCATTCATTCATGTCATCATATGTTCATTTGTTCATGTCGTCATACATTCATTCATTCATGTCATCATACGTTCATTTGTTCATGTCGTCATACATTCATTCATTCATGTCATCATACGTTCATTTGTTTATGTCGTCATACATTCATTCATTCATGTCATCATACGTTCATTTGTTTATGTTGTCATACATTCATTGATTCATGTCATCATACCTTCATTTGTTCATGTCGTCATACATTCATTGATTCATGTCATCATACCTTCATTTGTTCATGTCGTCATACATTCATTGATTCATGTCGTCATACATTATTTCGTTCATGTCTTCATAAGTTAATTCATTCTGTTGTCATACGTTCATTCATTCATGTCGTCATACGTTCATTCATTCATGTTGTCATACGTTCATGTCGTCATACATTCATTCGTTCATGTCGTCATACGTTCATTCATTCATGTTGTGGTGCATTCGTTTGTTCATTTTGTCATACATTAGTTCATTTATGTCATCATACACTCATGTCATCATTCATTCATGTCGTCATGAATTCATGTTTTTATACATTAATTCATTAATGTCGTCAAACATTCATTTATTCAAGTGGTTATACATTCATTCGTTCATGTTGTTATACATTCATTCATTCTTGTCTTCATTCATTTGTGTCGTCATACGTTCATTCGTTCATGTCGTCATACATTCATTCAATTATGTCGTCATACGTTCATTCATTCATGTCGTCATACGTTCATTCATTCATGCCGTTATACGTTCATTCATTCATGTATTCAAACATTTATTCGTTTATGTCATCATACATTTATTCATTCATGCCTTCAAACATTTATTCATACATGTCTTCATTCATTCATGTCATCATTCATTCATTCATGCCATCATACATTCATTCATGTTGTGATACATTCATTCGTTCATTTTTTCATACCTTGGTTCATTTATGTCATCATACATTTATTAGTTCATGTTGTCAGACATTAATTCATTTCATGTCATCATACATGCATTCATTCATTCACGTGGCAAACATTCATTCATGCTGTCATACATTCATTCAATAAAGTCATCATACATTAATGTCATAATTCATTCACTTCATCATTCATTCATTCATTCATTCATTCATTCATGTCATCACACGTTGCTAACACAAGCAGGTTCTGGTTCTGACCTTGATTCAATCAATCGTGTCCTAAATACAATAAATCACTGCCAAACGATCAGGTCTCTGTGAGTCGTGTCCACAGCGACCTTGAGCTTGTAGGTGAAGGACCCGGAGTCGGACCCTCTGGACCCTCTGGACCCTCTGGACCCTCTGGACCCGGAGACTCTGGTTCCGTTGGTTCCTCCGAGAAAGAGGCGCTCGAGTCTCTAATGAGGCGAGAGACGAGCTTCGGATCACGAGGCTGTTAATTGAAGCTCCTGGTGCTGATGGAAGCATATGGTGAGTTGATGTGCTGCTTAATGTTGACTCCCGCGTGTGCAGCGGTACACACACGTGTGCACACACACATGTACACACACACACACACACACACACACACACACACACACACACACACACACACACACACACACACACACACACACACACACACTAATGAACATGTCCAATGATAGATTACAGAGCAGCAGGTCTCTAGAGAATTGATCAAAAGAGTCTTTTAAATAGAACATAAGAAACCTTCTGCTATCAGAGTGTGATCCTTACACACACACACACACACACACACACCCACACACACACACACACACACACACACACACACACACACACAGATATCATCAAGGCTTTGTTCCGTCTGGTATTTGTTCGCAGCATAAACGATCGTCTGAAGCCGCGCGTGTTTGTGATTAGCATACGAGCGACGAGATAATCCACCTGAAGACGAAAACACACTTCCTCACATCAAAGTGACAACAAGTGTGTGTGTGTGTGTGTGTGAACAGGTGTGCGTTGGATTGTTCGAGCGGCGACAATATGGTCTCAACAACAAGGAGCTACACTCCTGAACCAGTTAATCTGTTGATGGGATTATTGAGATTAAAGGAGTCACATTAATCTAAAGACTGTTAAATTGTTGATTAAATCAAACACACACACAGACACACACACACACTCGCTGCTGGGCAAACCTTGTTGTGTAGTCAAACCATATGTGTGTAGTACACATTTAAGCAGAACTAATGTCCTAATCCAGGCCAGTGTTAATGATCCACAGATTATCTTCAGTCGAGTTTCACTCTCATCATCTTCCACCTGCTGATCCAGTGTGTGTTTGTCGTCGTTATCTGTTGTTTGTCGGACTCGGTTGTGAGTCCTTACAGTTGTGTTGGTTTGACTGTATTGTGAATCTTAATAGTAATGTTTGTTGGACTCTGCTGTGACTCTTTACTGTTGCATGTATTACATTTTGTTGTGAGTCTTTACAGTTGTGTTTGTTGGACTCCTTTGTGAGTCTTTACATTTTTGTGTGTTGAACTTTGTTGTGAGTCTTTACAGTTGTGTTTGTTGGACTCCTTTGTGAGTCTTTACATTTTTGTGTGTTGAACTTTGTTGTGAGTCTTTACAGTTGTGTTTGTTGGACTCCTTTGTGAGTCTTTACAGTTATGTGTGTTGAACTTTGTTGCAAGTCTTTAGAGTTGTGTTTGTTGAACTCCTTTGTGAGTCTTTACAGTTATGTGTGTTGAACTTTGTTGTGAGTCTTTACAGTTGTGTTTGTTGAACTCCTTTGTGAGTCTTTACAGTTATGTGTGTTGAACTTTGTTGTGAGTCTTTACAGTTGTGTTTGTTGGACTCCTTTGCGATTCTTTACAGTTGTGTGTGTTGAACTTTGTTGTGAGTCTTTACAGTTGTGTTTGTGGGACTCCTTTGTGAGTCTTTAAGGTTATGTGTGTTGAACTTTGTTGTGTGTTATTATAGTTGTATTTGTTGGACTGTGATGTGACTCGTTACAGTCATGTTTGTTGGACTGTGGGTTGTGGACCTATTTTGCATTTGTAGGTCTCTGTCAGGGTTGTGTGTTCCTTGTTCAGAAGTGTGTGTTTATAATGTTTCTATTCCGGGTCTCGGCGAGTGTTGTATTGATAGTGAAATGATTGACGGCAGGAGTTGAGATTATTTGGGACTCGGGTTGAAAAGTCGTATCTCCAGCGAGCAGCTGTTTGCGTGTTTTTGTGTGTCCGTGGATCTCGGTGTTTTGTGCGAGAGTGACGGGTCGATCGTTTACAACGGGATTAGTCTTCGGGATTAGTCACGACGAGGCCGCGAGCGACTCATTAACTCGGTGTCAAAGTGTTGATTCATCTGTTTGAGGGTTTGAAGGGAAAATAAAGATTCATGTCAGACGCGCCGCCTCCGCGCGAGTGTGTCGTCGGAATCCTCACAAATCAAAGTGTCGTCTTGTTAACGAGTGTTTCCAGGAAATGAGATTCTTGTGCCGACGAGTCGTCGAGCGTCGGACCTGGAAACACCAGCTGCTGCTTTTTACTCCAAACTCACTTTCACGGACGACTGCGCTGCAGAGACTCACAACTGCTGACGTCCATCAAGACGCACACACACGTGTGAGGGGACGCGACCGACACACATCTGTCTGAGGACCTTTTAGTGTTTATGCCGATGAAAAGTGACAACTTTTGTACAGAAGCGTAACACAAAACCCACATCAAACGATGACAACAGACGCAACCAAAGACATGACGACAAAAAAAAAGCGACAAACACAAACAAATGTGACAACAAACGCAACCATAAGCATGACAACTAGCCAGATGTAAAACAAACACAAGGACAAACTCAACAAGCAGAATCGTTTACACAACAAAATACAAATGTCAAGCATAACGCCACAAGAAAGATAGAGAAGCAAGGCGACAACACAAGGACACACACGTCTACAAACACAACGACAAATGCCACAAACAACAATACAAGGACAAACACGGCTTCAAACACAATGACAATTGCCACAAATGCAACACAATGACAAGCACAGCGACAAAAGCAACTATCGGACAAAAAACACAACGAGAAGAACACCTTTCCTTAAATAAATGGCGTTCAACACAACAAACAACACAACTGCATACACAACAACTAATATAAAACAGTACAAAAATGATGACAATGTCTAAAACAATTACAGACATCAAAACAGATGCAACAAACACAGGACAAGCAGGACAACTTACACAAACACAAAGCCACAAACACAACAACAGTCAGGAAAAGCACAATTTAAAACACAGTGAACAATAACCTAAACACAACTACATACACAGCAACAAACATGAAGCAAAACAAAATGACGACAACAAGCTACACAGACAGCGACAAACATAAACACAATGATGGCAAAAGTACACATGGCTGCTGAGCAAAAAACACATTTTTTTAAACAACTAGTTCACGAACACAACCACACAACAGTACTCGACGTCTGGAAAATAACGAGAATCTTCAACCAGGAACACAAACGCACACACACACTGTCACAGGAATTGTTTGTCGAGGACGGAGTCGTCTCTGAGGTGTGAGTCACTTCTTTCATTTCTCATGAAAAGTCTTTTCACGAGTGTTTGCCGAAGACGCCGCAGAACAAACTCAGTATGAAGAAGGAATCATACGAGTCGTCTGGAGCCGCCATGTAGGACGCCGTGTTCCCGCTAAAGAGATTCTCTCTGCTCCGGATGAGACGGAGAAAAACCCATTTGGGGATGTTTGATTATGACCACAGCGTCTGGAAATAGGACAGTGGAGAAGCGTGACGAACATCCAGCAGGAGGACGTTTCATCACAGCGAGGAAGACGCTCGTATTGGAATTGAATTAAAGATGTCGTCGGTGAAGAAGCACTCTCGCGCCGAACGAGTCCATTAGTCGACACCACGAGTACGAGGAGTATGCAGCAGTCGCACGACCAGACCTCGTGTGTTCGTCAATTATTACATGAAAGTGGATGTTAAAAGTGTTTTTACAACATAAACAAGTACCAAAAAAAAATAGTTGAACCTAAAAAGATAAAGATTTTTCACGTCCAGATGATAAAATTTCATAATTAGGACGAGTAACTTACGTAAAGTTTTTTAGGATGAGGAAGTTTTAAGTTTTACATTAGAATCAGAAAGTTTTACGTTAGAATCAGAAAGTTTTACGTTAGAATCACAAAGTTTTACGTTAGGATGAGAAAGTTTTACGTAAGGACGGGAAACTTTTATGTTATGACGGGAAACTTTTACGTTGGAATGAGAAAGTTTTACGTTAGGACGGGAAACTTTTACGTTAGAATGACAAAATTTTGCGCTTGGATGAGAAAATTTTACGTTGGAATGAGAAAGTTTTACGTTAGGAAGGGAAAGTTTTACGTTAGAATGACAAAATTTTGCGCTTGGATGAGAAAATTTTACGTTGGAATGACAAAATTTTACGTTAGGATGAGAAAGTTTTACGTTAGAATCACAAAGTTTTACGTTAGGATGAGAAAGTTTTATGCTAGGACGGGAAAGTTTTACGTTAGAATGACAAAATTTTGCGCTTGGACGAGAACATTTTACGTTGAATGACAAAATTTTACGTTAGGATGAGAAAGTTTTACGTTAGAATCTAAAAGTTTTACGTAAGGATGAGAAAGTTTTACACTAGGATGAGAAAGTTCTACATTAGGACGATAAAGTTTTACACTAGGACGGGAAACTTTTTCGTTAGGACGGGAAATTTTTACGTTGGAATGAGCAAGTTTTACATTAGAATCAGAAAATTTTACATTAGAATGAGAAAGTTTTACATTGGAATGACAAAGTTTTACGTTAGGATGAGAAAGTTTTACGTTGAAATGACAAAATTTTACGCTTGGATGAGAAAGTTTTATGTTGGAATGACACATTTTAACGTTAGGATGAGAAAGTTTTATTTTAGGATGAGAAAGTTTTACGTTAGGACGGGAAAGTTTTACGTTGGGATGAGAAAGTTTTACGTTAGGACGGGAAAGTTTTACGTTGGAATGACAAAGTTTTACGTTAGGATGACAAAGTTTTACGCTACGATGAGAAAGTTCTACGTTAGGACTGGAAAGTTTGATGTTGGAATCACAAAATTTTACGCTAGGATGAGAACGTTTTACGTTGGAATGACAAAGTTTTACGCTAGGATGAGAAAGTTTTATGTTGGAATCACAAAATTTTACGCTAGGATGAGAAAGTTTTACGTTGGAATCACAAAGTTTTACGCTAGGATGAGAAAGTTTTATGTTGGAATCACAAAATTTTACGCTAGGATGAGAAAGTTTTACGTTGGAATGACAAAATGTTACGCTAGGATGAGAAAGTTTTACGTTGGAATGACAAAGTTTTACGCTAGGATGAGAAAGTTTTATGTTGGAATCACAAAATTTTACGTTAGGATGAGAAAGTTAATGGAAACGACGGACTTGTCTGTGTGTCTTGAGTCTCAAGTCCACTTGAAGTCCCCGACCTCCTGCAGCAGGTGTGATATTTTGCCAGAGGGAACTATGCAGATATACGAAACAACGTTGGCGGAAATAGGTTTTTATTCTCTATGAATCACACTGCCCCCTCTGGGCGGAGTGAGTACTGAAGAAGCACCAACAGAGAGTGAATGTGAAGAATGGCAGCAGGTACTGACCACTGCAGCGAGACTTATTAACCGTCACGTCTCAACTGAATATATCGACGTCTCTCTCGCCCCTGAACCGACGCTAAGAGCTTAAAAGTGTTTTGGGATTTTCTCACGAAGCGAGTCTTGCTGCGATGAATATTTTATATTAGCTCCGCCTCCCCAGGTCTCTGGGCGTGTTCAGGACACAGTCATAACCGCGGTTCTTGAAGACGGGTCGGTCTTCCTGCGGAGGTTCTGGAGGAGCAGCAGGAAGGAAGCTCTTGTTGTTGTTGATTCTCACCTTCAGACGATTGTGAGTCGAAACTCTGAGGCGTTTGTGTTTCTCTGCTGGTCTCGGGGGCAGGAAGTGGTCCTGCTGCTGGACGGGACAATGTTATCACAGGAAATACAACCAGTCTGTCGTAAACAGTCCTGTGAGCGCCGGAGCCGTCGGTTCCCAGAAGGTCTGGACCACCAGAACCGAGCCGACGTTCTCACGTGTCTTCTTTCGCACTTTGACCTCCCACTTAGTTTCATCGTCAACACAACTGCTGTGATGTCACGACAACTTTGACCGAGTCGACTGCTGTGAACAACACTATTGATGACACACACAATTGAACAAACACCAAAAACCGAACACAACAACAACAACAAATCACCAAACTACAAATCTCACACACAGAAACATACAAAGACATTTAACACAAAAGTTGAGAAAAAGCACAAAACTAACAAACACAAATGATTGAAATAACACCAACGAAAGTCAATAAACACAACAATGATTCAGTTAACACAAGAACAAACACTGTGCGTGAGATGTTAACTAAACACAACAAAAATAAAAAAAAGGACATCACAAAAAACGACACAAATAAATTAAAAACAACAAGGCAGGACTAAACAAAGAACTGGACGAACAAACAGAAAAAAAGAAAACGCAACAATACATCTACACACAAATGATGACATAACAAACAAAAAAACACTAAACTACAAATCAGTTACACACTAAAACATTATATGAGTGTGTTGATGAAGAAAGACAACAATAATGTGCAACAAAATAACTAGTGACAAAAAAACTAACAAACCTCTAACTAACACAACAAAATACAATACATCTACATACAAATATTGATATAAAAAAAACACAAAAATCACCAAAGATGAATAATTTAAACAAAATAATACACTATATGAATGTGTTGATAAAAACAACAACACAACTACCAGGAAATCAACGATGAAATGTCAGAAAGTAACTATACACTATAACACTATAAAGGTCAAAAGAATTGTAACACAAAAACACTAAAAGACAACAAAGAATGAAAACACGAAAAAAAGAAAAAGAAAAGAAAACACTATTTTTTTTTTTAATTAAACAAAAATTAACAATAAAAAAAAACAACTAAACACACACTAAAGAAAACCAAACAAATTAATTAAACACAACAACAAAGGACTTAACAAAGCACTGACATAACAAACACAACCACCAACCAAAAACGTGTTTAATAAAACAAAATTCAACACTACTTCAACACACAAATGATTACAAAACAAAAAAACACTAAGCACACACTAAAGACAACAACAAAACAACTAAATTAAAAACAAAAGAAATAACAAAGCAGTGAACAAACAAAACTCAACACTACATCTACACACAAATGATTACAAAACCAAAAAGCACTAAACACACACTAAAGAGAACGACAACACAACTAAATTAAAAACGAAAGAATAAACAAGGCAGTGACTAACAAACTGCAACTTTTTAAAAACTAAACAATCCATCCACACACAAATGACGACACAAGAAAAGCATGAATCACTCTCAAATCATCAACACACAAAAACACAAACCACATCAATGACCAACAATGATTCAGAAACACAATAAAACAATAAAATAATCAAGATTGTGTTAAAAGTCTCGTCGACACGTTGACTTCTGCAGCTTTTGTGTTGAAGGTTGTCGTCGACAGGAAGTTGTTATCTGACCTCTGCACTCTTCCGCCTCGGCCTCAATCCGACTCTTCGCTCCTTCGACTCCTGCAGCTGCTCTGATAAGACCCTGATCTGAGGGTCCGCATCACTTCCTGTCCAGGCAGGCACGACAGGAAGTGCTGCACTCGGAGGTGCAACAATGACCCGTGATGTCAGAACCGCTCGAGACCACGTCTGACGTGTGTTTGAAAACTGCTGCAGATCCAGAGATGATCAACTCTTGACTTTAGTTCCCGTAAAAACTCACCACTGTCGGTGACAAATGGTGTCAAGAGTAGGATTTTTATTTTGAAATCTTCCTGATCTTAACTGAGGTCGTGGGGGCAGCAGATGAAGTAAAGAGGTCCAGACTCTTACCTGAAGCCTCTTCCTGCTCCTCAAGGGAACAGAATGTTTCCGGGGAGATTTCTAGGTCTGTCCCCGGGCCTCCCCCCAATTGAACATATCCTTTGTCGTCTCTGTACAGAAGTTGACAGTTAAGAATAATACAATTAAATACAATAAAGTTAAATAAAAATAAGCGACATTATATTTAAGCGGGCATATTTTTTTATTTATAATTTACTAATTTAATTACATTTCATTTAATTTAATTTGAGATGTATATGTCCAAACATCAGCTTTTAAAAGCTGCTGGAGTCGACTGTATCCTCTCGTCCTCAGTCATTGCCTGGATTGTGGGAATTCATTGATACTTTAGTTTTGGAGGATACTAATGACTGCTGTCATCTAGTGGTGGGAAGTTTAATTGCAACACAAAAATGAACAAAACGCTGTGAATATTTACGTGTTAATTGTAAATAAAAGAAAAAATTAAATCTGATTTCCGTATTTTATCAACTCTTTATTGAAATATTAACCAGAAAATAAAATATGATGTAAAAGACAAAATAATATGTAAAATTATTTATGATGTTTAATTAATCAATATTTTCTAGAAAGATTGAGACGTAAAATCATGAATATTATCATTATTGACATATTTATTGAAACGTTTCACAATATCTAACATTTTGAAAATAAAAATCTGTCAATAAAAAATTGAAAAAAGCTTGAAGGGCAAAAACAAACGACAAAATACATTAAAAGTTAAACACATTAACTGAAATATTCATGTGTTCATGTAAATCTGTTGGTCACGGCACCTCCTGGACCACCTCCGGGTCATAATGACCCCGGGACCCTCAGAGGTCCGGCCGCGCGCCTGATGATCTCCGGCTGGCGGCGACTAATGACTCCCGACGCTTCCACGCCGACGCGCTCATGAATTAGTCATCGACTGCTCTGGTCTTGATCTCAGCGGCAGCTGCTCGTAATCGACTGAAGAGCAGACGCGACTAGACGATCACGATTGATGTGTGTCTCCAGGAAACCCACGAGTCTGGGAGAGATTCTACTCCGAGTCTGACCCGGTTTCTCGAACTCGGAGGAGCTGATCCTCATCGTGGAGAACCCATTAGAGAAGCCTCTCCACCTGCTCTCGATGGACTCGTGTTTGTCTTCCGGGTCGTAAAAGACGAGGCGGAAGAATTTTATTAGGAATTTGTCGTCTTAAGAAAGTCAATTACGGCGGCGATACGAGCGGCTAATGGAAAAATGGCGACTCCTTCATTAGCGGCTGGTGTTTTACGACGCAGTTCAGAACCACATGACGTGTAATTATGTCGCTGACGGATGATGATGGTCAGAACCAGAGAACCGGGTCACGATCACAGAGTTGTTTTTTTTGTTGGGAGTTTGCGTTTCAGTGTTTGGTGAGAAAATCTCACACTGGTTTAGTTTTTATTAGTTCATCGACATTGACACAAACATAATACATATATAGCACAGAAAATGTACCTAAAATGTAAAAAATAACAAAATTAATTCATTCAATTTACACAGGATTTTTTAATTATTTGTTTTTTAAGGTTAATATGAGTTTTATTCCTTAAATCCTCCACTTTATTCCTCCAAATTAAAAGAAAAAGTCAAAATATTTTACTGCATTTGTTGACTATAGAATATAAAAGAAAAGTAAAAAGATAAATATTAAATATATGCAAAAATATTAAACTTAAATTAGATTAATTTAATGGAATTATATCAGTATCATCATAATTTGAAATGGTTGAATTTAACATTTCACATTTTTTTAATAGAAGTTTTGGGGGAAATTATATATTTATTTAAGTGAAATTCAATATTTTACATGTTTAATTATTAAAAATTGTTAAAAAAAAAAATTTAAAAATGTATTTCAAATTTATTTTGTAAATATTTTAATTGGAAAATATAAGAAGAAAAATAGAAAAATAGGAGTTTTGGGGGATTTATTTATTTAAGTGAAATTCAATCATTTATATTGAAATTGAAATAGAACATTTTGATTTAGTTTTTTTTTTTTTTTCATTAATGCATAATATTTGTTTTAAATATTTTACAAATTGATTGACTTCCAAAAAAGTAACGAGCTAATTGATCTAATTTCATTGATCGATATCAGCCAATCATGTGATGCGCAGACGATCACATGACGTCATAGAAGCTCGTCTGGTGACACTATTATACCAAAATTTTTAAATTGAATTGAAAAGGCTCTGTGTTAAAAAATAGTGACTTTATACATTTTATTTTTGACTCAGTTCAATTAGAATATTAAAATCTATGTGTAAAAAATGATTCTTTCCAAAAAATATTCCGATTTTTTTTCTCCAATCAATTATTCAGTAAATAGAATCGTAACCTTTAATCTTTACATTATTAAATTCAATTATTAAATAAATGCTTTGAAAAAACATGATTTCAATGAAAGATTCAAAGCAAAACATTGAAACCGACACTGATTTACTTCCTTATATTGAACTCAACTAGAAAGTTTGAGCAGAAATCCGAGCGACAGGAAGTTGAACATGAGCGTCGAAAAGATCAAAGTTCTGAACGACGGCGTTCACGAGCAGCTCCTTCTTTTAATTTACCGTCGCACGAGCGGAACAATCACACGTCTCTAAAAACCCAAACGTGTGAAGTCTCGACACGTTCTTTCGCAGATTGTCCGACGCCCAACTGAGCATCCGTGGCGCTCGCATCCAGAAACGGGGTCACGTGGGAAAACGCCGGGAACGCCGAGGCCGGCGCGACCCGCTGTGCCTGCGAAGTCACACGTCGGTCGCAATCTGTGCCGGTTCTGTTCGCGGACGCCGGGACAGATGGGAGCGCGAGCTCCGTCATCTGGTCGCGGCGAGGCGGCGAGAGCGAGAGGTCGACCTTTGAGCGATGAGGCGGAAGAGCTCGGCGGGAAGTGGGCGGAGCCACCCGCGGGACACTTCCTGGTCCGGAGGCCGAAGTTTGTCCGAGAAACTTCAGGGTCGGATGTGGACGTCGGAAACTTTTTGTTCCTCTTTGCGGTCGTCGGTTCGACTCTACCATGTGCTCGAGAGCACTTCAGAAACGATAGGTCTCCTCGTGTTCTATCAAGGTCGCAGGAAGGTCGCGGACCACGACTCGAAATGACCTTCATCCGCAGCGAAGTCCCTGGAATCCGTTCAGGTCGCATCGACGTTGCATCAGCAGATTAACGTTGTGTAAGTTATTAAATCGTGTTTTCCAGCGACCTTTGATCTCGTACAGTTGATCTCTCCAGCTGGTCCTTGTCCTCCGGTTTTATGACACAAAACCGTTGGCTTCAGACCAGACAGAAGGTTTTACATTCCAACCCAAAACTGTAAATCCAAACCTGGTGATGAAGATGAAGGGAGGAAGAGGAGGGTGATGAAGATGAAGGGAGGAAGAGGAGGGTGATGAAGATGAAGAGAGGAAGAGGAGGGTGATGAAGATGAAGGGAGGAAGAGGAGGGTGATGAAGATGAAGGGAGGAAGAGGAGGGTGATGAAGATGAAGGGAGGATGAGGAGGGTGATGAAGATGACGGGAGGAAGAGGAGGGTGATGAAGATGAAGGGAGGATGAGGAGGGTGATGAAGATGAAGGGAGGAAGAGGAGGGTGATGAAGATGACGGGAGGATGAGGAGGGTGATGAAGATGAAGGGAGGAAGAGGAGGGTGATGAAGATGAAGGGAGGAAGAGGAGGGTGATGAAGATGACGGGAGGAAGAGGAGGGTGATGAGGATGAAGGGAGGATGAGGAGGGTGATGAAGATGAAGGGAGGAAGAGGAGGGTGATGAAGATGACGGGAGGAAGAGGAGGGTGATGAAGATGAAGGGAGGAAGAGGAGGGTGATGAAGATGACGGGAGGAAGAGGAGGGTGATGAAGATGAAGGGAGGAAGAGGAGGGTGATGAAGATGAAGGGAGGAAGAGGAGGGTGATGAAGATGACGGGAGGAATAGGAGGGTGATGAAGATGACGGGAGGAAGAGGAGGGTGATGAAGATGAAGGGAGGAAGAGGAGGGTGATGAAGATGAAGGGAGGAAGAGGAGGGTGATGAAGATGACGGGAGGAAGAGGAGGGTGATGAAGATGAAGGGAGGAAGAGGAGGGTGATGAAGATGAAGGGAGGAAGAGGAGGGTGATGAAGATGACGGGAGGAAGAGGAGGGTGATGAAGATGAAGGGAGGAAGAGGAGGGTGATGAAGATGAAGGGAGGAAGAGGAGGGTGATGAAGATGACGGGAGGAAGAGGAGGGTGATGAAGATGAAGGGAGGAAGAGGAGGGTGATGAAGATGAAGGGAGGAAGAGGAGGGTGATGAAGATGAAGGGAGGAAGAGGAGGCTGATGAAGATGAAGAGAGGAAGAGTAGGGTGATGAAGATGAAGAGAGGAAGAGTAGGGTGATGAAGATGAAGGGTGATGAAGATGACGGCGGTCAGAACAGAGCCAGATGGGGTTGCTAACCCGGTATATGTCGCTCCATAATGTCTCTCGGATCATCAGTCAGTGTCAACGATGTCACTGCTGCCACGGAGGCGTCGGGCTCGTCGCCACGGCAACAACAGACAGTCTCATTAGCAAATATTAGCGCTTTGAGGTGTGTGTGTGTGTGTGTGTGTGTGTGTGTGTGTGTGTGTGTGTGTGCGTGTGTGTGTGTGTGTGTGTGTGTGTGTGTGTGTGTGTGTGAGAAACATTTGAATATCTCTCATCTTCCGTCACTGTTTCATCCGCAGACATCAGAGTCGGAGCAAGAGTCAAAAAACGCACCTGAACGTTCATAGAAGAAACTAATTATTGACTTTAATCATTAAATATTGAGCATCTTTGTCAAAAAAATTACATTTATTTTGGAGGAATTAAGTCCAAAAAATATTTCAGTATTAAAAAACAAGAATAAAGAGTTACTGTATTTAAAAATAAAGTAAAATATGTATTTAAGATGATATTTGAGGCAAAAATTCAAATTACAGACGTTTTGTTTCCAGAGATCTTTCAACCCTTCAGCTCAACTGCTGGAATCTTGACGACCGAAGCATCTCCTCGAGGTCCTCGTCTGCTGGGACAGGATGAAGGATGGAAGTTCTCCCCCGACATGGGGGGGGGGAGGCTAGACGGGGAGGACGGGTGAGCAGATCTGTTGGACTTTAAACTGTTTCTAAAACTGTTTCTTCCTCTGAAGAGCAGACGCTCGTCCCTCGTCGGGATCCGTCGGCGACCTCGGGTTTCGAACTCGCAACCGCCGTGGAGCAGATAGTATTGAAATAGTTTCATTAACATTTAATTTTAACGAAAAACTAATTAATAATTCTATATTTCAATTGTGTTATTTTTGCTTGTAATTGCAGGAATAATTACGAAAAAGACTAATAAGCTAATTGATCGAATTTCAGCCAATCACGTGATGCGTAGACGATCACATGACGATGTAAAAGCCCATTAGCTCGGTAATCTTCTGGTACTGTCTGGTGACTCCATTATAGCCTTGACCTTTAAAATATATACTTTATTGAATTTTTTTTTTATTGTTTAAGCGCTTTGTGACCCTGGTCTGGAAAAGCGCTATACAAATAAAAATTACTTACTTAAAAACAACATTCTTATATTGAATTATTATTATACATGAATAAACATTGAATAAAAAATATATATATTTTAATTATTGATACAACAAATCAAACTCTATGTGAATTTTTTTTTATTAATTCTAAAAATAAATCGATATTTTTTAAATGTAATTATTAGGTAAAAACAAATGTAAAAATTACAGAATTAAATTATTACATAAAAATGACTCATTGCTTAAAAAAAATTGAATTAAAGAAAATCATCCGAGTCTCTCGTTCGACTCTCATTCGTGTCCGAGTCACATGATCAGGTGGGCGGAGCTTCCCTCGAGGGACGTTCCCGCCTTAATGAAGTTCCTTTAAACTATTCCAGCGCCTAATGTTGCTAAATTAAAATGCTAACGCTATGCTAATCACGTCATTAATATTAATCGCCTTCATTTTGTTGCCGCGTTCCAACTACAGCCATAAATTAGCGCGCGGCGCCCGCAGGTTAGCTTTGTGCAGCCGGAGCTTTTCATAAAATATTAACTCAGTGTTTGATAATTCAGCTTTTTTTTACGACTCATTAGCTTCACGGCGGCGGAACTAAGACGCCGCGAGTTGTTGAGCTTCTCAGTGTAATTAAGGCTCGTGAGGTCATGTGATCGCTCACTTGTTTGACACTCTGACGCGGGAACACTCCACACTGGTGACCGCATGTAGGAACACAGACTCACTAACATCCGACTTCAAGCAAACAAAAGAATGAATAAGGAAAAAAAAAGAAGAAAATCATCAAAGGTCATTGTTTGAAAAAAAACATTAATGAAATGGAAACAAAGGAATTGTTGAAAAAAAATGATCACCAGAATAAAAAAATAAACGAAAAAAGATGAACAAAATTATTTTTCAACTGTTTAAAAAAAGTAACGAACATTCAACGCTGAAAAAAGTAGACAAAAAAAGAAAGAAAAGAGTCATAGTTTGAAAAATAACATACAATTCTCAACATACAATTGTACTTAATATATATATACATATATATATTATATAATAATATATACAACTTCCAGGTCATCACCAAAAAACATTAAAGAAATTGTTGGATTAAAATGATAACGAAAACAAAAAGATAAACAAAAAACACTTCAAAATAACGCTACTTTCATAAAAGAAGAACATAGCGCAAAAAAAAGAACAAAGTTCAAGGGATGACAAAGTACAAACATAAAGAAACAAACATCCGACTCTAAATAAGTAGACAAAACAATAAAAAAAACTTGAAAAAAAAAGAAAAGCAAGAAAAGAGTCATAGTCCGAAAAAAACTACAATTATCAACATAAATAATAATATAAGGATATATAATATAATAATACATAAAACTTCCAGGTCATCATAAAAAACCTTAAAGAAATTGTTGGATTAAAATGATCACGAAAACATATAGCAAATAAAATAACAAAGTTAAAAAACAAGGTAAAACTATAACAAAATGAATTATAATCTTTTAAAAAAGCAGCAAACATCCAATTCTAAACAAACAGACAAAAAAAAACAACAAAAACAAAAAACCTTTATGAGAAAAAAAAAAGCTAATATTATCAATGTATAGTAAAAAAAAAAAAAAGAATTTATAAATTAATTGCTTTGGTTTGGTTAATGAGTCCATAATTAAACATGACTCACACACACTTACACACACACACACTTACACACTACAAGTGTTTTGGGACATAGAGGTCGTCCAGGCTCCGCCCCCTCCTTCCCAACATTCCTCTGCTCCTCCTTCTGGAGCCTCCAGCTGATTTTATTTCACTTTAATTACCATAAATGTATGTTTTAGTCCACAACACACACACGTGCACACACACACACACACACACACACACACACACACACACACACACACACAAACTCACACACACACTCGCACTGGTATGCAAATGTTAATGAGAAAGTGATGTATTGCAGGAGGTTTAAAGTAATGACCTCCCCGGGGAAGAAGGCTCTCGACTGAAGCGTCAAACTCACGACGCTCCGGAACATTCCGGCTCTAAATGCGCCTCAAAGCCTGAATCAGTGAATTCATCAGAGAAGAGTCGCTTCGTCTCCGTTAAACCTGGTCAACAGTCAGAGCGACTCCCTCCAGCGACAGTAACCATAGCAACACTTGTTCATTTTCTATTTTCTTCACTTTAAATACTGGTGAAGACTAGTTCTTCTCTCCTGGTTCAATTCAAGTCTTGAATATTGTTAACGGGTCACCGCTTGACAGGTTGACTCGTTAACAGTTCAACTTGTTAACAGGTTCACTTGTTAACAGGTTGACTTCTTAACAAGTTGACTCGATAACAGGTCAACTTGTTAACAGGTTGACTCGTCAACAGGTTGACTTCTTGATAAGTTGACTTGTTAACAGGTCGACTTGTTAGTTTGACTTGTTCACAAGTTGACATCTTAGCAGCTTAACTTGTTAACATATTGACTTGTTAAGAGCTTAACTGATTAACAGGTTGACTTGTTAACAGGTTGACTCGTTAACAGTTTGACTCGTTAATAGGTTGACTCGTTAATAGGTTGACTTGTTAACATGTTGACTTGTTAACAGGTTGACTCGTTAATAGGTTGACTCGATAACAGGTCGACTTGTTAACAGGTCGACTTGTTAAAATGTTGAATCGTTAACAGGTTGACTCGATAACAGGTTGACTTGTTAACAGGTTGACTCGTTAATAGGTCGACTTGTTAACAGGTTGACTCGTTAACAGGTTGACTCGTTAATAGGTCGACTTGTTAACATGTCGACTCGTTAACATGTTGACTCGTTAACAGGTTGACTCGTTAACAGGTCAACTCGTTAACAGGTCGACTTTTTAACATGTCGACTCATTAACAGGTTGACTCGTTAATAGGTCGACTTGTTAACAGGTTGACTCGTTAATAGGTTGACTCGTTAACAGGTTGACTCGTTAACAGGTCGACTTGTTAACAGGTTGACTCGTTAACAGGTCGACTTGTTAACAGGTTGACTCGTTAATAGGTCGACTTGTTAACAGGTTGACTCGTTAATAGGTCGACTTGTTAACATGTCGACTCGTTAACAGGTTGACTCGTTAATAGGTCGACTTGTTAACAGGTTGACTCATTAATAGGTCGACTTGTTAACAGGTTGACTCGTTAATAGGTTGACTCGTTAACAGGTCGACTCGTTAATATGTTGACTCATTAACAGGTTGACTCGTTAACATGTTGACTCGTTAACAGGTTGACTCGTTAATAGGTCGACTTGTTAACAGGTTGACTCATTAATAGGTCGACTTGTTAACAGGTTGACTCGTTAATAGGTTGACTCGTTAACAGGTCGACTTGTTAATATGTTGACTCATTAACAGGTTGACTCGTTAACATGTTGACTCGTTAACAGGTTGACTCGTTAATAGGTCGACTTGTTAACAGGTTGACTCGTTAATAGGTCGACTTGTTAACAGGTTGACTCGTTAATAGGTCGACTTGTTAACATGTCGACTCGTTAACAGGTTGACTCGTTAACAGGTCGACTTGTTAATATGTTGACTCATTAACAGGTTGACTCGTTAATAGGTTGACTTGTTAACATGTCGACTTGTTAACAGGTTGACTCATTAACAGGTTGACTCGTTAACATGTTGACTCGTTAACAGGTCGACTCGTTAACAGGTTGACTTGCCAACAGGTTTTCTCGTGAAAAGGTCGACTTGTTTTATTTAAATGTCGACTCATCACAGGCTGACTAGTCGACTTGTAAAATTCGTCACAGTTTGACTCGTCACTAGGAACAGGTCGTTTCCTAAAAGATAGACTTCTCTCTCGAGATAGACTCGTTATAAGTCGACTCATCGACAGGTCGACTCGTCAAATCACGACTCGCTCACAGCGACTCGTCAACAGGTCACACTAACCTTCGAAACGTCTTCGCAGCAACAGCGAAGACTCGCAGCATCTGGAGTCGATCCTCGCGGGAGTCGAAACTTCGCGTTTGATTCCTCGTCGTCTCCACGGAGACGCGACAACAGTCTGGCAGCAGATCGGTGGAGGCAGCTGTGAGATGACTGAGCGACGAGATGATGTTGTGATGACTGAAGCACTTTCTCTCTCCAGAGGCGTCGAGTGCTGAGACTCCAGCGACTCCATGGAAGAAGCTCGTGTCGCTCATTAGTTTGAGTCATGAACCTCGTAACGCTCAGCACTGGAGTCGACACTCCTGACAGTGAGAAGGTTTGCTTCCTTATTTTCAATCAAAAATAGTTTGATGCTTCAATTACAATAATATTTTCAATCAAAAAAAATATGAATTTTCTTTATTTTTTATGAAGCAACTTTTTTAAAGAAAATTCAATATAATAATTCAATATAAAAAAATATATATATATGTATATATATATATTTATATTGAATTTTCTGTATTTTTTATGAAGCAACTTTTTTTTTATATATATATATATATATATAAACCCCATAAAAACCAGCTTTGATAAAAAAAAACGTTGATTCAATCAAAAGTATTTTCATTAAAACAAAAGTTGGCTCAATTAAAATCAACGTTTAAATCCAAGATAAGTTACTTTAAGCAAAAAAAAGTTTTTTTTTAAATTGAGGAGAAAAAAACTAACATTTATTAAAATTAAAAAACTTTTTGCTTCACTTGTTCGATTCGTTTAATTTTTTTTTTTTTTTTTAAAGCTGCCATTAATTTAAAAGAATACTTTAAATCAAAAAAAAGTTGGCACAATCCAAAAACTTAATTCAACAAAAAGGTAAATTCTATAGGAAAAACGTTTCTTTGATTTAAAAAAAAAAAAAAAAAGGAGTTTCCATCATATAAGCTATTTTAAATAAATATATATTTTTAAATCTTTTACATTTTTATTTTCGTGGAAGTGTTTTTTTAATAACTTTTTATGATTTTTTAAAATTCTATTGAATAACCTTTTTTCCTGATCGAAGCAGTTATTTTTTATTAATTTAAAATATGTTTTGGTTGAAGATCCTTATTTTACGATTGAAGTGGGTTTTTAAAATAAAAAAAAATCGGAAATCCCCGACCATCTTTGACTCGACCGAGCCACTGCAGATGTATGTGAGCTGAGCTAAGAGCTGCGGCGACCGTCACAGAAAACACCGTCGAAAATCCCGTTAAGTTAAGTTAAGACGCCCTTAAGATCTCGTCTGTTCCGTGTTTTTCAGAGATGAATTAAATCGTTGAACCTCCCGAGGAATCTTCGTCTGTTGTTCTGTCAGATCGTCTTCACACACTCCTGAGGCGGTACCACACACTCACACACACACACACACACACACCAGCTCGAGGCCCTGGAGGGTCCTGAAGATTTGTGGGAGGATGGGGGGGGAGTGAGGGGGGAGGAGACGGGGGAGACGTCGAGGCCTCTGGCTGTCGACTCGTCGTCCATGACTCGTCTCCGACAGAAGTCCGAGCCGCCGGTGACTCGGCGGCTCCTGACGGGATTAAACGGCGCGCGACGGGATTACAAGTGAGACGAGAGCGTCGTGAAAAGTGCGGGAGGCTCCGCCGGGATCACACGCCCAGACGCGCCTCTGCTCCTGGCTCACTGGGACGACCGAGATCTTGTGGAGAGGAAGAACGTTTGAAGTGATTCTTCCCACGTTCCCTCCTCGTCTGTCTGGGTTTCTACGAAAAACAGCTTGAATACAACAAGAAAAGAGTCTTTAAAAGTTGTTTTTAATGTAATTTTATTGAACTATTTTCCATGTTAACGGGAAGACCTTAATCTTAACTGTGACTTACGTGCACATTATTACCAATAGGGTGTAATATCAATACACTCAAATATCACGATACCGAATGTTCAACAGCACTGTATCGATTTTTCAAAAATTGGTTACGAAATATTTTTGTTTTTAAATCATAATTCTTTAATGGTATACATTTTTTTTTTTTTTTTA
The DNA here is from genome assembly GCF_982586985.1 of Callionymus lyra. Classification (NCBI taxonomy): domain Eukaryota; kingdom Metazoa; phylum Chordata; class Actinopteri; order Syngnathiformes; family Callionymidae; genus Callionymus; species Callionymus lyra. The sequence goes on from NC_141833.1 coordinate 16,381,145, forward strand.
ATGCTTTCGGCCGCTAGATGGCAGCAGTCGTTATGTCCTCCGCAGCTAAAGGAACAATGAGATCTCGGCGATGACTGGGGACGAGAGGATACAGTCGACTCCAGCAGTTTTTAAAGCAGATGTTTGGACATATTTTGGTTTCAAAACAAATGAAAGCAGTTACGTCTTCGTCAAGAGTCATGTGGTCTGTAAATACTGCAATACCAGAGTCAAGTACTCGACAATACTACACATATATACTTGTTACTACAGTATCACTATATATCCGAATATATCGCATGGTTGTCCCTGTATCACGATACACATTTTTAATTACAAGAATAAAAAATATTCACCAAAAGGACAAAAAATAGTTTTTATTAGTTAGCAACAAAGAAATCCCACGAGATCCCAGTGATGACTGAGGACGAGAGGATACAGTGACTCCAGCATCTTTTAAAGCTGATGTTTTGACATATTTTGGTTTGAAAACAAATGAAATCAGTTACGATTTCGTCAAGAGTCATGTGGTCTGTAAATACTGCAACACCAGAGTCAAGTACTCGACAATACTACACATATATACTTGTTACTACAGTATCACTATCACTACTAGTATCACCAGAATATAGTCTATTGACAAAAGTATTTATTTTTCATTTTTTATTAGTTAGATAGTTTATAAGAAGAAGGTAAAACCGACACATAGGGGAAAAAAAGAATCATTTTTATGATTAAATCATTAATACTGTGGCCGTCAACCCCTGCTGGCAGGATCTGGTACTTCACCAACAAGAAGCATAGGTCTCCAGCATCTCCTCGCGTGTGATTCACGCCGTTCTTTTTTCTTCTTCTTCTTCTCCGCCTGTCGTCTCGTTTCAGCATCACGACGTCGACCGTCTTCGCCGCCGTCACGTCCGATCTCCCGCCGGCGTTGACGGACACATTGGCAGGATTCCCACGCTCCGGTCTGGCACTTGAACTACCCGGGCGAGCGTCGCTCTCGCCCAGACACGCAGCCCAATTTGTGGGTCAGCGTTGTTGTTTGTGTAGCCGGAAATCCTCGATGCAGAGAAACAGCCCGGATTGTTTTTCTCTCCCCGAGAGACGCACGAGTAGATGACCAAGGTCGAGGTCGCGACCTTGACGCGGCGGAGTCTCTGAGCGTACGCGGAGAATGCTAACTAGCTTCTTAGCTGTTGTGTACTTTTAAACGCTCAACAATTGTGTGTGTGTGTCCTGCATTGCGAGTCCATGTTTTCAATTCAACGCTTCAGCAGCACTTTTGTGCGTTTGTTAGTTTATCAAAATCTTAAAGATAGACCAGTGCAAAGTGTGGTCTGAGGGCCACAGGCGGCTCTTTGCTTGTATTTGTGCGGCCCTCATCATGTAAATGATGATAGAAAATATACCAGATGACTAAATAATAAAAGAAAATCTCTATTTTCCTTTTGTGTGTCTGTTTTTCCCGTTTCTTTTGCGTTTAAAGCTGCTGGAGTCGAGTGTATCCTCTCGTCCTCAGTCATCGACGAGATCTTCCGGGATTTCATTGTTGCTGTGAAGGACATAATGACTGGATTTTGTCTGTTTTTTTTACAAACTAATTAACTACTTTCAAATATTACTTTAAAAATATTTATTTTTTTCCTTATTTTTTGTCTGTTTTTCATTTTCTTTTGCTTGTGTTTTTTTTTTTCTGAAACATTCACATTGATTTTATGTTTTTTATATATGACACATTTCTTTTACATCTTATTATTATTTTGTGGCAAACATTTTGAAAACTTTTTTTGGGGGTACTCACTATTTACTTTATTTTTTTCTCTCTTCTTTTATTGTGAAGTTTTTCATTTTGGGGATGTTTAGGTAACTTGTTTCTTTTCTTTATTTGTTTATTTCTGTACGATATCCTTCTTCTCTATCCATTACCAAAAGTATTTAAAGTTTTTCTGTCTCCATCCCTTTTTTTGTATAAATATTTGTACGGTTTATACAGAATGTAGAGTAATTAATAAAGTAACAAACAAGGAAAATATACAGAAATAAACATAAACATGTTAATTAAAAAAAAAAAAAAAATCGGTTTAAGTCTTGATTTATTCCCACATTGTGGTTTAAAAAAAATTGTTATTACTTAATTAGGACACTTAATCTTGGTCTTCCTTAATCTTAATTTTAATTTAATCTTAATTTTTCCATATTTCGTCTTTTTTTATTTCTGTCTGTTTGTTTTTAGAAAATCATCTATTTGACCTAATAATCAGGTGCCCTCTAGTGGACAAATGCTGCACCACATATATAAAAGCTCATGACAGACCAAGAGTTGAACTCACGTCTCTGGTCGACTCAAGAATAATCTCAGCGTCGTGATAATCCACAGCGTTTCTCCCGAGGCTCGACATTTCCTCGACATTTGATTCTCGACGAGATCAGATGTTTTATTGGCTCCTCAGTCGACGGGAATCCTGCGCTGAGAGAGTCTCTGGTGACATTTGTGGCGAAGGCGGCGGCGTCTTCGGAGACGAGCACGAGTTGTGACTGCGAAGGGAAAAGATTATCAGCCGAGCGAGTGAAGATCGTGCACGTGGGAACGTCGTGATCCTGCTGTGCACGAGTGTCGCTTCCTGTTCGACATGTCGCTCGTGTCGCAGCTCGTTCTTCGTGTTTGACACTGTTGTTCACTTCTGGAGGCTTTTGTTCACACCATCCTACCTCTGACACCACTGCTCAAGTAACTGGATCTAGTTTCGCCTTTTTTGCAATTGTTTTTTACATTGATTTTGTTTTTGATTTGATTTGATTTGATCATTTGACTTTGATTTGAAGTGTCTGGGAGGAGGATACAGAGAAAGCTGGCCTCCATGAGGAAGAACTTATCTCACCCTCTCCAGACACACTGAGGGCATTGAGGAGCTCCATCAGTGATAGGATGCTCCATCCCAGGTGTGTGAGGGAGAGGTACTGCAGGTCCTTCCTCCCTGCTGCCATCAGACTCCACAATAAGAACTCAGCAAGATAAATATTTAACAGCACCTTTTCTTCTTGTTATTTTCTTCTTGTTATTTTTGTAAATATGATGTGTATATAATATAGGGCAGATTTTTATTATATTCTATTTAGATCTTTCTTTTCATTTTATTATTCTATTTCTGGGTGTCTTTTATTTTTTTTATTTGAGGTATTGCGCTTGCTGTTGTTTAAACTGAATTTCCCCTCGCGGGACAAATAAAGGATTTCTGATTCTGATTCTGATTCTTTTTTGCTTTATTTTTCGACTACTCGACTTTATTTATTAACTTTTATATTTTTTACTTTTTTTAACTTAGATTTGACCTTTAAGTTGCTTTGTGTCATTAAAATAAATATTTTTTACAGATAATCATTTTTGTCCATTATTCCGCAAGTATGTTTTTGGAGGGATTTCATTTTTTGCTGTTTTAAATTAACTTTTTCTTTCCCTTGTTTCTGTTTCTTTCGTTTTTTTCTTGTTTTTATGATCATTATTTGTGTCCAAAGTTTATTTTTGGTCTGAAATATATTTCTTTTTCCATGTTTTTTTTCCATGATTTCCATAAGTGTGTTGTTGTGTATAAAACTAAACTTTAAATTATAACCTAATTTAATAACTTTATTTTTTTTAAGATGTATATTTCGTATATTTCAGGGTCTTTATTACTTTTACTTTATAACTGATCTCTTTTTTTGTCAATTGCTTTTATTATTTCAAAATCTTTATTTCATGTTCACTTTTGTTGTTGTTAAATCTTCTTTTCTAAGTTACTTTTTCAAGCAGAAATATTGTTTTATTCTTTTGAATTTGTGTTTGTCTTTATCTTGATCTGATCATTGATTGTGTTCATTTTCTTTTGCTTATAAACCTTTTTCATGGTACAATAACATTTATTTAATTATTTTTCAAATACTTTTCTTAACTTAATTATCTATTTTTTTTAAATAAACCAATATATATATCTACGTTTTTCTGTGATTTGTTTTTAATTTTACATTTTCTTCCTTGTGGTCCTTTTTTTTCGTTTCTTTTCTTGTGACGTGACTAATGGTTAATTTAAGGTTTATTAGCATTTTCTCTCCAATTAAAAAAAAACAACAACAACTATTTTTGAACTTAATGAACAAACATTGTTTTTTTATTGTTCTTTTCTTTCTTATCATTATTTTTGTTCAATTATTTGAGGAGAAATTCTATTGGTTTTCCATGTTTTTCAACTTTTGTTTGTCAGGAGGTTTGTCTGCAGATGAAGTCTGGCAAGTGTGTCCTCCTGTTAATTATACACCTGTGTGCATGTGTGTGTGCATGTGTGCATGTGTGTGTGTGTGTGTGTGTGTGTGTGTGTGTGAGTCGTCCCATCTGACAGCAGGACAAACTCAGCTCACCTGTTGATGTGCAGACGGGGGTGAAAAAGATAACCATCCAGATCTCCATGGTAACAGCGACCCTGCTGTTTCCCATAAACATCCCACGAGTGTGTGTGTGTGTGTGTGTGTGTGTGTGTGTGTCACAGGGGTGTGTGTGTGTTCTTTTCCAGGGGTATAGCCGGGGACGCAGCAGGCAGGTGACAGGGATTACAGCCTCAGCCAGCGGTGAATAATTCGGCGCGAGCAGCCGAGCGGGAGCCTGAGTGCTGCCGAGCCGTTGCCGTGGCAACAAGGAGCAGATAGTGGCCCTAATTCCGTGTCGGACTCCCCGAGACGGGCGAGGAGCGGTGAGCGCGAGGGGTTCATGCGTGTTAGAAGTGCGAGAGGTATCAGATGCTGCCGCATGAAATATTCATTTCTTAACACCCTTTTTTTTTCTGCCTCGTCCACAGGGGTCAGAGGTCGCCGGCTGCAGCGGGAGAGATGGCCGCCAATTACGGCGAGCGCCCCGACATCCCTGAGCGGAGTTTTCCCGCCGCGTGAACGATCGCTTCCCGTTATTTGGAGTCGGCGCGAGGCGTTTAGTTCGTATCGTTCTGGTTGTTTCTGGTGTGTGTGTGTGTGCGCCGAGAACCCGCGGGCCTCCGAGTCTGGCTCCGAGTCAAACTCCACTTCGGTTCTTCCGGAATCCGCCGCCGCGACGTTCGCTCGCTCCTTGTTTTGCTTCTCTGTGGCGTCACGTCGTCGTTGTTGTTTGTTGTTGTTGTTGTTGTTGTTCCCGCCAAAGACAGCAATTACGATGAGAATCTATGCACGAGATGAAAGTCGAGGCCAAGAGGACGAACGAGTCCCGCGCTCGTCCTCAGAAAAAATGGCCGCCGACGTCCCGGGAGGAGACCCGGGTCGAGTCCAAACAGGGAGATGAACGAGTCAGGGACGACTTGGAGGTCGAAGTTTAAGTTTTAATTCCCCGTCGACTGGCAGCTGGAGGAACTCTCTTCCTGTTTCAAAATAAGAGCGTGTCCAACCAGTGTGTGTCAAATAGGGTTGAATTTAAAATATAGAAATTTTGGGGGGGTGTTAAGCTATTTTAAGAATTACATTTCTTAATTATTTTTATATTCATTATTATGAATAATGTAATTCAATCATTTTTATTTGGAAAATAATAATAATTTTTTTTCTATAATTTAATTGGTTTTGTTTCAAAATGAATCTTTTTTTTTAACACAAAGTTTTGAATTCAAACTTCCATAATTCCTATAAATGTTCTTAAAAAATAATTATATTAATTAATAAGTAGGAGCCTTTAAAAATTCTATTTAAAATGTAATACCAAGAAAAATTACTATTATCACTATTTTTAAAGTCAATAAATATAACAAAATTGAATTGAATTAAGATATTTTAGTTTGTATTTATTTTAATTAGAATATGAAACTATACGTGTAAAAAATAAAAATTAGATTTTTTTCTTGAAAATATGCTAATATTGTATTTAATTTAAATAAATAAATGAAATGTTTGAAATATTTGAATTCACTTATTCGATTAAAATAAATAATCCTTTATTTTAAGAAATAATAGGATTAAATTATTCAAAAAAATATATATAATGCTTTACAACATTTTTAAATATATAAAATAATCTGATGCCACTGATATACTTTCATAGTCAAACCTGGTCAACTCTCTGAGTGACTTGCGTCTGATCTTTAGAAAGAGTCGCCTGCGTTTGTGGGACTCAGAGTCTCAGTGTCTTCATCGAGTCACGTCTCGCAAACATGAGTCGGAAAAGTCCGATCTTTCTCAGACCATCATTGTATCGTACGTCACCGACTCGTCCCTCTGGTGGACACAGCCGTTACCACATGTGTTAAACTCCATAACGAACACGATATCAGACTCATGGGTTAAAGCCTGGAGGAGTCGAATCTCTCCACCCGTCAATCAGCGGAACCGTCTGGTGTTATCGCTCAATTATCTCCGGCGCCGAGGTCGAGAACTCATCGGAAGTGGTTTTAATATTCCAGAAGCACTTTTTCATTCGCTCTGCTCCGGACGTTGCCGTGGCGACCACAAACATGTCAGATCATTCTCTCTGCGACTCAATATATTCTCTCTCTGCGGCTCCTCGACAACAAATCAATCTCGCATCACTGAAGGAGACGTCTGCGGGAACGTCGGGAAATAGGAGACCTCGGCGGTCGCAGAGGTGTGTGTGTGTGTGTGTGTGTGTGTGTGTGTGTGTGTGTGTGTGTGTGTGTGTGTGTGTGTGTGTGTGTGTGTGTGTGTGTGTGTGTGATAATACACATCCCATCAGTCATTCTGATTGATGAGTGCGTTTGTCGCTTCTGCAAATTCTATCAAGTGTAGTTTGTTTATTTGAATCTGTTTTGTTTTATTGTTTATGTCGAGCTTCACCTCCAGAGACTAAAACTATCCAAACAAGTCTCTTCTTTAAAGGAAGTTCTGTCAAGATTTCTGCTTTTTGAAAATATTATTTTATGCATACAAACATTATTTATAAATATTATATGAATATATATATATTTATACATAGTGTATTTTTGTTGGTAGTAATATATATATTTTCTATGTTCTTTTGTTCAAGAAAAGATTTAGAGATATCTTTGAAATATTTTTTCATGATCAGAACATTTTTACAGATATTTTTTTAAACATTTTTTCGTGATCAGATATTTTTTAAGAGATATTTTTGAAATATTTTTTCGTGATCAGAACATTTTAAGAGATATTTTTGAAATATTTTTTCGTTATTAGAAAACTTTTAGAGATATCTTTGAAATATTTTTTGGTGATCAGAACATTTTAAGAGATATTTTTGAAATATTTTTTCGTTATTAGAAAACTTTTAGAGATATGTTTGAAATATTTTTTGGTGATCAGAAAATTTTTATATATTTTTTTAAATCTTTTTTGGTGATCAGAATTTTTTTAACAGATATTTTTGAAATATTTTTTGGTGATCAGATATTTTTTAAGAGATATTTTTTAAATATTTTTTCGTGATCAGAACATTTTAAGAGATATTTTTTAAATATTTTTTCGTTATTAGAAAACCTTTAGAGATATCTTTGAAATATTTTTTCGTGATCAGAACATTTTTACAGATATTTTTTTTAATATTTTTTGGTGATCAGAAATTTTTTAAGAGATATTTTTTAAATATTTTTTCGTGATCAGAAAATTTTTATATATATTTTTTAAATATTTTTTCGTGATTAGAACATTTTAAGAGATATCTTTGAAATATTTTTTCGTGATCAGAACATTTTTACAGATATTTTTTTTAATATTTTTTGGTGATCAGAAATTTTTTAAGAGATATTTTTTAAATATTTTTTCGTGATCAGAAAATTTTTATATATATTTTTTAAATATTTTTTCGTGATTAGAACATTTTAAGAGATATCTTTGAAATATTTTTTCGTGATCAGAACATTTTTACAGATATTTTTTTTAATATTTTTTCGTGATCAGAAATTTTTTAAGAGATATTTTTTAAATATTTTTTCGTGATCAGAAAATTTTTATATATATTTTTTAAATATTTTTTCGTGATCAGAACATTTTAAGAGATATTTTTGAAATATTTTTTCGTTATTAGAAAACTTTTAGAGATATCTTTGAAATATTTTTTTGTGATCAGAACATTTTTACAGATATTTTTTTTAATATTTTTTCGTGATCAGAAATTTTTTAAGAGATATTTTTGAAATATTTTTTCGTGATCAGAGCATTTTTATATATATTTTTTTAAATATTTTTTCGTGATCAGAGCATTTTTATATATATTTTTTTAATATTTTTTCGTGATCAGAGCATTTTTATATATATATTTTTTTAATATTTTTTCGTGATCAGAACATTTTTACAGATATTTTTTTTAATATTTTTTCGTGATCAGAAATTTTTTAAGAGATATTTTTGAAATATTTTTTCGTGATCAGAAAACTTTTATATATATTTTTTTTAATATTTTTTCGTGATCAGAAATTTTTTAAGAGATATTTTTGAAATATTTTTTCGTGATCAGAACATTTTTACAGATATTTTTTTTAATATTTTTTCGTGATCAGAAATTTTTTAAGAGATATTTTTGAAATATTTTTTCGTGATCAGAAAATATTTATATATATTTTTTTTAATTAAAATTTTTGAATTTTTTTTGACGTTTTTCTCCACACATCATTTTGTAAATCCAATATCAGTGAAGGTTTTCGTAATATAATTTTCTATAATCCTTCCGTCGGTGCTTGTTCACCTCATGTCTACCACGTTGGACAGCCACTGTCCACTGCCACAGCCACTGTCCACTGCCACAGCCACTGTCCACTGCCACAGCCACTGTCCACTGCTACAGCCACTGTCCACTGCGACAGCCACTGTCCACTGCTACAGCCACTGTCCACTGCCACAGCCACTGTCCACTGCTACAGCCACTGTCCACTGCCACAGCCACTGTCCACTGCCACAGCCACTGTCCACTGCTACAGCCACTGTCCACTGCCACAGCCACTGTCCACTGCTACAGCCACTGTCCACTGCCACAGCCACTGTCCACTGCTACAGCCACTGTCCACTGCTACAGCCACTGTCCACTGCCACAGCCACTGTCCACTGCCACAGCCACTGTCCACTGCTACAGCCACTGTCCACTGCGACAGCCACTGTCCACTGCTACAGCCACTGTCCACTGCCACAGCCACTGTCCACTGCCACAGCCACTGTCCACTGCTACAGCCACTGTCCACTGCCACAGCCACTGTCCACTGCTACAGCCACTGTCCACTGCCACAGCCACTGTCCACTGCTACAGCCACTGTCCACTGCTACAGCCACTGTCCACTGCCACAGCCACTGTCCACTGCGACAGCCACTGTCCACTGCTACAGCCACTGTCCACTGCCACAGCCACTGTCCACTGCCACAGCCACTGTCCACTGCGACAGCCACTGTCCACTGCTACAGCCACTGTCCACTGCGACAGCCACTGTCCACTGCCACAGCCACTGTCCACTGCCACAGCCACTGTCCACTGCTACAGCCACTGTCCACTGCCACAGCCACTGTCCACTGCGACAGCCACTGTCCACTGCGACAGCCACTGTCCACTGCTACAGCCACTGTCCACTGCCACAGCCACTGTCCACTGCCACAGCCACTGTCCACTGCTACAGCCACTGTCCACTGCCACAGCCACTGTCCACTGCCACAGCCACTGTCCACTGCTACAGCCACTGTCCACTGCCACAGCCACTGTCCACTGCTACAGCCACTGTCCACTGCCACAGCCACTGTCCACTGCTACAGCCACTGTCCACTGCCACAGCCACTGTCCACTGCTACAGCCACTGTCCACTGCTACAGCCACTGTCCACTGCCACAGCCACTGTCCACTGCGACAGCCACTGTCCACTGCTACAGCCACTGTCCACTGCTACAGCCACTGTCCACTGCCACAGCCACTGTCCACTGCCACAGCCACTGTCCACTGCGACAGCCACTGTCCACTGCTACAGCCACTGTCCACTGCGACAGCCACTGTCCACTGCCACAGCCACTGTCCACTGCCACAGCCACTGTCCACTGCTACAGCCACTGTCCACTGCTACAGCCACTGTCCACTGCCACAGCCAATGTCCACTGCGACAGCCACTGTCCACTGCTACAGCCACTGTCCACTGCCACAGCCACTGTCCACTGCTACAGCCACTGTCCACTGCGACAGCCACTGTCCACTGCTACAGCCACTGTCCACTGCCACAGCCACTGTCCACTGCCACAGCCACTGTCCACTGCTACAGCCACTGTCCACTGCGACAGCCACTGTCCACTGCCACAGCCACTGTCCACTGCCACAGCCACTGTCCACTGCGACAGCCACTGTCCACTGCTACAGCCACTGTCCACTGCCACAGCCACTGTCCACTGCGACAGCCACTGTCCACTGCTACAGCCACTGTCCACTGCCACAGCGACTGTCCACTGCTACAGCCACTGTCCACTGCGACAGCCACTGTCCACTGCGACAGCCACTGTCCACTGCCACAGCCACTGTCCACTGCTACAGCCACTGTCCACTGCGACAGCCACTGTCCACTGCCACAGCCACTGTCCACTGCGACAGCCACTGTCCACTGCGACAGCCACTGTCCACTGCTACAGCCACTGTCCACTGCGACAGCCACTGTCCACTGCTACAGCCACTGTCCACTGCCACAGCCACTGTCCACTGCTACAGCCACTGTCCACTGCGACAGCCACTGTCCACTGCCACAGCCACTGTCCACTGCTACAGCCACTGTCCACTGCCACAGCCACTGTCCACTGCCACAGCCACTGTCCACTGCTACAGCCACTGTCCACTGCGACAGCCACTGTCCACTGCGACAGCCACTGTCCACTGCTACAGCCACTGTCCACTGCGACAGCCACTGTCCACTGCGACAGCCACTGTCCACTGCCACAGCCACTGTCCACTGCGACAGCCACTGTCCACTGCCACAGCCACTGTCCACTGCCACAGCCACTGTCCACTGCGACAGCCACTGTCCACTGCCACAGCCACTGTCCACTGCTACAGCCACTGTCCACTGCGACAGCCACTGTCCACTGCCACAGCCACTGTCCACTGCGACAGCCACTGTCCACTGCTACAGCCACTGTCCACTGCCACAGCCACTGTCCACTGCGACAGCCACTGTCCACTGCCACAGCCACTGTCCACTGCCACAGCCACTGTCCACTGCGACAGCCACTGTCCACTGCGACAGCCACTGTCCACTGCCACAGCCACTGTCCACTGCCACAGCCACTGTCCACTGCTACAGCCACTGTCCACTGCGACAGCCACTGTCCACTGCGACAGCCACTGTCCACTGCCACAGCCACTGTCTACTGCCACAGCCACTGTCCACTGCCACAGCCACTGTCCACTGCCACAGCCACTGTCCACTGCCACAGCCACTGTCCACTGCTACAGCCACTGTCCACTGCCACAGCCACTGTCCACTGCCACAGCCACTGTCCACTGCTACAGCCACTGTCCACTGCGACAGCCACTGTCCACTGCGACAGCCACTGTCCACTGCTACAGCCACTGTCTACTGCCACAGCCACTGTCCACTGCCACAGCCACTGTCCACTGCCACAGCCACTGTCCACTGCCACAGCCACTGTCCACTGCCACAGCCACTGTCCACTGCGACAGCCACTGTCCACTGCGACAGCCACACCCCAGCACTCGACAGTCATAATGTTTTGCCTGACGACACATCAAGCGTCTAGATAAAGTCACGCCGCCGGGTCGTCCATGCGGCGCCGACACATGCTCGTCCGACGCTCTGGTCTTCGGGTCACGATGTTCCGTCTCTGAAGAGTCTGTTTACGTTAGTGACGCCCACTGTGAGTCTGTCCAGTCACGTGACTGTCGTCGGAAACATTTCACTCCTCGTGTTGTTTATCTGTTTTCTTTCAACGTAGAAGTTTAGTTTTCATTTCAGTTGTGATTCTACATCTTTACTTCTTCAACTATCTTGTATTAAATGTATGGATTAGATTTTTTTTATTTAAAGACGTTTCTTATACGTTATTTCTTCTTCTATTATCATCATTGATTTGCATTAAAAGATTTTTTACATCATTTTTTTGTCATAACACTTATAACTATATGTTCTTTTGGGTTGATTTGTTATTCTATTATTATCTTTGTTGATTTGTAGTATTTATTCATATATAAGTGTATTCTTCATGAAGACATTTATTTAACTTTATATACTTAAAGTTGTTTTTCTTATTAATTTCCATGAATTCCTTTTTTTTTAAATGTATTTCCAAATAATTTATTCTCACAATATCATTATTAATTTGCATTAATTAATTATATATATATATATACATTAAAGTAAAATGATTTATGTTATTTTAACAATTAAAGCTATTATTTAATTGTATATATGATTTATTTGAATTAACAAACTCAAATTTGTATTTCATGGTAATAATCGGCAAAAAAGATTTTAAATTCTCTAATTGTCATCATTGATTTGCCTTATTTTTATATTTTATATGTATATATATATATATATATATATATATATATATATATATATAAATATACAGTATATTGTATTAAAATGCAGGGATTGTTAGTTTTTACATATTTACTGTTTTTCATAATAATATTTAGCAAAAATGTTATTTTTATAGATTATCATTATTTTACTATCAGTATTAACTTGTATTCCTTACATAATATATATATATATATATATTACATTGTATTCATTTTAAATCTGATGCGACGTCTTCTCTCGCCCGCTGACACACTCTCTCTCTCTCTCTCTCTCTCTGTGTCACATGACCAAGTATCCGTTTTTTTTTTCTCCTCCATAAATGTCATATTTTGGCTCTCGTCGTCGACTTCCTCGTCCAAAAACTCTCTCTGGTGCCAGGCGTGTGATTACAGCGAATCAAAGTGACGGAGAAAAACTTCCCGCAGCTGTCCCAGAAAATAAAGAAGAACAATGGCGGCTAATTTCTGCGCTTCTGGATTAAAACGAGGGATTATTGGCGACACCGGGTTTTCATCGGCGGCTTCAGATGCATTTTCTCTCTCCACGCGATCGCGACGCCAGCTTTTCTGGAATCGTAACTTTTGGGGGTTCAGTCTCTCTAGGAAACGACAAAAAACAGAGATCCGCCATTTTGACTCTCCACTGACATTAGACCCCGATTTACAACTTGCATTTTCTTTGCATGAAGACGTTACATCTTCACGACTGTCGGAGAGGTCGATGGCGTCATCTTTTCCGGGCCTGACTCGACACGCGTCCAAGACTCCCAGACTATATACGCCCCGCGACGCAGGAGGTCGTCCCGGGGTCGCCGCCCCCCCCCCCCCCCCCCCCCCCGATGGGTCGCGTCTGGTTCGGTTCTGATCCCTCCGGAAAAAAGTGGGGCGTGTGAGGCAGATGTCGGCGTGAGCCCGGAACGGCGGTGCGTTTTCGGGCTGGGTGCGCTGCCCCGGCAGGATAATGGATCCGTGTCAGCGCCACCTGTAATTACCCCGACGTGAGTGTGTCATTACACAAATTCCGCCCCTCCCCCGTCATTCCAAAACCATTAGATCCAGGTGTTGCTGTTGACGCGAGAGTAGTGGGAGGTCAGATGGCGAGGCTACGCTAACCAGAGCTAGCAAAAGTCCTTCTTTCTCCTCGGGGAAGACCCTCGACCTGCAGAGTCTTCTGGGAAGGATCTTGACCCCCGAAGTCCACCGTGAGAGGATTCTTGGCGTTGAAACGTTGAAGCTAAGCTAGCAAACGCTGACGCGGGCGACTTTCAGGATCAAAACTCCTGGATTATCCAGCGCCAGAATAAACCGGGATACACTTGCTGAGTCAGGACGGATCCACTCGCGTGAGGTCCACGATGACTTCCTGCTTAAGTAAACCCCCCCCAACCCCCTCTGTCCTTCAGTGAAGGTAGTTCTGGATCGAACACAAGGCCGGTCAATTCATTTTAAGTGGCCTACAAGAGATTTAAGCTAAAAAATTAAGCTAAAAAATAAAATAAAATACAGAATCAATGTCTAGCAACTTCATGACATAAACTGACTGAAGGTTTGTATTACAGGAAACAAAAATAACAAAAGAATAATCTTCCGAAAACTTAAAAAACCTGACCAGTATTCAATGAAATAATCTGTAGTTAAACGTATAGATACTGAAATCATCAAAACAAATTGATGTAAAGACTGATGGCTAGTTAATGACTAGATTTTACACATTTTGTTCGGCTCTTCACCCAGATTGTGTTGAACATTTTGGCCCCTGGTGTGATTGAGTTTGATGGCCCTTCTCTAGTAAGAACTTCTCTAGTAAGAACTTCTCTAGTAAGAACTTCTCAAGTAAGAACTTCTCTAGTAAGAACTTCTCTAGTAAGAACTTCTCAAGTAAGAACTTCTCTAGTAAGAACTTCTCTAGTAAGAACTTCTCTAGTAAGAACTTCTCTAGTAAGAACTTCTCTAGTAAGAATCCTGAAGGGCCCATCCTCTTGTGAGTACTGTTGTCCATGTTTAAAGAAATAGTGGTCTTGACTAAGTCTTGCCATTAAGGCTGGTTGTTTCCAGGCTTCGCCGTCTTGAGGGCGGAACCCACTTTGATGTTGAGGATCGTGGCCCTCTTGGTGACAGGACCGTCTTTCTTATGTCTGTCCTCTGGTGATCTTAGTTGACATTTATATCGGTCACGGTTCTTCTGGAGGAACTATCTCTCTAGGGGTCACCAATCATGTAGGCACTGTTGAAGTGAGTCATCTTGTGGTCTTGACCGAGACTTGTGGGTAGTCTTGACTGTCTTCTGGGCAGACGAGACCAGCGGCTGGTTTGAACTCTGTCCGATGGGGGTCGCCATCTTGTGGTCTTCAGTGAGTCTTGTCGGTAAAGGCTGGTTGTTTGATGGGAAGGGACACATTAAGGACGCAACCTTGATGTGGATGAGACCGGCCCATAGTGGTCATCGTTGAAACTCTTCTCGACAGGACCGTACGACTTGTGTATGTCTTCCTGGGCTAACGGTGGATCATGTACTTGGATCTGGTAGTCGGTCTTATTGGTGGAACTATCTATTTAGGGGTTCATTACTGATCCTCAAAGGCTGACCCTCTTGTGGTCCTCATTGAGTGTTGTGGTTAGGCTTGACTTACCATTTTTGCGGACGAGACCCTGGACTAGTTTTATGAATTCCTGACTGAAGATCCACCTTGTTGTGGGAACCAACAACCCCCATGTGAAGGAGACCGGCCACTAATGGATGTAGTTAAGTATGTCGAGGTTGTGGTCTTGTTGATGGACCGATGGTCCCGTCTGATCCTCAAGTCCTTCCTGACCGTCTTTAGGATAACTTTGGCACTCCAGTCGGCACTTGTGGTCTTCACTGGATCTTGTGGATAAGACTAGGCCCCCCTACGGGTGTCATCGACTGACAAGAACCCGGACGGGTTTTGTGGTCAAGCTTGTGGTTGTCAAGATTAAAACTGATCCCCCCCAAGACCACATCATGGACACAATTACAATTTGGGTGACGATACGTCCTTTTAACCCGGACAAATCCTCTTTTTTTGGGACTCTCCGAGTATTTATCGGCATCTTCACGGTTACGTATCTTGTAGGAAATTCAGGAAACACATCCAACTAGGTTTTTAACGACCTCGACCCTACTTGACAAACCCGCAACATTATATATCCCTTTTTGGGGATTCAGAATTAGGCCCCTAATTAAAAGAGTAGCGTCTCGTTGTCTGGTCATGTTGACGCTCCAGTCCGCCCCCTTGTGGCCGTGATCAAACCTCCCGTGGTGGCGCCCTCTGGTGGGTGGTGTCTCGACTCGTCACTCTCTCAACACTTGCACTTTGTAAACTCACATTCCTGTAGCGACGCAAACATCTGGCTTCACTCGTGGACATCGTCACGTTCCTCATCTGCCTCGCTGTCGCCTCGCACTCTGGCGGGCGAACACTCGCTCATTATTAATGGACCAGAACCGGGGCTGGCTTTGATTTATCGGGGCCGCCGTTGGCCTTTTATTAAATCCTGATAAACGAGCGCGAGCCTTGGAACTACTTTGCATGAAAACGGAGAGAAAACAAGAGAAAGTTAGCGTAAGAAATCTTCGGCGGCTGTCACCGGCGCTCGGCTGCTTCTTTCTCGGTCGCCGCGGTTCTATTTCAGTCACGTTTGGCAGCCCGGCCGAGCGGCGCTGCCAAACATTTGATATTGTCTTCAGTCCAAAGATTGGAGAGCAACATGGAGCCGCGGCTGAGAGAAGATCTGACGGGAAGTGGTTAAGATCTTTGGATTGTAAAACAAACTTGATGCCGAGAACAAAGGAGTCGAGCGCTGCCAGATTTTTGTTTCGGTTTTTCGGGTCGAAGCTCCGTTCTGTTCGCTCTAATCACTCGTCTGTTCTGCTCAGTCACTTTGTCTCCAACTGTTCCTGTTCGCCACAGTTTTAGTCCAGCAGCTCTTCCCGGACCTGCAGGGGGCGCACTTGCAAACAACTCTTGAGAATTTAGACTGAAAAATAACACTATTTTAAATATTAAATGTTTTTATTCTGTCATATTTAAGTAAAATATTTTTGTCATATCAATTAAAATTATCTTGTCATAATAAATTAAAATTATTTTGTTGTATTCAAGTTAAAGTATTCTGTCATATTAAAGTACAAATATTTTTTTCATATTAAAGTAAAATTATTTTGTTAAATTAATTTAAAATATTGTTTCATTTAAATTTAAATTATTTTTTCATATTAAAGTAAAATATTTTTGTAATATTAATTAAAATTATCTTGTCATAATAAAGTTACATTATTTTGTAATATTTAGGTAACATATTTTTTCATATTAACGTAAAAAATTATTTTGTTGTATTCAAGTTAAAGTATTCTGTCATATTAAAGTACAAATATTTTTTTCATATTAAAGTAAAAATATTTTGTCGAATTAATTTAAAATATTGTTTCATTTAAATGTAAATTATTTTTTCATATTAAAGTAAAATATGTTTGTAATATTAATTTAAAATATTTTTTGTATTAAGTGAAAGTATTCTGTCATATTAAAGTATAATTATTTTTTCGTATTGAAGTAAAATTATTTTGTCATATTACAGTAAAATATTTGTTGTCATATTAAAGTAAACTGATTTTGTCACGTTAAAGTAAAATTATCTTTTCATATTAAAGTACAATTATTTTGTAACAATAAAGTAAAATTATTTTGTCATGTTTAAGTAAAATATTTTTGTCACATTCATTAAAATTATTTTGTTGTATTAAACTAAAATTATTTTGTCATGTTAAAGTTTAATATTTTTGTCATATTAAATTACATTTATTATGTAGTAAAATTAGTTATATTGTTTTTTCTTCATGTATATCCATATTTTTTCCATCTTAAATTACGCAAATCAAATATTTAAATTTCTCTCTAAAAATAAACATATTTAAATATATATATTATCATTAATGAGGATCAAACAAAGTCTATTATCAGTTTAATTAAAGATAAGACATGTCTTTGTCTCCATCTCATCCTCACTCATCTCATTACTGCGTCAACAACCTCACTCTCCGCTCAAATCCATACCCGACAAGTGTTATTGATCACTTATTTGCATTGTAATTGGTAAAAACCAGAATCAATGCAGGGTCGCATCGACGAGCTAAAGATCGAGCGGCTTTTGTTCTCAGTTCGACGACACAGGAAACACGAGTCAGTCAAGTGTCGCCGGTTCTTCTGGGAGATAAGATAAGAACGTCCGTCCAGACAATTTGATGAACAGCCAGAAGGAAAGTCATTCTTCACCGATGATAACATCGACACTCAAGATGTGCAAAGTTGTTTTTGGGAGTTTCTTTCCCACAGTCAGTTTAAGAAAATACATTCTTGTAATATGGAGCTTGTTGCTAACAGTTAGCATGGCTAGCAGGGTTAGCATGGTTAGCTCTTGTTGATGTTGAAGGTTTTACTTTCAAATACAAATCTGAGATCAAGTTGCAGAATTGAATGAATCAGTAAAAAATTATGTTCAGAAATGCAAAAATATCAGCTGTTAATAAAGGAAATGACCATTAAAAACTTAAGTTAAAGTTAAACTTGACAGTTGAGATATGGATTGAAATGCATTGAAAGCCTTTTTCTTTTGTTATTATTATTTAAGAAATAAAATGACTTTAATATAAAAAAAAAAACAAGTTTTCACTTCAATCAAAAGAAAAAAACATGACTTCCAATAATTGAAGCAACATTTTTTGGGGGATTTAATAATGAAGGTTTAGAAAGGTGCTCTATAAATATAAATTACTTACCTACTAACTAACTACAAATGTCCAAATAACACAAAAACAACTTTTATTTACTCATGGATTGAACTTTTTTATTAAACTTTTTCCTATTGATGCAACATTTTGTTTTTTTTTATTAACACGTTTCTCGATCGAAGCAAAAAATGTTGTAGATCTAGAAACACTTTTTTCAAGTAAAGCAACTTTTTTTTAAATTGAAATTATGTCTTGATGGAAACATTTTTTTTAAATATACTTTTTTAATTATTTTTTTTTTAATAAAGATTATACATTGATTTTTTTTAAAAATAAACATTAACATTTTTTGATATACATTAAACTTTTTTTTAATAAAGATTATACATTGATTTTTAAAAAAAATAAACATTAAACATTTTTTAATAAACATTAAACATTGATTTTTTTTAAATAAACATTAAACATATTTTTTAATAAACATTGAACATTTTTTAATAAACATTAAATATTGATTTTTTTATAAATAAACATTAACAATCTTTTTAAATAAACATTGAACATTTTTTAATAAACATTAAACATATTTTTTAATAAACATTGGAATTTGTTTCATAAACATTAAAAAAAAAAAAAAAAAAAAAACATTAAACATTTTTTTTATTAAACATTATACATTGATTTTTTTTAAATAAACATTGCACATTTTTTGATAAACATTAAACTTTTTTTTTAATAAACATTATACATTGATTTTTTTTAATAAACATTGCACATTTTTTAATAAACATTAAACATTGATTTTTTAAAATAAACATTGAACATATTTTTTTAATAAACATTGAACATATTTTTTTAATAAACATTAAACATATTTTTAAATAAACATTGGATTTTTTTTTTATAAACATTAAAAAAATAAACATTAAAAAAAAAAAAAAAAACATTAAACATTTTTTTAAATCGAAAAACTTTTTTTAAGTGAATCTTAAACTTCTTTGAAAAATGTTTTGAATCAAGCAACCTTTTTTAAAATAAAAATAATAATAATGAAGCAACACGTTTATGATACTTAAGAAACTTCGACATCATTCCTGTTCTAACAAACCTACAAAAATCGAAAACACTTTTCCCAGTAACAACAAAAAACATCCACGAACGCAACATTCCCTTCTCTCTCTGGAGCAGATGTTTCTTTTTTTGTGAACGTGTATCGATCCGTGGACCGTCAGTGTCACAGTCCACACCTCCGGGGCAGATCCACGTCAGTCTGCGTGCGCAGCTCTCCCTCCTCCCCGCTGCTGCTGCTGCTGCTCGCCGGTGTCAGAGTCAGAGTCAGACCCTCCAGACCCTCGGAGAGGTCGCTGTTCCTGCTGCTGTTCCTGCTGCTGCTGCTGCTGCTGCCGTTGCTGGTGCGAATCCTCACAGTGGAATTTGTGGGAGTGGAAATCTTGCCGCGACGGAGTAACCATTTAAAAAAAAGAAAAAGAAACCCTTCATGGCACCTTTCTGACCACGAGGGCGTCTCTTGTGGATTTTTTTTCTATCGCTGGATTATCGTGACTATCACGACATGGTAACTTGGTCCGCTCGTGGCGTGACGCCGCGCGGGATGCCGGTGACGCGACCAGCACTTTGAGTTCCGTCCACACACACACACACGCACACACCACACACACACACAGGGTTCTGATCGTGGAGGAAACATTTTTTGCTGCTTTGGATGCTGGTCCTGATCCTGACGCACCATGTCGCGCAGGAGGTTCGCTGGATCTCTATTGTTCCTCTTCATCCAAGTGCTCTCTTCTGTCGCGGCTCTGGCTCAGACCGGTAGGTGGTGGCGCTTTCTTTCATTTCCGTGGCATCGATCCGCTCCTTTTTTTTTAAATCACTGAAACTGTTGATCTAGAGACGCGTAAATCACTTTATTTGTGCGTAAATAGTTGCGCAGAGAGGTGACTCACTACGACTAAAAATAACAATTTAAAAAAAGTATATTAAACAATCTTTAATCAATGTAATCCACAAGTTATTCCGGGGTCAAGGGTCAGCTGTCAGGTTGTTTTTTTTTACCTGTGGCACCTCGCTTACGTGAGCCGCTTTGACGCTTCTGTCGGCAGATAAGTGCGGCGGTAACATAGAGATCAACGTCGCGGACTACCTGACCTCTCCCGGCTACCCAGGGGCGTACCCGCCCTCGCAGCAGTGCGTGTGGGTGATCACGGCGCCGGAACCGGGCCAGAAGATCCTCATCAACTTCAACCCGCATTTCGATCTGGAGGACCGAGACTGCAAGTAAGAGTTCAACACACACACGCGCGCGCACACGCAGACACACACACATGAATCCTGCCTGGATACAGCAGGGAAACTCTGCCCCCTGTTGGCCGGAGAGCCGCATGTCTGCGGGGATTGTGCTGGAAGCGCTTGACTGGAGATGAGTGAGATTTGTGATTCATTTTTGATGAGTGAGGCTGGTGGCGTTTGTCTTTGCTCTAGATTTGAGTGTCAGAGGATGAATCAAACAACAGTCTCGGATCTGGACTGGAATGTCGGGAAGGTTTTTTTTTGTTGTTTCTCTCTTGTGTAGAAAATGATCAATCATTCAGTTCTTGAGTTCATTAACTAAGACTCATTATTCCTGCATTTATTAGTGGACACACGTGGTCTCGCTCCACCTTCTACCAGGAGGATTCTTCTGGGTTCCAAGCATGGAATCTTCTGCTATGGAATGTTAAAAACCACTTGTTTTCTTTGCGTCTGACATCTTTACTCAAACACTCACATGTTGAGTCATTTCTGAGGTTTTTTTGGAATGTTTTCCATTGATTTTTACCTTTGTAAACATCATAGTCCACTAGTTGGTGCCTAACCTGACTCGGTTAATAATTTGCTAAACTTGAAAGAAATCTAATTATATAACTAAATTAAAAAGTAATTCATAGAAAAATAAAACCACAAAAACTGTGACAATGCGAAAAGAACATACAAATAATTGAACATCACACAATTTGACTAAATTAACATGTTTAAAAAATATATATTTAAAAAGACAAAGTATATAATTAAAAAATGTAAAAATAAAACTGCGAAACACACATTAAAAATAAATTAAAAGTTGACTCACACATTAAAAAAAATAATTAAAACAAATATTGAGGATTATAAAAGCAAAAAAAAAAAAAGAGGTAAAAAATCCAGTTGACCAAAGCAAAAGTTTAACATTTTCAATTGTATTCTTAATTTTCATTACATTTTCAGTACAATTTGTACTTGTTTTTTAAATTAATGTATGAATAAATAAGCTTTGTGGAAAAAAGAAAAAAAATGTCCCTCATAAAAAGTGTTAACATTAAAAAGAAAGTCCGTTAAAAACTATAACCCTATAAAGTAAATATAATCATGAAGTACATAATGAAGGCAGTTGATGTAGAAGTCAGTCAGTAAAAACAAAAAGAAAATTATCCCAAAAAATGTAACAAAATAAATCTCCACCATAATGGAAAAAAACCCCAGATACTATATGAACTATATATTGTATAAATAATAAGAGACTAAAAGATGATATAACTGAAGCAGGAGGTCGATATTATAAATAAACCTCACATAAGGATCCACATGGACGAGGTGTCCAGACCCCACTAGGAGCCTCATCGGGGCCTCGCCCCCCTGTGGTGACACACATGCTGGCTTGTGTTGCTCCTGACAAAAGCCTGAGTGTCTCCTGCTCCTCCATAAATAAGTCTTTTTTTTCAACAAAAACCTCCATAAACTGCAGACGCTTCTACGACGACGCTTCCATCGGCTCCGGTTTCAGGAGCGTCCTGTGGCTCCGAACCCCGGGCGAGACCCGCCGGTGTCTGGAGTGACGTTAAACGCTCTTTAAGCACTTAATGAAACGTAGTAAATCCCGATGATAAAAGTTTGATTATGATCTCCGCAGATGACATCCCAGTTGGTTAATGTGGCGGAATAAAGCAGCCGGATCGTGAGCTCAGCGGAGCTCGGTTTCAGGAACGATCAGCGAAAAGATTCAGAGATGATGTTGGCGATGCTAGCGATGCTGTTAGCGCTAGCGACGCACTTCGTTTGAGCTACTGTTGAATGTTTATAGACTCTTCCTAACATGTTGTTGAGTCATTCGAAGAAGAAAAAGTTATTTTAGTCGCACATCTTCTTTTATTGACAGATTTGAAGCTATATGTTGTGATCTCTCGCGTTAGCATTTTTGATGCGCTAATGTAGCTAATGTAGCAAAGCTGTTTACGTTCTGCTTGTGTGCCCAAACTTTCGCTCACATTTTGTCGATGGTTGCTGTATTTTCATGAGCAGAAGAAAAACAATTTGTGCCGTATTATTATTTATTCATGTTTTCTTTCCCAAGTTTTTCTTTCTACATAAAAAAAAATTAGGTTATGTGATGCTAGTGCTGTTAGTAAAACAACTAAATCTGTTTCGTTTTTTTTATACATATTTTTATACTAAATATATATTTCAAATACATTTACAACAATAACTAAAACTAAAAAAAGAAATCATTAAATTAAAATACATTAAAAATAAAATGTAAAAAAAATCAACATTACATATTGTTTTCAAAGTTTCTTCTTTCAAAACCTTTTAAATTTTCCAAAATTCAGGGGTTTTTTTTTCAAAAAAGCTTTCTTACTGAAAAAGACGTGTAAATACTACAATATCAGTTCATGTTTGTAACCATTGAGCTAATGGCTATAAAGAAAACTTAGAGTAAGTAGGTCATTTTTATTTATATAGCGCTTTTCCAGACCAGGGTCACAAAGCGCTTAAACAATCAAAACAATATTCAATAAAGTATATACTTTAAAGGTCAAGATAAAACTGATAACACAACAGGAGTTCCAGAAAATCAAGGTAACAAACAGATATTAAATTAAACTGATTTAAAAAATGTTGTTTAAACACTGTAAAACGACATTAGTAATGGGTGAAGGTCTGCACTCTCTGTGTGTGTTTTTATTAATGGTATATATTATTTGACATTGAACTTGACTTTCCACTGGTTCTGGCTCAGGAAGCTGCTGAGTTTGCTTTTTTTTTTAAATTCTGACATTTCAACGAGTGCGTTTTACCACATTCGAGCGCCGCCTGCCAGCTGGGGCGCCCCACAGGCCCCCAAACATCCATGTCTTCACGCTGCTCCTCCGCCGTCGTTACCGTTGACGGGCGGATCGACGCTCTCGCTCTTCTTTTTAAAAATCTGAAGTGAGAAAGGCGGCCACCCAGGGGTGCCGAGTCTTCGGCGAGACCACAGAGCGCCGCTGCAGACGGTGATGAGTTGATGGTGGGATCAGAACGACTGGACCGCCCCAGCGCTTCTGCAAGCGTCAGAACCGCAGAGATGCTGTCAGCTGAAGAGCCCCTGAGCAAGGCTTTAATTGCAACCGTGTGTCGAGGCCTCGCCGCTCACCGCACAACAACTTTTTCTTTCTTTTCTTTTTCGATTGTTGATGACGACTTCTTTCGATGACGAGGTCCGTCGACGCGCTCGAGGCATGTTTTTTTTGGTTAGACATTTATTTAAAAATAGTTTCCTGGATCCAATAGTTTGTGTGCAACTATTCTAGTACGTGCTGACGATGCATGAAAACATGACAACACAGAACCGCCCGGTAAATAAATGCAGTGAGACAAGTGTTGACAGGAGGAGAGGCTGCTTGTCAAGACCACAATCTGGACGAACCAGACAAAAACAGCAATTAACGTACAGTTACAACAGAGGATGATTCGTAGAAAGTGATGATCAAGACACAGTCGTGTCAGTTGTGTCCAAATGAGAGACTAATAAAGGTTTGTGTCCTAATAGTAGCCACGCCCACCTTTGTGTAGAAGATGGAATGTATCATCTGTGGGATGTATACTGGCAAGAACCTGGCTATACGATACATATCACGGTACAGTGACAACGATAAGATATATTGTGATACTGTAGTAACAACAATATATTTGTAGTATTGTCGAGTACTTGACTCTGGTGTTGCAGTATTTACAGACCACATGACTCTTGATGAAGTCGTAACTGCTTTCATTTGTTTTCAAACTAAAATATGTCTTAACATCAGCTTTAAAAGCTGCTGGAGTCACTGTATCCTCTCGTCCTCAGTCATACCCGGAATTTACAGACCACATGACTCTTGACGAAGTCGTAACTGCTTTAGTTTGTTTTCAAACTAAAATATGTCTTAACATCAGCTTTAAAAGCTGCTAGAGTCGACTGTATCCTCTCGTCCTCAGTCATACCCGGAATTTACAGACCACATGACTCTTGACGAAGTCGTAACTGCTTTCATTTGTTTTCAAATCAAAATATGTCCAAAAATCAGCTTTAAAATCTGCTGGAGTCCACTGTATCCTCTCGTACTCAGTCATTGGCTGGGCTATATTGGGATTTCAATGTTCCTCTAGCTGTAGAGAACGTTATGACGGCGGCAATCTTACCATAGGAAGTTTAATTGCGACACAAAAATAAACGTGGCGTGAATATTTGCATGTTAGTTATATTATTTTAAAAATATATATTATTTTGTTTTACACACATTGTATTGAAATAAAAACTATAAATGTACCACAGGAACTCTCAGTAACTCTGGGAAATCTGTGATGGCATATTTGGATCCTCTACGGCAACTAGATTCGGACAAAAAACGTAGAATAGAACACATTCTGGGAAAGAAGCGATCGATTTGCGCATGTGTGTTGCACTCAAAATACACAACTTTATCTATAAAGCCGATAACACAGCGTGTTTTCGAGTCTCCAAGCATCGATTTTTATTTTATTTTATGAAAGATAAAGAGGGATTGAGAAGTTCCAGGGAAAGTTTGTTGTTGACCAGGAAGTCAGTTTAGAGGAAAACATGTTTGTGATAAAATAGTTTTTCACTCAAAAACGGTCGTTCTCGGAATCTCCCAGTTTACCACAAACCACTGTCACGTTTCAACTGTAAACATCAGGACGTTTGGTCTTCTACGATGAGTAAATGTACACAGACTCCATTATTTGTTTTTCATTATTTGCTTATTTCCTCTTCATCTTTCATAAATCGATGCTTCGATGTAAAGTAAATATCTGCCGGACGACTGTTTTCTCCGTTCAACTGTGTTTGTGTTTTTTTTCGTCGCCATTTTCCAACAATACTGATGACATACGTACTTGTTTATGAAGAATATCAAAGTTTTGGGATTTTTGGCCCACCGGTCCGTGAGGTATTAGTTACTAGGCTGCACAGAAAGAAAAAAAAACATTGTGTTTTATAGATTATTACTGTCTGAAACGTGTCTTGTTTTAAAAAAAAGATGGCATTTCTTCCGAAGTAAAATTAGCTTGTGGCTCCTGACGCATCAAATTTCACTTCCTCTAATTTCATTGATTTAAACAATTAAACATACACTATATATTACTTTATATTTAAACAACTTATGGTGTTTTTTTTAATCCAGGCTATGTTTTTTCTGTACATCGAGACGATCTTTCTAATTGAAAGTTATTAAACTTATTTAAAATGATTAACATTATTATTACATAATGACACTTTTCTAAGCTTTTCCAATTATACCAAAATGGTGTAAATATTAATCAAGTTATGACATTTTTAGATTGAACAGCCGAAAATATTGAACCCTATTGACTCAGTATTAAGGAGATTTACTAGAATTTTATTATTATTTTTGTTGTTGTTTTTTTTCACCGGTTTTAACAATTCATAACTTTCTTTATATTTATCGCAGGAAAATGATTCTTATATCACTGGAATCAAGATCTGTCTGATAGTAATAATAATAATAATAATAATAATAGCTTTAAAGAAATCAATTAATCTTTAAAAATGTATGTTCATGTATAACTTTAATAGCCGACAAACATTCAAAAGAAAGATCTCCTCACTGCTGGTAAGCGACCTCCTTCAATTCATTGTTTTTTTTAACCTGCTCTTTTAAAAGAGAAATATAAATTCAAGCTTCGTTTGTGACGATTTGTTCAAAAAACATGGAAGTTAAAACTGCTCTGTTTAAGCTAGCTGTTTGTTAGCGGATGCTAGCTGAAGCAGGTTAGCTGCAGGCATATAAAAAACAACAACTATTTATTCCTACAAACAGAACCTTGTTCGGTTATTTTGAGTCTCAGTTAGATAACTCTTTGCTTCAACTAAAATCAACAATTGAGAAATAAATACCTTTTAAAGTTAAATAAAAGTAGCAAATGCTAGCTAGCATCACCTAGCAAACACAGAGCTAACTTAAACTTGAACAAAAAAAGCTTAAAATGATTTGCTTTTGCTCATAGTTTACTCTGTGCTTGAAAAAATACCAATTTAATCTCTTCGCCGTCTCGAAATAGAACAGGAAAAAGGAGCAATATTTTTGTGTTTTATTACTCCCCGAGTAGGGATTTGCACAGAAGCAGCAGCAATATATACAACATAATGCAGACAAGGCGAAGGAGAAGTCGCTAAATAAATGAATAAAATAAGTATCAAAGCGTGAAATGAATCAGTGCGAGAAGAAGAACAAACGCACACTTTATTGGAATTCAATCAGACATTTTCAGGGAGGAAACCGGAGTGTCTCGGACAAACCCCGGACGAGCCGTGCATCGGAACGACGGCAACTCTTTAACCTCCAGAATCAATTTCATGACATCATCAACTTTATTATCAGTTTTATTAGCGGCGCTTTTTACGTCCTCGTAAACCTCCCGGCTTATAAAAATGTCGTCTGATAAAGGTTCATTTTAGACTTCCTGTATGCCGTCAGATATGTATTTTTGGAAGTCGTAATTAACGGTCAGCGGCGGCGGCGGCGGCGGCGAGGAAGTGGCGTTGTCACGCAGATGTCGGATACGAGCCAGCGCTTTGCTTGTCTTTGTTTGCCTCGTAAACAGCCGCCATGTTTCCCAGCGCCGTGACACGATTGTTCCATATTCAGGCCAGTAATTAAATCATGGGAGCCACCGGTGAAGTGACGGGGGAGGCGTGAGGGGGGAGGCGTGAGGGGGGAGGCGAGGGCGGGGGAGACGCTCCTGCTTCCGTCCTGTAACCCAAATTCAAGTGACAAGAAGAAGCTCGAGAGTCAAATCGACTCGTTCCAGGGACTTCTTTGGCCGAGTCTCGACTGGATTCTTGATGATTAATGTTCAGGAGAAGCTGGAGTCGTTTCTATGGAAGTAAATCACTGCCATAATGTATTAAAGAGTCTAAACTCTGATTTATTTTTATTTCACTGGATTGTTAAGGGATTTTTTAAGCATTAAAATGAGTGAAGTCAATCATTTGTATATATTTATACATGGAGCTGTCTCGCCTGCAGTTAATACATAACTCTAGAATTCTGACCTGCTCTAGTAGAAGAACTCACATTTCAAACTGTGATTGTTTTATGTGTATTTTCCCCTTATATTGTTTATAGTTTTAACTGTGTATTGTTTTTGATTGTTAAAGCGCTTTGCGACCCTGGTCTAGAAAGGTGCTTTAGAAATAACAATTTCTTACTTACTTACTTACATAAAAATGAATTTAAACTATACTAAACTATACTATACTAAACTAATATTAAAAAAATGTATGTTCTATTTTATGAACACATGATGGGATCATGTGACTGACTTTTACTGACATTTTACTATAGAATTTAAAAGGATACAAATTCAAAAATATTACATTTTTGAATAATTATTTTAGAATTCTCATAACAAGAACGTCAAACGTTTTTGATGTAATTCTTTAAAGGGACAAAAATGTAACCTTTCAATATACTTAATATTGAAATTAATAATTAAAAAATATAATTCAACGCTTAACCCTTGTGTTATCTCGGGGTCAACGTGACCCGAAGGCCCCGAGAACAAATGTGTATGTGGTATCCCTCGTGTAATCTCTGGGTCAAGGCCGTTGACCTCCTTGGCTTCCATAAAAACAGTGGTGGAGGTCGTTCACCCAGAGGCCACACAAGGGATACCACAAACACATTTGTTTTCAGGTCTTTGGGTCACGTTGACCCTGAGAATGGTTAAAAAAAAAGAAGACGGCATTTAATTTTCATTCAATATTCTGATGGCACAGAAACTGACTCACAAGAAGATGTGGTACTTTTCCTCAAAGTATGACTCAAAGTGACTCACCTTCGGGTTCTAAGGGACTGAGTCACATGTGATGGGATTCAGTGCTTCGCTGTGATTTTCCACTTTTACGATCTGGACTCGCTTCTTGTCGGGTAACTCGAGTCACAGCGAGTCGCACGGATCCCGATTCGGTTCGAACGCAACAAGCCCGGCTCCCGGCGACCGTACAGGACCGGGCGACAGGAAGTGAGCCCGACACTTCCTGTGTGTCTCGGACGAGCTCGGCGGTCCTGCTAAAACATTCAGTGTGTGGTCCCTCGCTCTCCGGGACCCATCTGGACCAGAACAAATCTATTTTTAAAGCACAAGGCTGAGGCAGTGAGCGAAGTGGTTCCCTGAGGAGCGTGGGAAAAACACCCGAGCGCGGGACATGCGTCGGTGGCATCATAATTTGGGACGTCTTTCTAGGAGTTGGCTGAACTACTTCCTCCTACGTGAACCAGCTCTGGCACAGTTGGAGAGCGTCACACACACACAGACACACACACAAACACACAAACTGTTGTTTTTAATTCAAGTGTTTAAAAAGTTACTTTAAATGAATAAACAAAATAAAAATCATATCAAATCTAATTCAATTATTTATGTTGCTGCTGCTTCCATGATGGTCGACTTGTGATCGTCTCTTGTTCGTGAGCGACTGCTGCTAGACTGTTGGGGGGTCAGGGGGGGGGTTTTATAGACAATAGTGACAGAACTGCCGTGACCTCCAGCTGACGACTCGTGATCGTCCAAAATAAGTTTAGTCACAGGACAGTTTACAGAAGTCACACGACGACAGTGAGTCTGTGTTGAAATGTCAACTTTTTAAGTGACATTAGACATTCAGGAGATGTTTGAGTCGCAGGAGGAAGTTATGGGTTAGTATGGATGGATCATGGATGGATGAATGGACAAATGGATGTATTTTTTAATAGAAGGATGTTTTTATGTATGGATGAATTAATGGATGATGAATGGATGAATAAAATAAAGGGTTATTAAAGGATGGGTGGATAGGAGGGTGGCTGGATGGATGAATGAAAAGATGATGGATGGATGGATTGATGGTTTGATGGAAGAAAAGATGATTGATGAATGGATAATGAAATGTAAAGAATTGTTATTGATGGATGGATGGATGAATGGAGGATGCAAGGATGATTGATGAATAGATGGATGGAAGAAAGGATGATATTATGAATGATGAAGGGTTATTGATGGATTGGTGGATTAATGGACAAATGATGGATGGATGGATCATGGAAGGAAGGATGATGGATGGATGGAAAGATGACGGATGGATGGATGGATGATTGATGGAGGGATGGAGGATGGATGGAAAAAGGATGGATGGGAGGATGGGAGGATAAATGATGGATGAGGGATGGATGGATGAATGGATGAATGGAGCATGATTGATGGAAGGATGGCTGATTGGTGGCTCGATGGATGGATCGATAGATGGAGGATGATTAATGGAAGGATCGATGATTGATGGATGGATGGATGGATGGATGGATGGATGGGAGGCTTCAGGATGGATAGAGGGATGGACAGATAAATGGATGGAGAATGATTGATAGAGGGATGGATGATTGATGGATGGATAAACGAGTGAAAGGGTGGATGGATGATTGATGGATGGATGAATAAATGAGTAAAAGGGTGAATGGATGGATTCCTTCAACGCACATGAGCAGCTTTTCTGTTTCCAACTCTGTATCTGTTGAGTCACATGAGTCATCTGAGTCAGAAGTCTTCTCAGCACATTGTGTGTGTTTGTGTGTGTGTGTGTGGGGGGGGGGGGGGGTGTGTGTGTGAACTCATCATAACCTGGTGTCTATTGTGTGTAGTCGCTGGCTGTGTAGAAGTGTGACTGGAGTCTTGTTTGTGTTGTTTTCGGATGTCGGACCCCTGAGGGAAGTGAGTCGTCCTGCAGCTTCACGGCGGGCCAGAGTCTGACACCTCCTGACCTTGATGACAGATGTCCCTTCTCCTCCTCCTCATCCTCCTCTTCCTCCATCTCCTCCTCCTCCTCCTCCTCCTCCTCTGGCCTCAGGCTGATCTGTCGCTTCTTCATCTCCTCCTCCCCTCTGGTTCATGAAGCCTCTAATCATCCTGCTGTCTCCTCTCACTCCTGACCTCCGTTTGCACTCGTCCTCCTCCCTCTCTCCCTCTCTCCCTCCATCCCTCTCTCCCTCTCTCTGATAAAGTTTGTGGAACTTTTAGGGAGAAAACACACGAAAATAATGACGGCAATTTGAGCGGCGCTGCCGTTATCAGAGCCACATTATCGGAGGAGGCAATTTGCGGCGTGACGGGTGTCGGATGGAGACATTAGCGTCTGAGAGGAAGTGAAACGATCATGTGACTCGAACAATCCGACACAATCTGAGGAGGAGAGACTCTCAGAGCAGCTGTCAGTCACTGGGATCCCAAGAGCAGGGAAAATAGAGGCTTCAGCGTCGCCTTTCCAGAGCGAGAGGAAACCGGAGTGTCTTTCGTCGGTGATTTTTCTAAATGACCACAGAGAGGGAGTCGCGGTTTGGAGACGTTGTCATGACGACGGGCACACATGTTACCACAAGGACCGAACCGCACTGACTCCGACTTGTTTTAATGAAACATTTGGTTTAAACTTTGTGACGTGTTTATTGCGAATTGTTCTTTTGGGGCATTTTTTCACATTCTTTCCTTTAAGAGGATTTTTGGGTTTTTTTCCAGGAGTTTCCAGACTTTCAGAAAATCCCATTTTCGTAATATTTGTGGCATTTATTTGTGCTTACATGGTCAGTCGGGACTTTAACCTTGTGTTCGCTTCATTTTCTTTGTTAAAAAGTAAATTTTGAAAACTTTTTCAATTGAAAATAATTGGTCTATTCACGATTTTTGAAAATACTTACAATTTTTAAAATGTGTTCATTAGTAAAGTTACTTTTTGGGCATTTCTTTTTTGATTAAATAAATTATATTGTTCACCAGGAACCTTTTTTTTCTGCATTTCTCCCCCAATTTTAGTAACCTTCATTTCTGGCCTTTTTTATCTTATTTTTTCAAATTTCTTTCTACCGAAATTTGGGCAATACTTCTTTGCGTTTACATTGTCAGCCACAACCTGAACTTTTATTTTAAGGCATTTTCCCCATGATTCAAGTTCTTCCCAAATTGTAAGATTTTGGCGCCTTATTAAAATCATGTTTCCGAAATTCATTTTTGTTATTAAAGTACATTTTTGAGAATTATTTTCAATCGGATACATTTAATTATCTCAGGTATTTTTTTTTATTCCATTTACGTTTTGCTAGGTTTTCGCCATGTTTCCCATTTTTAAAAAGGTAGATTTTACAATTTTTTTTAGATTTTTTGAGACTGTACTAATTCGATTTTTAAAGTCTCGTTTACATTTGACACGATTTTTAGACATTTTCGTTAGAGATGGATGGACACGAAATTATCTTTCTTACTTACTTACTTACTTACAGTACTAGAATATATGTGCGCCCCTGGTGGACACCAGGTGTCACTGCGGCTACAAACCCATTGAGCGAGCTGTATGAGCCTCTGATTCAGCGACTCTGACTCACTGGAGGATACAGATGTGGATTCAGCTGCTCCTCGTTGAGAGGTTAAATAATCAGCCGCAGCAACTCTTTAGGCAAAAACAATCGACTGGAAAAAAAAAGGAAGAAAAAGAAAAAGCTTCGACTCCAGATGATGGTTTTCCTTTGACGGCAAATATTTGTGTGAATCCCGCGATTGTTTCTCCGAACGAGCGAGTGTGACGATAATTGTCTGGAACCCCGGGTCGGATCCGTAATGACCCGCGAGAGTCGTCGGCGCGAACGAAAACACATGTCAGATTAGATTCTTAACGAGCAGATTAACGAGGAGTGAGAGTCGGTCGGGGGGGAAACCTTGTCAGCGACGTCACGCAGCTGCAATCCTGGATTTATAGGAAGCTCCGAGTGATGCGGTCCAGATGTGCGGCGCTGCTGAGCCGGACAGATGTGTCAGCGCGTACCTGGTTTGGATGTTCCTAGCATCGATTTTGTTCTAGAGTGATCGGAACATACAAACTTTAATCTAATCTCAACAACGTGGGATTGTTTGGATGAAGTTTAAAATGCTAAAGTTGCTTGAGTGATGAAAGTTTTAGATGCCAAGGCGGCCATTTTGTTAGCGTTTAGGGCTGAATGCTAACCTCTTAGCTCGCAGCCGAGTCCAGGAGAAAACTTCTGAGACTTGAGGTCAGTTTTCTAGTGCTAGCATTCTAGCTAATGGAGGGTTGAAGGACGGAATTTTGCACATGGCGCTAACAATGAGGTCGAAGATGTTTTTGACCGCTTTAGCTACGAGGGAAGAACTAAATGACGTCACAAACATTGACTACTTAAAATGTTAGCTTCAAATGTTTGCTTCAAATGTTTGCTTCAAATGTTAGCTTCAAATATTAGCTTCAAATGTAAGCATCCGTTTTATGCCCCCAAAAAATAAGGCTAGTTAAATATCACTGTACTCTAGCTAAAGTGCTATTGAAGTTTGTTTCTTTAAACTACACCAGAATGCTAAAGTAGCCAATTTCTGTAAACTTAACTTGACAGCACCATAGACTGAAAATAAGGAGCTCGAGAAGTATTTCTATAAAAAACTTTGTGAGTTTATCAAGTGTAAAAAAAAAAAGTGAGTCAGAAGCCGTGAGCATAAAAACACCGGATGCTAATCTCGCTAATTTGTGAGTGGGTTGCTAAATTTGTAGACTTTGAAAGATAAGAGCCAAAACTTTATCAACACCTTGCTTCTCCTCTTCAAGCCATCTTTGCACAGCAGTTCACTCCCTCAAGAACCTCTCTTTGCTCATAAAACCCCGTCACGCATTAGAGCGCGGAACATCGGAATGCAGCGAAACACAAAGCAGACGTTCACTTCTTTGCCGATGATGCGGCGATCTTGTGAACAGACGACAGAAAGCTGCTCTGTCCTCTTCGCAGGAAGTCGAGTCGGCTCTGAAGTCAGACTTTTCTGATTTTTAACCGTTTTATTTTTAAATTTTCGATGAGCTTTATCTCGAAACTTGTGCTCCCGATGACCCCGGTGACCTCGTCACGATGTAAATCCCGATCAGGTCGGGATAGTAAACGAGTCGATCACAAGCTGGAGAAAACAAGAACGTTTATGACCTGTTTTAGTCACAACCCCTCATTAAACTCAGACGTTAGCGATCACAAGACGAAACCTCGGCTAATGCGCTCGATAATATGTTGACGTCGTCCGCCTGAGACGTTTCTCTGTGAACTTTTATAGCGGCGCTGTAACCCGATGTCACGCTCCGGCTGAGACGCCGGGGGGTCAGAGGTCAGAGTCCGCAGGGTGAAAGAGCGATCGCCGGTGTCGGAGGTTTTGTTCCGTTAACGACCCTGCAGCGGCGACACTGAAGCTTCTTCTTGAAGGAGGATGTGATGAATCCGCCGCGGCCCCGGGGCGACCACCCATCGGGACGCCAAGGCGGAAGATACACACTTTTTTCTTGACGACTCGCATGTGTGGGAGGCGAACGCACAAACACTTATTTGACAAAGAGAGGAACATATGTCTCGACAAAAAGTGTGCGTTTAGGTGTTGTTTGGCTGAAGTGGCTGCTCACAAACACACGCTAACGTTAGCATCCTTAGATAAACTGCTAACATTAGCATAACATAACTATGATGGGATTTGAACCCGCAAGCATGCGCCTCTTTTTACGTCACATACAAAAATCTCACTGCTTTGGAATTTAGCAACTGGACGTTAACGACTTTTGAGCTAGCTCGCATCAATGTGTTAATGGCTACTGTAAAGTAAATACATTTCATAGTTCAAAACCATAAAAAAAAATGTTGTCTGAAGACGAGATTTGTCATTTCGTACAGGTTTAACTCCTCAAATCTTTCTGGACATTCAATGTTGTGTGATGAGTTCACTGAGGGGGAGTGAGGCGAACAGGGAGATTGTTGTATAACGAGTTGGTTAATTGAGTTAGAAAGTGAATCTAAAAAGGGATTTGAACTGCGTTAGAAAACTAAATGGACATCTCAATTAGATTCTTTATGTCGGTTTATTTCTTTACATTATTAAGGTCTTTAAGTGTGTTATTAAGTGTCTCTTAAATAGATTTTCTATTGTATCATCAGTGTATGTTTGTACAAAACTCTCTTTTCATTGAAATATTCACATTAGAAAATGATCTTAAGCCCCGCCCACTTAAAAAACACTTGGTTTTTTCTGGATATTAACTATTGTTTATCATAACCACACCCACTCTGCTGTGATTGGTCTATTGAACATCTAGGTTTGTCACCGTGCATCATCAATCCTGAAAGTGTACACCTCCAAGGGACTCATTGTTTAAACAAAGCCGGGGTGATTACATCTGGCTGAGGGAGGAGCGAAGTCATTATTATGTCAGAATGGAATCCGCTCTCGTAACCTTTAGTTTGCCAAGATT
Source organism: Callionymus lyra (assembly GCF_982586985.1). Taxonomy (NCBI): domain Eukaryota; kingdom Metazoa; phylum Chordata; class Actinopteri; order Syngnathiformes; family Callionymidae; genus Callionymus; species Callionymus lyra. Next base: position 16,415,966 of record NC_141833.1, read on the forward strand.
TCAGACGGGGGGAGAGCTTTATAAAGTAAAACCTTCAAAACATGGTCACGATGAGGGAGATACTGCATCTTGAAGAGGAAGACTTCGTCATTTAAAGAGTGAGTCATGAGAGTCTGGTTTTCATGTTTGTTGCCCTTTAAGTTCTAAGATCCGTTTGACCTTTTCGTCTACATTTAATTGGTATTACACAGTCAAGAACACTCTGAGGTTTTTCATTAAAACGCTAAAAACTGGTGTCTATTTAACTGTAAAAAGAGAGAAAAACAACAGGGAACGAATCCAAATAAGCACTGGTGGAGGTAATGTAGTCGCAGAAGAGTTAGTGCTGAGTTCATGTTGATATTGTTCTCGAGCTCCTTCAGCAACCACGACTGCTGAGCTGTTTCAGAATCAGCTGCTGAATCTTCGAGTCGGCAGTGAGATGGTTTTGCGGAACATTCCCAGTCGGTAGAAAGAGTGACTCAGTGTTCCGGAGAAGAAGTCAGTGGACTGCTGACTGGGTGAGGTTGTTGAGGAAGTGGTTGAGTTCCTTCACCGCGACGTTTCTATTTGTAGCTCGACGTTTCTCGTTTCACCGCAGCATGTTTGTTGAGGGACTTTTGTCGTGTTGATGACGAAACTTACTGATCCGGTGTCTTTTCAGTTTGTTGACCGGTTGAAAAGATGGAGTGTTCAGATCAAAAAATTTGGATTCTTATGAAGTTCTGGCCACATGGCCTCCACCCAGATGTGCGCCTTACCGGTCCAGGAGACATCCTAGAACTTCACCTTGAACATGTTTAACTTTGAGTGTCTCCTTGTTGACTGGCTCCAATAACCTGGTCATGTTTAAGGATATAGGGACCAACCGATTTAGGTAAAATCCTGACAAAATGAAAAATCCACAGTCGAGGTCTTTTTTAAAAAAACCCTGGGTAAGTTCTCGGTCCTATGAACTACCACTAGCTAGAATGCAACCCCAGCAAAGAAGAACGGTGGACCATCTCTGCAGCAAGAATTCTGACCCGCTCCACTAGAAGAACTCACATTTCTCCGATCCTTAAAACTCTTCACTGGCTTCCAGTTTCTTTCAGGATCAACTTTAAAATTCTGGTTCTTACTTTCAGATCTATTCATGTACAAGCTCCTCCTTACATCACTGATCTGATCCAGACTTACACCCCAGCTCGGGCTCTGAGGTCTGTGGATCAGAATCTACTGATGGTTCCTGAACACGGTTCAGGACCAGAGGAGAGAAATCTTTTCAGGCTGTTGATCCTAAGCTTTGGAAAGATCTTCCTCTCTCTTTGAGCTTGATGGATCTACTGACTCCTTTAAGAAACATCTTAAGACTTTCTTATTCGTGCAGGCTTGTCCTTGATTTTCTGGAACTCCTGTTTTGTTATCAGTTTTCTTTTCCCTTCAAAGTATATACTTTATTGAATATTGTTTTGATTGTTTACGCGCTTTGTGACCCTGGTCTGGAAAAGCACTATATGAATAAAAATGACTTACTTACTTACAATGAAATCCACCATTAAAGGAGAGTTTTGTCTTCTGGCTCGGCTGTTATTTCCCATCCACCCATCTCTATCCTCCTCTCACTTGTGAACAAGACCCGGATACCTGAACTCCCTGAGGGAAGATCTCTGGACGGAAACATTTTTTCTTGTTAGTATCTCCAAAGTTACCGTGTCGGCGCCTGAAGATCTCCGTGTTCTTCTGAAGAAGTGTGAAATTTTTTCAAAGTTATATAAACTCTGGGAACGTCACCAAAACTATCATCTCAATACGTCTCTGTCTGAAGTGTTTCTCTGCGTGTCAATAGTGGCAGCGTTACAAAAACCCACCTGGAACCCTTCCCCGGTTCTTTTTCCTATCATTTCCTTGTTCAACACAGTCGCTCTGTTTGTCTACCGCGGTCTTTGGCTGCTTCTCTTCCTTCACCGGTCTTCTGTCTTGACGTCTTATCTGTCCGATCGCCCGTCCATCAGCGGCATGGTTCCCGCGAGATTCCTCGACAGTTTTCGGGCGAGCGCTTTAATTGAAGCGGCATGTTTCCGGGAGCGGCGGAGGCGCTGTCGCTCTCCGAGTGGAACTCTATCGTGTCAACGTCCAGTGGAAGTGAAAAGTTGTTTATCGCTTTGACCCGACGAGGTGTGGATTCGGTGTCGTCTGACAAAGAGGCTTTTTTGCCTCCTCCAAAATCTCTCCGGTGAACCTTCTCGGTTCTCGAGGAAACCCCATCTGTGTTTGTTTAAGTTTGGACCCAACACTCCGACAAATTGTTGGTGTCCGTTTCAATCTATCCTCCCCGGTGAGGACTTTACAAAAATGTGCTCCGGACAAAGACGCTTTAGAACCCGAGAAGGCTGTATTTCAACACTTGGCGATTCTGAATCACCACTTGCTTCGAGACTAAATAATCGATTCTGATGTTGGCCGGATGAAAAGGGGGGGAACGCGGCTTCGGATTTGGATCTTGAAAATATCTCAAACTTAATTCCCAAACTCTGCTCGCTTCTTGTCCCGCCACAGAGTCGGGATTTGTTGGCAGAGTCGACGTTTGTGCTTCCATCGACCACATTTTTAACTGTACCGACAAAAATGTTCCACTGTTGTGCCGGTATGTAGACTATGATCACCACAATAACCCTTGGTTTCAAAACAAATGAAAGCAGCTAGAGGAACATTGAAATCCCAATAGGTCCCGGCAATGACTGAGGACGAGGGGATACAGTCGACTCCAGTAGCTTTCAAAGCTGATGTTTGGACATATTTTGGTTTGAAAACAAATGAAAGCAGCTTGAGGAACATTGAAATCCCAATAGATCCCAGCAATGACTGAGGACGAGGGGATACAGTGATTCCAGCAGCCTTTAAAGCTCATGTTTGGACTTATTTTGGTTTGAAAACAAATGAAAGCAGCTTGAAGAATATTGAAATCCCAAAAGATCCCGGTTATGACTGAGGACGAGAGGATACAGTCGTCTCCAGCAGCTTTTAAAGCTCATGTTTGGACATATTTTGGTTTGAAAACAAATGAAAGCAGTTACGACTTCGTCAAGAGTCATGTGGTCTGTAAATTCTGCAACACCAGAGTCAAGTACTCGACAATAGTACAAATATATACTTGTTACTACAGTATCACAACACCAGAGTCAAGTACTTGACAACACTACAAATACATCCTTGCTTCTACAGTAGTGCAATATATCGTGACTTACGTATCTAAACATCAGATTCTTGCCAATACAACACCCTTCATCTTGCATAATGTCAATTTGATCCACTCTTATCGCACTAAGTGGTCTACGAGTCCTGATCCCATAACTTAACCGGTTCCTCGTGGAGCTGCATTAGCAGTCAGTGTGTTGTCGGGGTTCCTGAACTCCGGCGAAGGTCTGTTTGTGCTCATTCTGCAGGTTCTGGGACGCTCTGGGCGTAAACAACCTTGTGATGTTCCAGTAGGTGAGCGGCGGCGTTTTTTTTTTTTTTTCTTTCTTTTGGATATTATTTTCTCCGCCGTCTCTGGGCGCCGATGCGCGGCTGCTGTTTTTTTCCGGAAGATTTACATGCCCTGTGAGGACCGACTTAAGTGCTCACTTGTGAAAGTCTAAGCGCCACTGGTGATGTGAGGATGATGGCATTTTTATTCATGGCACCCCCTCCTCCTCCTCCACCACCTACCTTCCTCAGTGTCTTACACGAGTTTATAAAATAAGAGCCGTGGGGAGCGAGTGTGTTTGCATGCAGATGGCCTCGCTCTCTCGCTGCGTCGGTCCTGGAGGCCCGTCTGTGTGCTCGGACCGTTTAATGAAACGGGCCCGTCTCTTCACACTCTAGTTCAGGACCAGTCCTGCGGTCGGCATCCTGCCGCGTACCCCCATTAACCGCTCCACCTCCAGTCCAGCTGCCGGCTCAGGGGGGGCTGAAATGTCGACCCTCCACCTGAACGGACAGGTTTCAGGAGCAGGAGTGGACGGTTTGAGGGTCGCTTCGGGAAACCTTCAAGAGGTGTGACGGATGAGACATGAGGCTCACTAGAAGAAGAAGAGAGTCCTTGTGCTGGTTCTTCCGGTGCAGTGGCCACGTATGGCTACATGCTGGCATACCGGGTTGCTTGGGTTGTAGAAGCTTTCCGTGCCAAAACGTGTCACTATCGACATCAAACTCTTGATAATACATCCAGTTCCTGTCCTGTCGCACGCACTGGCGTGATAAAGGAACTTGGAGGAAGGAAGCTGAGACTGTTTATTATAAGAGCCTAACATTCTGTGTCTGTAAATCATAAAATCAATATTCTAACGCTAACATTAGTAGCGTCGTCCCAGGTACTCGTGTTGCAGACTTTCATTATTTTTTATGTATTGTTGACGTCCCTGGTCGGGTCACCATTAAATTATATGGTAACTACAATCAACAAAGTTTCGACAGGACAACAATTTCTAAAAGAATGTGATCTATAGTTGGAGTAACCATACGTTTTTTTGGGAGGCTTGTCCGGAGGAAATGTAATATATCTTCATTATGATTTTAGTTTGTGTTATACGGTGCTAGATTTGGTGTCACATTGGTCATTGTATTTACTGTATATTTCCCAATCTTTTATTCATCATTTATGATTTGCTAACTCAGTAGCCCTGATAGCTGAATTTGTAGAACTCAACACTGTTGGTCTTGAGTACTGGGCTTCGAACCCCGTACTAAGCATTGTCATTTTTTAGGGTTATTCTAGAGGCCTTATTTTTTTGTGGCTACAATGATGCAATACATAATAGTCTACCTCTATTTTTGTTCTTTTTGTTTAGGCATTATTTATATTCTAGAGTAATTGAGATAATATATTTTATTTTTAAAACTGTACTTCCTCAGTTTTACTAAGATTTGTTGGACTTCAAGAGCTATATTAGATTGTACTTTGTTACATATCATACTTTATGATCATCAAAGATCATCTTTAAAAGCTGCTGAAGTCGACTGTATCCTCTAGTCCTCAGTCATCGCAAGATTTCGTTTTCTTAAGCTGCGGAGGACGTAGCGACTGCTGCCATCTAGTGTCCGTAAGTTTAATTGCAACACTTATTATTATTTACATTATTATTGTTGTCAATCAAATTTAAAAAAATAATCAAATGTATTTTACATTCACTTTATTAAAATATAGACCATGAAATAACTATGATAAAAAATAATTTGGATTTGAAAGTCCCGAAATATTAAAATTATTAAAAAGAAAAATGAAAATAAATAAACGATATACTGCCATAAACAGAAATATATATATGTTTCCGTGTCTTGCAGACCAAAATACTGGACAGGAAATGTGTTGATTGTCAAATTCTTTGGAAAAATTTATATATTTTTTCTAAATTCCCTAAAATAGACTCATCCAGATCTATTGGATTGCAAAGTTGTGTTTATAAACACGTTTTTCTAAGTTGTGTGCATAAAAAACTCGACAAAAAACGAAAGATTTTCCAGCAACTCTACGTCCTGTTTGGAGATTGAGAATACGGTCATCCTACTATAGTGTTGTTGACAAAGTTGTGGATTATTTTGGGAACGTGAGTCGTTTCCTCGTGTTTGGCCGAAAACCGTTTCTCCACTGTGACCACATCAACTCTGTCGCAGTCGTAGACGCCGCCGAGACGCCGCCAACGCAGCCGGCGCTGCAACCGTCGTGACCCGATTGAAGGTTTACCAAACAAACAACAAATGACCTGATGGGACGTGTCGCGTTCAAAGAGCCTCTCAACTCAAAGCTTTTTGTGTTTCGTCTCAGACACGTATGCGGCAGTCGCACAACAAGCAACAACGCTGTGAAAAAAACCAGAGCAACGAGCGTCGGTAGAAAGTCTCTTCTGAGAGGCGCCGAGGATCAGATTCTTCCCTTCAAGTGAACACAATCAGGCTCCAAGCTTCCCTCGCACGTCTATCTCGGGAGTCGAGGGAAAACCTGCTCGGCTCTCATTAACATGCTGGCAGGAGGACGTTGTGTTGTTCCCCCTCGCGCCTCCTCGCGCCTCCTCGCTCACATCTGGAAGTTATCGTCGCACACATTAATGAGGACAAGTTTTCTCTCTGACTTTCGCCTCCTGCAAAGCTGCAGCTGGGAGGCGCCGCAGTGCAGCGTCACACCGGTTATTCCATCCTCGCGCTTTTTCCCATCGCCGGCCGCAGACTTTCCCACCAGACGCTCCAACCAAAACCTTCCAGCGCCGAGGATTCATGTCTGGAGACGTTCACCGTTTTCTTGGACGGAATCATCTTGTGTGTCTCGTGTTGTGGAAGATTCTGTTTCAAAGTCTCCTCCTGCTGATGTATGACACATTTTTATATATTTATATATTTTGCTTTCAAATTATGTATTTTTGAATCATATTTCTTTTACGGTTTATTTTTTTCTAGAGCATCTATAACATAAAAGGTTTTATATTTACAGTTCACAAGCAAATAAGTACTGCATTTGTTCATTTTTGTGTCGCAATTAAGCTGTCGGCCACTAGATGGCAGCAGTCATTACGACAAGATCCCAGTTACTGGGGACGAGAGGATACAGTCGACTCCAGCAGCTTTTAAAGCTGATGTTTGGACATATTTTGGTTTGAAAACAAATGAAAGCAGTTACGACTTTGTCAAGAGGCAAGTACTCGGCAATACTACACATATATTCTTATTACTACAGTATCGCAATATATCGTATCGTTGACCCTGTATCGTGATGCGTATCATATCTTCAGATTAAATACTCACAAACAATCTTTCAAGTCCCCAAGACAAGTACACAATATTTGACAACCACAATGGAACATACTATATAAATTATACTGTATAAATACAAATTACTTACTTACTTTCTTACTTACTTACTATAATACACACCCAGAAACTCCGACACACAATAATACTCCACCAAAACACACAGTCGAGTCTCTAAATAACAAATAATGATAATCTAATGACCATAAAAACACCATTTTTTTAAGCGTACACACAAAAACACACTCGTTACACACTAGGTACACTTCACTTGGCAAACACCAACTTGTACACAATTCCAAAAACCTTCAGAAACACCAGATTTATTTAATGTTGTATTTTGAAAGTGTGTTTTCTCGGGGCTTTTCGAGCGACATTTTTAAATAAAGTTTTATTTCCGGACCTTCAGTGATGTCAGAACCAATCGTCTTGTTGTTGAGCAGCAGGAAGAACTTCCTTCCTCTCTGGTGTCGCTCCGTCGTGGAGCAGCATCTGGAGAAGACATCAGTGGACGCGTGTCGCTCCGCACGTTGACCGGGTTTAACTTCCTAACATCTGCACAAACCCTCACACATAACTCTTGTCACGTTGAAGAAGCTATTTCTGGAGACGATGACCTTCAGATAAGCCTCGACTCTCAAAGAGCGACTTGTTCGATCCATCCATCACCGAACCACAACAACTTGTCGCGTTATCTCGCCGCACAAAAAAAAAACTTCACGTCCATCAAAAACCCGCCAGAAGGAGGCGACGCCGTTTTTTCCTGAGGGTGATTTTTATCCGGCTTGATAAACTCGCCGTGGACTCCGGAGCAGCTGTGTTGCCGCAATTAAAGTGACCTTCACTTGTCGGATCAGCCGAACGGCCCTTCAGATGCCATTAGCTGCGTCTCCGGATGACTAATCAAGGTTTTTATCGCCTCCAGCCGCTCGTGGAAAAGTTGGACACGAGCATCCGTCACGAGAATGTTCCGCAGCTGCCGGGATGTTGCCGACTCTCATCCTGGTTTTTTCTTTTCTTTCCTGGCTGCAGGTACGACTACGTGGAGGTCTACAACGGCGGAGACGATCTGTCGCCCATGTTGGGGAAGTTCTGCGGGAAGATCGCTCCCTCGCCAATCATCTCCAGCGGGACTCAGCTCATGATCAAGTTCGTCTCCGACTACGAGACCCCGGGGGCCGGGTTCTCCGTCCGCTACGAGGTCTTCAAGACGGGTGAGTCGGGCTTCTTCTTCTTCTTCTTCTTGGTGTTTTGGAGCTGACGAACGGCTCCTCCTGCTGGCGGATGATTGAAGTGTCATGGTTGCCACTTAAGTGTAGAACAGCAGATGGTTTTCCTGGTGAACAGACCTGGGGGCCACATACGGCCCCCTACCAGCATTCATGCATCTCCAATACCTTTGACTACTACGAATAAACAATTCTAAATTCATGTTCAAATATATAAATATATTTTTTGATTACCATTTGAATTGTTTTTGAGGTACGACTTTTAGTAGTAATGGCCTTTTTCTTTTCTCTAATGATGTTTCATGCTGATAATAATAAACAATTATTTTGTTTTCTTTACCTTTTTTCCACACCGTACTACAAACTACAAACTGTTACAAACAGTAAATTTGAACCACAGTACTAAGTGGACGCACTGACTCCTTTAAGAAACATCTTAAGACGTTTTTATTTGTTCAGGCTTTTCCTTGATTTTCTGGAACTCCTGTTGTGTTCTCAGTTTTATCTTGATCTTTAAAGTATATACTTTATTGAGTATTGTTTTGATTGTTTAAGCGCTTTGTGACCCTGGTCTGGAAAAGCGCTATACAAATAAAAATTACTTACTTACTTATTACCGCACCTACCGTACTTATGGTGCCAACAAAACGGGGATCTCCCATGATGCCTTTCTACACACTGCTCTATTGAGGGGTTTGCTGATTGGTCGTTTACAATACTGTATTCAAATGTATGTGAGGGATCGAGTGCTTGGGTTGGGCGGCTGGGCGGCAAAGCATGTCCCGTTCAGGCCACCGTTACTTAAAGAGGTTGTTGAGAGGGATGACGACTCATGTGCAGTTTTGAGTTTAGAAGTTTAAATACATTTTGTTGTTGATTTAAGAGTAAGTATAAGTGAGACCAGTGTACTCAGAAGTACTTCTAAAAATAGATAAAATATTATTTTTTACATTTTCCCATATTTAATTCACTTGAATACTCATTGCATTGATTAATTCTCCAAATAAAAAACATTCAAATATGTACGATATTTACTACATAAAGTCAATTTTACATAAAATAAAAAGTGACAAAATCTTTCTATTAAAAGCTTTTTATATGACTTTTTTTATTACGTTTTTCCAACTTTATAAAAATCCGCACCTGGGTACAAGGTCCGAACAAACACTGACCCACTGAACAAACCGGGTCGGAGCAGGATGTCGGAAAGAATTCCCGTCCTCCATTTGTTCTTCCTGCTCTCCCTCGGGTCCACTTCGGCTCCAGGCGTCTCCTGCGACCACTTCAATCTCCTCCGGCGAGGTCCGGACATAAATCACATGAAGCGACCCGGTACCGCCGCCACCTTTGATTCCTCTTTTGTTGTCGGTTCTCCTGAGAGCCATCAGCGTTCCAGAACCAACAGATCCAGGAATAAACCGTCCCAAGGTGGACCCCCCCCCCCCCCCACCCTCGACAGGCCCCGCTTAGTCTGTTGGAAATTGAAAGGTGTAATGGAGCCGAGTCCAGGGACCACCGGGTTCTGTCCACCGGGCCCGTGAAGACTTATTAATGATGTCGACACGTAGGAACGGGCGACTTGGACGTGATTCATCCTGGAAGTGGGTCGGAACGTCACCGAGGTTTCTACCAGGACGTGTGATTCACAGCTTCTGTTTTTAGATGTTGTTCATCCAGAGACTCTCGCTCTCGTCAGATCTCACTTCGACTTCTGTGCCAGTGCAGGCCGAAACATTACGACCAGCGCTTAACAAACACAAGAAATTGTTAAACACTATTATACACAACAACTAATAAATAAATGATGTTAATAACAAATTATGACACAACTATAGATGATTAAACAGTTAACACAACATTATAATTGAATGAAAATGATTGAGCACAATTGAAAGAAATCTCATTATTATTATTTGTTTTGTTAATATTATTTATTTTTGTTATTATTTTAAATATTAGTACCGTATATCTGAATGTCTTTTTAAAATTTCCCAAATTTGGGATCAATTAAATTATATCATGAACGAACTTGACAACAAATCGCTACACAACAGTAACACAAACATTAGCACCGTTTTTTTTAAAGGAAATATTGGCACATTTATAGTAACATTTTTATATTGAATTTAAAAGGCTTCTAATAAATACAAGTTGAATTTAGACAAAATATTTTTGTTTTTTGGAAACTATCTATATATATGAAATATATATCAAGAAAAGTATTTGAATTTTTATATTTAGAAAAAACAACAACTTTTCTTTATAGAAATAATTGAATTCAATAGTAAAAAAAACACAAACAAATGTCTAAAAACCAACAACATTTGAGTTAAAACAAATTTTATATCAAATCATTCAATATTCTGATGTCACTGATAGACTTCTATAAACTTAAGGCTGATACGCAACAGTTACACAAAATATGGTTTACTCATGAAGCAACAAGTAAATCACACAACAAGAAATGATTGAACACAATATACAGTATAGACAAACTTGAAAATTGAAAAAGTGTATATAAAATAAAATGTTTCCTATTTACAATTCACAAGCAAATGTGTACACCGTTTGTTCATTTGTGTGTTGCAATTAAGCTTTCGGCCGCTAGATACGCAGCCAAGAACATCCCAATGACTGAGGACGAGAGGATACAGTCGACTCCAGCAGCTTTTAAAGCTGATGTTTGGACATATTTTGGTTTCAAAACAAATGAAAGCAGTTACGACTTCTTCAGAGTCAAGTACTCAACAATACTACACATATATCCTTGTTACTACAGTATCACAATATATCGTTGAACCTTTAGCAACAAATAAATCACACAACAAGACATTTTTGAACACAATTTACAGTATAGACAAACTTGACAATCAACAGATACACAACATCTATAGACAAGTTTAACCTAATTTTACACATCACGTAGTTGAACAAACAAGTACGTTTGGGAAAAAATAACTTTGTGAACACACTTGTATGTGTGTTTTTGTGTGTCTTCTCTGCAATGTAAACCCGCAGGTGTGTGTCGCTCGGGTGAGTCGAGGTGAATCTGTTCTCGGTCCAGATCCAGAAATGTAAATCAAGACACTTCCCAGTGAAGACTAACAGGATTTTAGCCAAAGTGATGTCCTCTAAAGTGACGCCCGAGAGTGTGCCAATATGTGTGTGTGTGTGTAAGTGTGTTATTGTGTGTGTGTGTGTGTGAGTCAGACAGGTGTTCGGGACCCCGGGCTCATTTAGCTAATGGGCTTTTTGTCCTTGGAGCCAACAGGGGTGACCTGCAGATGAAATGGATGATCTGGTGAAGAAGAGAGGGAAGTAGGACAGTGTGCGTGCGTTTGTGTGCGTTTTTGTCTTACGTGTGTGTGTCTTGGGGGGGACTGGAGGGGGGGCCGGCCTCAATATGGTCCTTCCTGTGTGTGAGGCTATAAACGGCTCAGGTGATCCCCTTCGCGGAGCTCTCCTGGCCCTCGTCACGTTCCGACACTTGTGTTGTTGTGCGTTTGCTGCTGTTTGTGTAGTTAAATCCTCGCTCTGCTTGGAAACTTTAGAAACTTTGGAGTTTTTATTCAAACACCTGTTCGAAGCTTTTATTCATTTTGTTAAAAATGTAATAAAAAATGCTTTTTACACATAGAGTTTGACACTGTGATTTAAAAAATTGCAAAATAAATGTTGTGAATTCAATCATTTTTAATTCCTGGCTTTTAAATTCAATATAAAAAATTTAATTGTCGTCATGTGATCTTCTGAACGTCGCACGATTGGCTGTTATTCTAAGTATGTATTTTATGTATTGTAATTTATTATTTATTAATGAATATTTATTGTTTAAAAAAGAAACAAATGTTACCTCTCAAAATATAAACAATTAATAATAAGTATTTAAAACAACAACAACACATTTTAATTCAACATTTTTTAATGTTAAATCCAATATAATATTTAAAATCTATATTCTGATAAAAGTAAGGATGAGACGCCCTGTGAAGATTCTCACTTCCCATGATGCCGTTGGTTTTTAGCCGAAGATCAAACCAACTGAGTTAGAAACCTTTTGAATGTAGCCATTAGCACAGGGAAGAGCTAGACGTCGACTAACCTCACGGAGGCTCCGCCCTGAAGGGACGTGATGGTCGTTTTCAAGTCACGTGTTGTGATGACATCACGTGTGTTGAGTGTGTGTCGTCAGCAGACGGTGTCAGGAGGCCACGCCCTTCACTGACGGTCCTCGTCGACGGTCTTTGACTCGAGTGGGTCGTCAGAGCCGCTTGGAAAACACTGATGTTCTGCAGGATGAATAAAGGAGTTGATTTGTGTGTGTTGAAGTGTGTGTTGAAGTGTGTGTTGACACACACGAGGAGCTGAAACAAGCTGATGTTGAGGAAATAATGAAGACCGTGAGACCAGTGAAGATCCTGAGAGACCACACGTGAGAGCAGGAACTATTTGAGGAATCTTATTCAGTGGAACACACACACACTTACACACACACACACACACTCTCTTTCTCACACACACTCTTACACACTTACACACACTCTCTCTTTCTCACACACACACTTACACACACTCTCTCTTTCTCACACACACACTCTCTTTCTTACACACACACTTACACACACACACCCTCTTTCTCACAAACACACTTACACACTCACTCTCTTTCTCACACACACACTTACACACTCACTCTCTTTCTCACACTTACACACTCACTCTTTTTCTCACACACTTACACAAACACACTTACAGACTCACTCTCTTTCTCACACACTTACACACACACTTACACACTCACTCTCTTTCTCACACACTTACACACACACTTACACACTCACTCTCTTTCTCACACACTTACACAAACACACTTACAGACTCACTCTCTTTCTCACACACTTACACACACACTTACACACTCACTCTCTTTCTCACACACTTACACACACACTTACAGACTCACTCTCTTTCTCACACACACACACTTATACGCTCACTCTCTTTCTCACACACAATTACACACACTTACCTATACACACACACACACTTATACGCTCACTCTCTTTCTCACACACAATTACACACACTTACCTATACACACTCACAAATACACTAAAGCACACACAAATATACACACAAACCCACTTACACATTCACACACACTTGCATATATACACGTACACAAATATACAAACACACTCTCAGACACACACGCACACTTTAGCGCTATATAAATAAATATTACTTACTTACTTACTTACTTACTTTCCTTTTCCCATACACACAAACACATTCTCCGTAAAACCTTCACACAAATACAAACACACACTCTTATTTGCACAACAACAACAAAACACACACACACACACACACAGTTGAGTGTGTCGGGGTCTCTTCTCTGCTCATCTTCATCATTCATCACGTCGGCTCTTTAATGACACCACCTGTGTCAACAGCACGAGCGTGTGTGTCTGTGTGTGTGTGTGTGTGTGTTTGTGTGTGTAAGAGTGACAAGAATGAGAGTGCGGACTCATGTTAACAGGCATGCTCCGATAACATGCAGGTCACATCTGGTCCTGCAACTTGAGCCCCACACACACACACACACACACACACTCATGTACACACACACACACACACACACAGACGGGCCTGCAGGGACACTTGACCCTCGTGCAGCGGCTCATCCAGTCAGAGTGTCAGGAGTGAAAGTGAAGGATGAGAGGATGAAGGATGACGCCGTGAACGAGGAGCAGAAAGTTGTCGTCACTAGACTTCCTCGATGCCAACGATGATGGACGACGTTGTAAAAGTGCTTCTTCTCTTGTCGTCCACAGGCCCGGAATGTTCCCGGAATTTCACGGCTCCCAGCGGAGTCATCAAGACGCCCGGCTTCCCCGAGAAGTACCCCAACAACCTGGACTGCACCTTCATGATCTTCGCCCCCAAGATGTCCGAGATCGTGGTGGAGTTCGACAGCTTCGACATGGAGCCCGACACCACGCCGCCACCTGGTGCCCTCTGCCGGTACGACTGGCTGGAGATCTGGGATGGATTCCCTGCAGGTGAGGACGCTGAGCTGAACACACACATGTGGGTACGACGTACACAAGGACACGCATGTGGAGACGATATATACACAACAACACACGTAAAGAGAGACACATACACCAAGACATAGATGTGGTATCTACACATACACAAGGTAAGGTGGTAATAGACACCCATTTGCAGACAACATGCACAAAATAACACAAACGGGGGCGACACACACAAAAACACACATGCATAACAACATGGATGTGGGTGCAACATACACAAAGACACAGTGTGGATACAATACACAATGACACCGATGTGGGTGCATCATACATAAAGTCACACTGTGGTGACAACATATACACAACAACACACATAAAGAGAGACTCATACACCAAAGCATAGATGTGGTATCTACAAATACACAAGGTAAGGTGGCCGACAAATGCATAAACACCCCTTTGCAGACAACATACACAAAAACACACGTACGGGGGCAACATACACAAAAACACACATGAATAACAACAAACATGAGGACACACACAAGAAAGCCCATCTGGAGATGACACATGCACAAGGGCACACATGCGGGGGCAAATTATACGAAGACACACATGTGCATACAACACATACACAACAACATGGATGTGGGTGCAACATACACAAAGACACACTGTGGTGATGACATATACACAACAACACACACAAGGAGACACCTACACAAACACACGAAGAGACACCTGCACAAAGACACAGAGTTTGGAGACAACACATGCACAACAAAACACATTAGAAAACGACAAACACAAAGAAATCCAACTGGAGAAGTCACACACACACAAGTCAAAATGCATGTGAGGGCGATATACACAAAAACACATGTGGAGGCAACACATGCATAACAAAAAACATGAGGAGACACATGCATGTGGAGACAACACAAAAACAACAACGTAGGTTGGGGCGACATACACAACGACACATAAGTGGTGTCGACACGTACACAAAAATACACATGTGGTGACATACACAATGGCACATGTGTGGAGATGGGATACACAAAGACACATAAATGGAGACGACAATACACAAAGACACATGAGGATACGACATACACAGAGGCACACAGATACTCAAAGACATACATAAGTGACACATACACGACACACATACACAAAGACACAACAACACACACAAAGAGTCTTATGGCTCCACAAACATTGTTCACTAAGGGCAGCAGCTAAAATGGTGGAACAGGTGGTCATAATGTTATGACTGAATCGTTGCCGCCCTTGATTTGTCCATCATGCACCATCACTCCGGTGGACCTGGTGGTCCGAGGGAAGGAGGGAACATTTGCTGGTGGTCCGTGGCAGCCTGTCGTCCCCTCTGTTCCTCCCTCGCTCCGTTTGTCGCTCGGCCCTCATTGTTGTCTAATTAAGCGTAGAATGTTCGGATAACGACGACAGCCTGTCCCGGCCTGCCAGGATGCCCACGATCCTGCCGCGCTGCCCAGAACCTCGTCTGCCAGGAGATAGTATTGGAACAGGTAGAGACTCTGACACGCACTTTAAAGCTGCGCCAGAGTGGGGAACATGCCAGGACGGCACAGGTGTGTGTTTGCTTGCTTATGCGCGTGTGTGTGTGCATGTGTGTGTGTGTGTGTGTGTGTCAGAGGAGATAACACAGCGACTCTGCAGCGGGGCGGAGACCAGGATGTACCATCAAACGCTGCGTTGAAACAAAACAATCCCATCATGCACTGCTGCGCTCTCCAGCTCTGAAGACGCTCTTCAACACCCGCGGATGAATAATTTGTATTTTTTTTTTTTGTTGCCTCTGAAGTTCAGGGGAGATTTGTGTGTTTGTGTTTCTCTCATCTCGCTCTGATGACGAGCGCCGCTACACGCTAACGTTTCACTTCACAGGAGAATTAAAACGCTTCAAAGACACCTGGAGATGAAACGATAAAGGTTTACTCGTGTTTGGCTGACTCACAAACACATGCACACACAGACGCACATGTAGACACACACACACAGACACACATGTAGAGACAAACACACAGACGCACATGTAGAGACAGACACACATGCACATGTAGGGAAAAACACACAGGCACACATGTATAAACAAATGCAGATACACACCAACATGTATGGACAAACACAAAGACACACATACATGTAGAGACAAACACAAAGACACACATGCATGTAGAGACAAACACAGAGACACACATACATGTAGAGACAAACACATACATGTGGAGACAAACACAAAGACACACATGCATGTAGAGACAAACACAGAGACACACAAACATGTAGAGGCAAACACAGAAACTGACATGGGTGTAGAGACAAATACAGAGACGGACATACATGTAGAGACAAACACAGAATCACACATGCATGTAGAGACAAACAAAGGGACAGAATTCACACAGAGACAAACACAGAGACACTTACATGTAGAGACAGAGACAGACATACATGTAGAGACAGAGACAGACATACATGTAGAGACAGAGACAGACATACATGTAGAGACAGAGACAGACATACATGTAGAGACAGAGACAGACATACATGTAGAGACAGAGACAGACATACATGTAGAGACAAAGAAGGACATACATGTAGAGACAGAGACAGACATACATGTAGAGAGAGAGACAGACATACATGTAGAGACAGAGACAGACATACATGTAGAGACAGAGACAGACATACATTTAGAGACAAACACATATGCATACATGTAGTCACAGAGACAGACATACATGTAGAGAGAGAGACAGACATACATGTAGAGACAGAGACAGACATACATGTAGAGACAGAGACAGACATACATGTAGAGACAGAGACAGACATACATTTAGAGACAAACACATATGCATACATGTAGTCACAGAGACAGACATGCATGTAGAGACAAAGAAGGACATACATGTAGAGACAGAGACGGACATACATGTAGAGACGGACATACATGTAGAGACAGAGACGGACATACATGTATGGACAGACATACATGTAGAGACAGAGACAGACATACATGTAGAGACAAACACAAAGACATACATGTAGAGACAGAGACAGACATACATGTAGGGACAGACATACATGTAGAGACAGAGACAGACATACATGTAGAGACAAACACAAAGACATACATGTAGAGACAGAGACAGACATACATGTAGGGACAGACATACATGTAGAGACAGAGACAGACATACATGTAGAGACAAACACAAAGACATACATGTAGTGACAGAGATAGACATACATGTAGAGACAGAGACCGACATACATGTAGAGACAGAGAGAGACATACATGTAGAGACAGAGACGGACATACATGTAGAGACAGACAGACATACATGTAGAGACAGAGACAGACATACATGTAGAGACAGACAGACATACATGTAGAGACAGAGACAGACGTGCATGTAGAGACAAACACAGAGACATACATGTAGAGACAGAGACCGACATACATGTAGAGACAGAGACAGACATACATGTAGAGACACATTAAAGAAACAAACACACACATGCAGGCATGAAAGTGTTGAGTCAGCGTCTAAAGAGAAACAAGAGTGTCTTCTCTGCAGGTCCAGGTCTCGCAGCGATGGCTTCTCTCAGCGCCGACGCTCCGACAGTCAAGGACGTCGAGGCTTAATCCGGGTTGTTTTCAGAGGACGCCACTATTTAACAGATAAATGTTGTGTTACCGCCTGTAGCCTTTTTTCTCATTTCACACTCGATGGTATCGGCGGCAGCTCGGTGGAGCAAAATCATTCCAGACCTGCATCACTCTGAGAGTGATAAGAATAATCCTGCAGATTATTCATACTCGCCCTGAGAGAGTCGCTTTCTTCTGCCGTCAACAATGAAAGAAGAGATAACATCCACTGCTGCGACGCCACTGGAATACTGAGCCGCTGTCGAGTCACAGCCTGTTAGTTGAAGAGTTGAGCTGAGCCAGAAGGAAACACAAATAACATAAACACAAAGTGTAGACTGTGAGAGATGATGGCACAGAAACACACGTAGAATACATGTGTACACATAGTTTTTAGTGATCCATAGACACACATAAAGATGGACAAACATGTAAACGCACTTACAGACACAAACACAAAAAACACACATACAGACACAAACACAAAAAACACACATACAGACAGAAACATATCTGAAGGAACACCAAGATAAAAGCACACAGAGAAAAGGAGACAAACTTGTAGAAAAAATCCAACAAAGACACACCAAAAATACACACAGAGATAAACAAACATGTAGACACATACATACAGAGACACACAAAAAAACACACATGTTAGACGGTGAAAAATGTAGAGGACACATACAGAGGAGGAAAGCACACGTAGAAAGAGACGTGTACAAAACACACACAAAGAAACTCACACAAACACATAGACACACATATACAGAGACAAACACAAAAACACGAATGTGGACAGTGAAACATGTAGAGGACACACACAGAGGAGGAAAGCACACCGAGAAATGAACAAGTAGAAAGAGACGTGTACAAAACACACACAAAGAAACTCACACAAACACATAGACACACATATACAGAGACAAACACAAAAACACGAATGTGGACAGTGAAACATGTAGAGGACACACACAGAGGAGGAAAGCACACCGAGAAATGAACAAGTAGAAAGAGACGTGTACAAAACACACACAAAGAAACTCACACAAACACATAGACACACATATACAGAGACAAACACAAAAACACGAATGTGGACAGTGAAACATGTAGAGGACACACACAGAGGAGGAAAGCACACCGAGAAATGAACAAGTAGAAAGAGACGTGTACAAAACACACACAAAGATACTCACACAAACATGTAGACACACATTTACAGAGACAAACACAAAAAACATATTTACAGACAAAAATGTAGAGCAACACAAAAGAACAGAAATACATTTGTCATAGAAAAACAAGCTCACAGATAAAATAAAACACATTAAGAAAGACACACATACAAAGAGACCCACATTAACACACACTAAGACAGACATCGGTTTGATTGACATATGGGAGAAAGACAAACATTTTTCACTGGTTTGTCACACAGAAATGTCAAGAACAAACTAAGTGATACCCAGACACACACAAACATGAAGATACACACACATCGTCTAGCGTTGATGCCACAAAAACATTCTGAAACAAAAGTTGGTTGGATCTATGGGTGACTTTTTATTTTAGTGTGTTTAGTGTGTTTCTTTTTGGTCGTTTGATTGTAAGTAAGAATTCAATTCTGGGTTTTTTTTCTGAAATGTTGTGACAAAAGCAAATATTTCCCAATAAAATGACACAATAAAACCAACATAAAAATGCTTCCTGTCGCTACAGTCGGACCTCACATCGGACGCTACTGTGGCCAGAGCTCGCCCGGGCGGGTCATCTCCTACACCGGCATCCTGTCCATGACCATCACCACCGACAACGCCATCACCAAGGAGGGCTTCTCCGCCAACTACACCATCCGAGAGAGGAACCTCCCGCTGGGCCACGACGACGAGGGTGAGTTCGGCGCTACGGGTTGCTAGCGGGGGGGCGAGCTAACCCGGAGCTAGCATGTTTCAAACGTTGTCGAAACGATCGATGATTTGGATCGAAAGCGGATCCGATCGTATCGTCGCAGGAACCGATGATCAAAGGCGACTCGTCACGACTCTCAACTCGTGCAAACGGTCGCGAGCTGGAGCCCGAAAATCAAAGTTATCTGGAGAAAATCTGAATTTAAAAGCAGCTTCCACGGCGCCGAGATTAGAGACGACGTGCGAGTTCTTCTTTTTTTTCTTCACGCAACGGTCGATTATTGCGACTTAATCTCAGGGACGTGTCGGAGAATCTAAAGCTGTGATTTACAAGGGTCGCGTGTGTGTGTGTGTGTGTGTGTGTGGGTGTGTGGTTGATGGTCACATGACCGCATGAGTGAAGAAGAACTTTCATCCGTCTCTCATGTGACGGCGAAGGTCAGAGGTTACGATACACAACTCAAACCAGCGACGCACAATGAAAGCATTCATTATGTTCTATGAAAACAAATATCAAAGAAACTTATGAAGACAAATATAATCAGAATCAATAAACTTTTATTATAAGCAGATGGTGTTTGTTGTCGTGTGGCTTCAGAATGTAAAAATGCAATGAAAAGAAAATCGTAAAATAAAATGCAATTAATTAAAATGTAACGAGAGACGTTCCCATGAAATGGCTTAAAAAAAATGGTTACGAATAAATAACGAAAATAAAATAAAATGCATCAAATTAAATGAAAGAATAAGTATTAGAAAAGCACTAGCATGGCACATACCTCCTCCAAGGGGCTCATTTTATTTCACTTTATACAAAAATAAAACATAAAAGAAGGGAATTCAACTCACAACCAGGGATTTTTTAAACTTAATTATCCACCAGTATTTAAGAAATTGGATGTTTTACATCATTCTATGAAGACCTTTGTTTGTTTTTGTGTATTTGTTTAGTGGGTTTGTTTTTCAGTTTTATATATATATATATATATATATATAAATGAATAGCAGGAGACTAGAGTCAGATTAATCAAGTGTTGTTGTGTGACAAAGATGTTGTTGGGGGTCAAAGGTCACTTAATCAGAAATGAATCAGGAAATGGTTGTGTAGCTCCTCTCAGGTGTGTGTTTCTTGTGTGTGTGTGTTTATGTGTGTGTGTGTGTGTGTCTCCGACAACACGCTCGCCTTCGGACCCACAGCTGAGCTAAGAGGATTATCGGCTCCGACGAGGAGACAAAGCCAAATTACATCGTTCTGGATTCTAGATGTGACAGAAAAAGCCGCTTATCCGCCGCGTGTCTCCGTTCGCACGTCTTTTCAACGTCTTTTCAACGTCTTTTCAACGTCTTTTCAACGTCTGTGCGGAAGAGACGGACTCGCGTCTGTTTTCTCCGTTCGCACGTCTTTTCAACGTCTTTTCAACGTCTTTTCAACGTCTGTGCGGAAGAGACGGACTCGCGTCTGTTTTCTCCGTTCGCACGTCTTTTCAACGTCTTTTCAACGTCTTTTCAACGTCTTTTCAACGTCTGTGCGGAAGAGACGGACTCGCGTCTGTTTTCTCCGTTCGCACGTCTTTTTAACGTCGCCGTGGTTACCAGTCAGTTGACAAACACAACTGACGACTTGAGGGAACATCTTCATCTCTTCACCTCCGTGTGAGTTGAGATAATAACAAGATAACAGGAGAATAAAAAATAATTTAAAATGTATTTTTCAAATGTGAAACTAAGACTGTTGATGGTGAGTTTCATGGAACAAAGTTAAGAAGAGACACAGGAGTCAAACATCGACGGCCATATTGAATTAGACTATAAATATTATAAATACGTTGAAAACAAAAGTTCAAGACTGTGTTTTAAAAATCTACTTAAAATACTGACAAGTTTGTGATGCAAAAAAATGGACAGAATAAAAAAAAATCTAAATGAATGTATCAGTAAAGCATCTTTAATATTGACATGTTACAAATTGTTAATTTATTTTACTCAGTAACAAATAGAAAAGGGAAATTAGAAAAATAGTCTAAAATAATAGAAAAAAATGGCTAACTTGCAAAAAAAAATGCTGACGAGAATAAAATGAAAATCCCTATAAGAAGGATTTTAGAAGATAAGAAAACACAAAAATAATAAATAGAAAATATATATATAAAAAAATGTATTCTGTTTAAAAAAATTGAAAAAAATTCTCAATCAGAATGATTTTGAAGTTTTAACATAAGAAACGTGGAAATAGTAGAAAAGGGAAATTCGAAAAAATAAAGGATTCAGTAGAAAAAATTGTTTTAAATAAATTATCTTTTATAGAGATTTTTCAAGTTAAACATGAAAAATAGTGGATTCTCTTTTTGAAGTTCATTAAACAGGATCTTTGGTAGAAAAGAGATGAGATGATAGAAAAACAAGTTAACTTGATAAAAAGGAGTGAAATTAAATAAAATAATTATTTAAGTACGTTTCGTTCTTAAAATTTGACCCTAAAATATAACAAAAGTGAAAGAGAAACTTTTTCCCAGTAAAATAAACTTTATTTCTAACGTAGTGAGTAAAAACAAACCCTCGCTGTCTTGACCCACATTCCAGCTCAAGTCCAGATGTGCTGGACGAGTTTGAGAACCTGTTGCTGCATCATCGCATCACACTTTTATTGCTGTGTCGGGGAATCGAGCAGAAACTCCTAAAGTTGCTGAGTCAGCGTCAGAAGTGTTTCCTGCAGCAACGATCATTGAATCTTCTCTAACGACGTTTGGATTCACTGACGCACAAACTCTTTCCAGCGCGCACAACAAAACCAGAACTATTCAGACCAGTCAAGGCAGCCAGAGCTCGGAGTGCCAGACAACACACACACACACACACACACACACACACACACCATGGATTCTATTACATTCACACACCAGAATGACACAAACAAACAATTTATAGACCAAAGACAAACACAAAATCATGTTGCACACACACTTAACACTTACATACACACACGCACACGCACACCAACACACACAAAGACTTGCATAGACACACACACACAATTACTCTCACGCACATGTACACACTGTAACACATACTAAAACACAAACAGTGACATACTAATTGGCAAACACACACACACACCAGTACTGACATTACAAAGACACACCATGAAGACACAAACCAACAATTAATAGACCAAACAATAATACACAATCATGTTGCACACACATTCTTACACACTGACCAACATGTACTCTTACTAGCACACTTAAACACACGTGCACACTAACATACATATGCACAGTAATTGACACACACAGTAACACACATATTCATACAGATTGACACACACACACACATGCACACTAATTGATACACACATACAGTAACACACTTATGCACACTGATTGACACACACACATAGTAACACACACATGCACACTAATTGACACACACACAGTAACACACGTACGCACACTAATTGACACATAGTAACACACAAATGCACACTAATTGACACACACATACAGTAACATACTTATGTACACTGATTGACACACACACACAGTAAAACACATATGCACACTATTGACACACACATTAACACACATATGCACACTAATTGACACACACAGTAAAACACATATGCACACTATTGACACACACAGTAATACACATATGCACACTAATTGACACACACATACAGTAACACACTTATGTACACTGATTGACACACAGTAACACACATATGCACACTAATTGACACACACAGTAACACACATATGCACACTAATTGACACACACAGTAAAACACATATGCACACTATTGACACACACAGTAACACACAGTAACACACTAATTGACACACAGTAACACACATATGTACACACACACACAGTAAGACACATATGCACACTAATTGACACACACAGTAGGACACATATGCACACTAATTCACGCACACAGTAAAACACATATGCACACTATTGACACACACAGTAACACACAGTAACACACTAATTGACACACAGTAACACACATATGTACACACTAATTGACACACACAGTAAGACACATATGCACACTAATTGACACACACAGTAACACACATATGCACACTAATTGACACACACAGTAAAACACATACTGTATGCACACTATTGACACACACAGTAAGACACATATGCACACTAATTGACACACAAAGTAACACACATATGCACACGAATTGACCCACACACACAGTAACACACATATTGTTTGTTTATTGTGTTTCATTTTAAAAATAAAACACAACACATCAAAACAATCCATAAACAACATACAAAAGCGCTAACACACTATCATGAACACACAATGAACAACTCCTCACACACATTAGTTGACTACTTGTTCTAAAACGCTACAAACCTCACACAGAGACGCACAAACACACAACAAACTGACGCTTGTGTCTCCTCAGACTTCGCGTGTCTGGTTCCTCTGGGCATGGAATCCGGCGAGATCTCCTCAGAGCAGATCACAGCCTCGTCTCAGTACAACTCCAACTGGTCGCCCGAGCGCTCGAGGCTCAACTACCAGGAGAACGGATGGACGCCGTCGGACGACACTGTGCGCGAGTGGATCCAGGTGAGTTTTTAATGCTCTCACGACGTGTTGAGGCTGTGATTAAAACCTGCCTCAATGAGTTTTATAGTAAAACAGGAAATACTACAAAACTAGGCCAAGTTTAAATCTTTTAAACAACTAAACTGTTGAGAAATTCAAAAAATATATAATATAAATTCTGGAAAGAAATTGTAAAAGCTTTGGTGAAGAATTTGCTGGAAAACGAACAAACTGAATAAAAAAAGTCAACAATAAACAACAAATTCAAGTTCAAAACAAATTATTTTATATTTAAAAACCATACAATAAACATAAAGATAAATATTTTAAAAAATATATGTAAAAAGTACATTTTAAAAGAGGATCTTTTCAAGACAAAACAAATAAGCCAATTGAAAAGAGCATTTTGGTAGCATTAAAAACAAACAGAAACTCTATTATAAGGGTTTTAAAAAATATAGTTAAAAAGGTATTGTTTTTTTTGTTGTTTTTTATCAATAAAAGGAAAGGTTTTAAATAAAAAATCATAGTTGCATTTTCTTTGCTCTATGGCCACATTTTTTAATTTAGATTTTGAAAATTTTAAGTCATGAAAAATTGTACATAAAAAATGTATTGTTTCAGTACAAAAAATATAAAATAGCGTTATATAAAAATTCTATAGTAGAAGTATTTTAAAGAATTAAGTAGTAACAATAATTAAAAAGGGAAATTTAGTAAAATATATTCAGTCCCAAAAAATGGTTTTAAAAAAAACATGATCAATTAAAAAAATTAATCAAATTTTAAAAATACATTATTTACAACCTGGAAAGATAAAAAAAAACAGGTTTTCAACAGAAATAACTGAACAACAACATCAGGTGACGAGTGTGTGATTGTGGTCATGAAAGGGTTACGAGGTTTCTCTGAGGGAACGCGTCAACAAAGACCCCCTCAACTCTCGGGGGTCTCATTGTGTGGACCAGGAACTCGTAGAGGAAGACTCACAATGGCCTCCTCTGACAGCAGAGCGCGGCTTCCTTCCCGCGAGGGTTGAAACAGGAAGTGGACAGGAAGTCACTTTATTAGCAATAACGGCGCTCTATTGTCCGCCGGGACTTTTGTCCGGCTACCGGACCGCCGAGTGGAGCGTCGGCCAATCGGATCCTGAGGTCACGTCCAGTCGTGTGACATCATCAGCGTGTTGTTGCACACTTTAGATGCTGACGTGAGAAAAGTCAAGACGCACAACATGAACACAATAACACTCAAAATCTTGATACACTTGTATATATCGCAATATCTTTACATTTACGTTTCAATACTTTTACTAGTTTTTGTGTTGCAATTAGCCTTCTGGGCTATAGATGGCAGCAGTCATTACATTTTCCGTAGCTAAAAGAACTGAGGACGAGAGGATACAGTGACTCCAGCAGCTTTTAAAGCTGATGTTTGGACATATTTTGGTAAAAAAAAAGAAAAAGTTACGACTCCGTCAAGAGTCATGTGGTCTGTAAATTCTGCAACACCAGAGTCAAGTACTCGACAATACTACAAATATATACTTGTTACTACAGTATCACGATATATCGTATCGTTGTCCCTGTATCATCTCACCAGATTCTTGTCGATACACAAGAAAAAAGGAAACACGCACTAATACAACTCCACAACAGAAGAAAAACTTTACACACAATTATGCAAGACCTTCACTAAAACACACGCCTCAAGAAACGGATCAAATATAAACACACTAATACTTACAAACACACATTTTAAATGAACCACTACGTCGTACACAACGTACACTATACACACATGCTTATACAAACACTATTCTAACGCACAATATAAAACCACACAACTCCAAAACCTTCAGAAACACCAGATTTATTTAACAGTGTGTTTTTGTTTGTGGCTGTTCAGCAACATTTTTAAATAAAGTTTTATTTCCGGACCTTCAGCGACGTGAGAACCGAACCAATCGTCTTGTTATCGAGCAGCAGGAAGAACTTCCTTCCTCTCTGGTGTCGCTCCGTCGTGGAGCAGCATCTGGAGAAGACATCAGGGATGTAGGTTGTCGGGAAGATCCCGGTCAGGGACCTCCGGAGACCCTCCTGGCTCCTGGGGGAAGCCCCGGTCGACTGGGACGTGTCAGCGACTTTGACAGCTTTGAACATCTGTTAAGTCATGAGGTTCAGATCGTCGTCGACCAACACAAATGTTGTCGACTTTGTGTTGAAACACAACCTCTCGAGTTGTTGCGAGGTAAACACCTGTGTCGCCATGGCAACGCTTGGAACTGTCCGTCCCGGAGTCGAAGGAGTGTGTAGTGTGTAGTGTAGTAAATGTGTACCAAATAGAACAGTTAGTTTAATACACAACCCAACTTCATACACTACACACAAGCACAAGCGCACATCTTAAGTCTAAGAAAACACACATATGCTCATGAACACAAAAATACACACCAAACCAAAATACAACACACACACCAGTAGCAAGTTTGCGTTTCACGCACACATCAAGAACACACCTAAAAAAAACAGAAACTACCAAGAAACACACACATAACATTTACTTACTTGACTTACTTACTACACAAAAACGCACATGACAAAACGCTGAAAATAAAACATATGAGTCAACACACTAAGAACGCAACAATACACACGGAAAGAAAAAGCAAACACTTTTGATACAGTGAACACACACACACACTAAAAACACACATGATTTCTAAACACTAAAACACATCAGTATGAGTTACACATTCTAACAACAATTAAGAAAACGTTACGAATAAAACACACAAACACACAGACACTATATGATACACTGACAGAAAACCACACACTAAAACACACATATGATTTGAAAAACACTAACGACACAAATAGAAACACACAGAAACAAAAAAAGCATACTCACACACACTACATGATACACTGATCACACACACACACAATAAAACAAGCATATCAATTCACATACACTGACAACACATGACAAAACACACATGCATATGATACACTAACCCAAGCATAAACATTAAACATTAAAACAACATGTGATCTGACACACAACACATGACAAGACACGGATATTAAAACAACTGTATGACTACAAATACTTATAGCACATATCAAAACACACACAAAAAAAAATGAAACACACACTATATGAAACACTGACCCACTAACACTAAAAAACACACATGATTTGATCACACACACTAACAATGCGTAACAAAACACGGACCGAAACTATATGGTACACTGACCAAAACACAAACTAAAACACACATGTGAGTTAATACAAATTAACAAGACATAGAAAGACACACAAAAGCTAAAAGAAAATTCACACACTGACAAAAAAACACTTGGAAACAACCATGTAATGCAGCAGGAGTAGGACTGTTGTGTAAAGAGTTACACACACAATAACACACTTGTAATTCAGCAGAAATAGTAATGTCGTGATAACACACTTGTGGTCGCACACGTTCATCATGCGAGCGCACACACCAGTGAAGCGAGGCTGCAGTTTAGTCAAGAGAATTATGTTCACACGTGATAAAGTCGCTTCATGATGCTCCAGCGACTTTGAAGAAACGACTGCGATAAGAATTCATGGAACAGCGTCTGATATCAGCCTCGATTCTATCGCGTCACATCTTCTGCTTTCAAACGTGTCGCAGGAGATAAAGACGAGATTCTTCATCCTGTTGCTGCCGAACTGATAATGTCCACGAATGAGGAGAGAAAACTGTTTCCTGCTGAGGCGCAGTGTTCACACATGTATGTACACACACATACATATATATACATATATACACACACACGTGCACATATATACACACACATACATGTATATATATATATATATATATATATATATATAATAAATATATGCACATATATATATAATAAATATACGCACATATATATATAATAAATATACGCACATATATATGCACACACATACATGTATGTATATATACACACATATACATGTATATACATACAATATACGTATATAATATACGCACATATATATAGACACACATACATACACACGGATACATGTATAAACATACACATATATACATATATACGCACACATACACATATATATACACATGTATATACCTACGCACATATATATACACATACATATATACACGCACACATATATATATATATATATATATACATATATATGTATATATATACATACACACATACATATATACTGTATATACATACACACACATACATGTGTATATATATACACACATATATACACACAGATACATGTATATACACACACATACTGTACATGTATATATACATATATATATATTTATATATATATATATATACACACAAACATATATAAACATATATACACACATACATATATACACATGCATATATACATACATATATACACATATATACATACATATATACAAACACACATCTTTATATTCACACATGTATACATACATACTGTATATACAGACACACATACAACACACCAAAACAAACACATTAACACAATATCAACATGCACAGACACACTAAAGATTATATTTCAACCAAAGTTACATTTTTTAATTGTGTTTGTGTATTAATGGAAGTCTTTAAGCTGCACATTTTCCTAAATAAAGTAAACATACACACACCAAAACAACACAAACAAAAACTATATAATAGAACCCAATTCTGTAGACACGAAGCGAGCTAACAAGCTAAACCGCTAAAACAGACTCACACCTGTAATGTGTAGAGTTGTGTCGTTTAATGTAAAGTGTGTTCATTAACCAGAGTCACCACTTTATGTTTATTCTATATTACTTTTTATTATTGCGTATATTCAACGTATCTCTCCGGGAGAAGTCGGTTGCTAACAGCTAGCATCACGAGCATCAGCGGCTAGCGTGGTTAGCGGCCTGTGGGAAAACTTTATTTGCCGTTAACGAAGTCAAGAGTCTGTAAACTTGTGATGAACTTAATGATGTTTTACGAGTCTTTAACAACTTTAGTCTGGACTCACTGATGACCTTCAGCAGAGACGCTTGACCTCCTGCTGCGAGCAGACGGTTCTTCTTCTATGTTAGCAGCTCGTCTAGTTCACACGTCCTCCTGTGGATCCGACGCTCACGTATTTGCCTCTAATTTGTTCTCAGGTCTCGTAAAAACTGTTGTTTCATAAACACACACAAGCACACACACACACACACACACACACACACACACACACTTGCACCGTCGGTCACACACTAGTCATTAGTGATGCGGGTAGACAACCATAAAATTGGTCCACTTCTGGTTCCCACACACACAGTCTGGTATGTTCTGAATTAGTCTGATGTTACACAACTACACACACACACATGCACACACACGCACACACACACACACACACCAGACACACACACACAGCAATAGCCTGCGGCTCACACCACAAAGTGTATTTGTGATTCATGAGTCCAGCACTAACAACAGGATGCTGGTCATGTGACCGTGATCTCGGGGGTCATGTGACCAGAGGAGCTGGAGGTGGTTGGTTGAACCGGTGTTGATCCAGAAGGTTCTGGAAGAGTCTCCGGGGTCTTGTTAATGCTGAGCTCAGCAGAACCATGTTTGGGTTTTGTTGAAAAAGTGCTGAGAGTCGAGAAAGTTGTGATTCTTCTTCTGGTCGTTTATGTTTGTCTTTAGGTTTTTAACATTCTTCTCTTTCTTTGTGCTCTTCATGATCCTCCTGTTGTTCTTCTCTTTCTGTTTCTACTTCTTCTTCTTGTCTTCCTCACTGTTTTCTCTTTCATGTTCTTTCACTTTCTTCGTCTTCTTGTTCTTCTTCTTCACTCACTTTCTTCATCTTTTTCTTCTTCTCCTCTTTTCACTTTCGTCGTCTTATTATTTTTCTTCTCCTTCTCTCACTTTCTAGCTCATCTTTTTCATCTTCTTCTTTCACTTTCTTCACCTTCTTCTTCTTCTTCTTCTCCTTCTCTCACTTTCTAGCTCATCTTTTTCATCTTCTTCTTTCACTTTCTTCACCTTCTTCTTCTTCTTCTCCTCCTCTCACTTTCTTTGTCTCTTTATTAATCATCTTCATCTTCTTCTCTCACTTTCTTCCTCTTTTTTTATTCATCTTCTTCTCTCACTTTCTCCATCTCTTATTATTCATCTTCATCTTCTTCTCTCACTTTCTCCAGCTTTTCATTCGTCTTCATGTTCTTCTCTCACTTTTTCTTCAATTTTTTCTCATCTTCATCTTCTTCTTTCACTTTCTTCATCTGTTTCTTATTTTTCTTATTCTCTCACTTTCTTCATCTTTTTTTTCTTATCTTCATCTTCTTTCACTTTCTTCATCTGTTTCTAATTTTTCTTCTCCTCTCACTTTCTTCGTCTTTTTCTTTTTCTTCTCTTCCTCTCACTTTATACATATTTTTCTTATTCGCCTTCATCTTCTCCTTCTTCTCCTCTCATGTTCTTCGTCTTCCTTTTTCTTCTTCTTCTTCTTGAATGATTCCAGATCCTCTTAATAAAAATGTTTCGAGCAGGTTTTGTTCTTCCTTGAACACATTTGTGTAGGTTTTGTACTGAAAGACTCAGTATGGGGGGCTGGAGGGAGGTCTGGAGGAGGAGGTCAGACCAGGCCTGGACCTGAACCTTCCGTGAGATGATCGTTCTCCTCTCTCGTCGTTCAGGTGGATCTGGGCTTCCTGCGCTTCGTCACCGCCGTGGGAACTCAAGGAGCCATTTCCAAGGAGACCAAGAAGCGCTACTTCGTCCAGTCCTACAAGGTGGACCTGAGCTCCAACGGGGAGGACTGGGTGCCGGTGAAGGAGGGATCCAAGCAGAAGGTGAGACTTCGTCACGTGTTTGGACGCGGTTTCTAATATCGCCCCCTTGTGGTCAGAGATATACAGACGATGTCTCTGATTCTAAAGCGAATATCTGGAGGAAAAATGAGAAATTCTCAAACCTCTAACATAAACGTGGATGTCATCGACGTAAAGAGTCATTTCATGAGGAAAATTGATTTCAACATTAGATCCAGATTCTTGTTGTTCAAGGGATTATGTTGACTTTGAGTGACAGCGGGTCCTAGGGCTGCTTCTGCAACCTGTCAATCATAATCGAGCTCCTGCTGTGACTGTAGCCTCCGGTGTCGACCTGCCCTCAACCCCGGCTGGCCGGTCTGTGATCGGACTTATTGATACCGCGCTCGTGCAGCTCACTCTGGTTACCTAGCAACAGGATGCTCTCAGGAGGAGTGCGATAAGACTCGTCTGCCGTCAGCCAAATAAGAAAAAACATCCTGCTGAGAGACGAAGACCAGACTCGCCCTCAGAGTGATGTCTACACATGTGCTGGGATGTCTGTTCAGTCCCGGAGCTCACTGCTGCCCCCTGGCGGACCTTCGTGACGTTAGAAGGCTCTTTAGACAGATTTATGATTCGTAAAATGTTGTTTTGTAGACAATCTGTCATGATAACATATTCCATCTGCTTTCCTGGTCATGTATTGACTCCTCTGATAACTGAATAACTATTTTCTACATGTTTTCCTTCTTTTTTATGAGTCATTTTTGAATATTCATTTTCCTCATAAATGATTTAAAGTGAATTGAAGAAATGTTTTTAATCTAAATTTGCAGTTTTAGAAAGTCTTCCTTATTTAGATTTGTTATTATCATGGAATATTTTTGTTTAGATTTTGTTTCTTCCTTCTATTTGCTTGTCGTCCCTTTACAGCAGTCATAGTGTGTGTATATATATATATATATATATATATATATATATACAGTATATATATATATATATATATATATATATATATATATATATACAGTATATATATACAGTATATTTCCAAAAAAGCTGATTATATAATTTCAAAATAATTGTATTGCATAATCACACTTGTTTCCTCTGGTATTTGTATATATACTTGCTTATGTATGTGTGTATATATATATATATATATATCTTAAATAGATTAAAATATACAAATACTAGAAAATAAACAAGTGTAATTCATTATGCAAAAAAATGTTATTATAAAATAAAATTATTTAGAAATTATTTAATTAGGATAATACGTTTTTTTGGGAAATCATGAGAATAAAAATGAAATAAATCACTTTTAAAAACTTTTTTAAAGTAATTCTCACAAAAAGTAAAAATAAAAACGATACAAATACAATTACTAAAACCAAATAATTATAAAACCACTAGTAAACATGAAAAAAAAATATTTAAGAAACAAAATAATATTGAAAAGTAGAAATGTTCTTCACATTAGAAACATTTCTACATGATGAGTTCACTTCAAGTCCATGTGACCAGAGCAGCTTGAACTGTGTTCATTGTGTTCACAACGATCTGAGCCGGTTCTTCTCTGTCCTCCAGATCTTCCAGGGCAACACTAGCCCCACAGACGAAGTCCGCTCCTTCCTCCCCAAGCCCTCGCTGGCTCGCTACATCCGGATCCGGCCCATGACGTGGGAGCAGGGCATCTGCATGCGCTTCGAGGTGTACGGCTGCCGGACCTCAGGTGACCCAGTTTGTTCCGACCCACGGGGTTTTTATCTTGAGTCTGTTCCGTAACTGACCCCGGTGTCTCCCGCTCAGACTACCCCTGCTCCGGGATGCTGGGCATGGTCTCGGGTCAGATCTCAGACGCTCAGATCAGCGCCTCGTCGTACGCTGACCGCGGCTGGGTGGCCGAGAACGCTCGTCTGCTGACCGGGAGGTCGGGCTGGACCGGTCAGCAGGTCAAGCAGCCGTTCAGGAACGAGTGGCTGCAGGTCAGTTCAACGTCCATCCATCCATTCATCCTCTGACTCCACCTCTAGTTTTTCTATTGTTTTATTTAATTTTAACATTTCCTACAATTTTCTAAACTCTATATTATGACTTTAACTTTTGCATCATTTTTACCATCAACTTTTAAAGTTTAAAAATGTTCTTCATTTGATCTAAAATTTCATTTTTTTTCATAAAAAATGGAAACTATTAATCATTTAATCAATTTATAGAAATTCTAGAAATTAAATTAAACAAGTTCAATACATCTACATGCATATATTGTATATATGTTAAATATAATGTGTGGTTATTTTTTTATCTATTTTTGTGGTTTTAATGATCCAGTTTTCCTGTCATTTATTTAACAAAATAGAGTAAAATATTTAATAGTCTCATATTATTTTTAAATGGATATATAATCTGTATCTTTTCCACTTCTGATCAGTATTATTTAATTATTTTTATCATTTTTTTATACTCTCAAGTCAATAGTTATCTCAGTTATATGTGATTTTTTTTTTTTTTTTTTTTTATATATTATTGTTATTTATTTTTATTTAATTATTAATAATACATAGAAAAGACAAAATCTTTTTAATTTAAATTACAAAAAACTTTCTTCACATTATACAAAATAAAACTGACAATATTTTGTGAATAAATAATTAAGATATTTTTTTATTGAAGCAACTTTATATTGATTGAAATCTTTATTTGTAATAACAGTTGTTTTTTAAACAAAGCAACGATTTTTATTGAAGTATTTGTTAATTCGGTCTCACTGTCGCCCCCCTCAGGTGGACCTGGGTCAGGACAAGATGCTGAGCGGCCTGGTGATCCAGGGCGGGAAACATCGGGACAGGAACGTCTTCATGAAGAGGTTCAAAGTGGGTCACAGCCCGGACGGAGACGTCTGGACCGTCTTCACCGAGGAGAACAGCACCAAGCCCAAGGTGGGTCACGTGATCCTCCGATGATGTCACCGGCAGAGAGGTCTGGATCTTCTTAATAGTCGAACCTCCGGGAGAGAATTCCGACCGCAAAATCATCTGCAACATCTTAAGCAGAGCCGTATCTCCGGCATCCCCGCTCCTCCCGGCTGTTTAGACGACTCCTGACCCGTCCACAGAGCTTCCTGTCCTCGCATCCTGGTCTACGTGTTCCAGATGTTCCTGCGGACGGAAGCCTGGAGGGCTCGGTTTATGACCAGCAGAGTCTCCGGTTCAAAACCCGACTAAACTTTTGAAACAATCTTCTTAGGTTCTGTCTTACGTCGTCATAAGTAGCGGTCCAACAGTGGAGCCTTGTGGAACACCAAGCCATGTGTTTCTCCTCCAGAACATGTTTTAACTTCAGCCTCTTTCCTCAGATCTTCTTAGGGAATCAGAACCACGACACCCCGGAGCTGCGGTCCGTCGGTCCTCTGGTGACCCGCTTCGTACGGATCTACCCGGAGAGGGCGACGCTGGAGGGCATCGGTCTGAGACTGGAGCTGCTTGGCTGTGAGCTGGATGGTGAGTTTTATTCTCGTGGTTATGGAACTTTTAATAGAACTTGTGTGTTGTGTGTTGTGTGTGTGAACATTTTAGACTCTTTTTATACAAATACATTTTAGAAATTTGCTTTTTTATTTTTAATTCGTTAGAAAATTTGAAAAATAAATAAATAAGATTAAAAAACAGCTTTAATTTTTTATTTATTATTTAACTTCATAAAGAGTTTGTCTTTATATTTATAAAAAAAATGAAGTAGTACACATTAATATGCAAATGTAATTTTATTTTAGTTTTGATTTACATTTTAATTTTATGTCCATTTTTGTTGTTATTATTTAATTATTTTTGTTTTTATGTCATGTGTCTGTTTTGTCACTATTTTCGTTTTTATTATTTATTTAATTGTATTATTATTATCTAAAAAAAATTGACGTGTATGATTCATTTTTTCATTTTTACTATATTTTAAGTTATTATTATTTAATTTTATTTCTCTTTTTATTTTTTTCTTATTTCAATTTTTTCTTACTTTAATTGTTGAAATGGTTTAATTAAATCATTTTAAAACACAAAAAAAGAAAGAAAAAGACAAAACAAGACAAAAAAATAGTTTTTTTTAATATGTAATTTTACAAAAAATATTAAAATAAAAATAATAAATCTCTACCTGACAGGAAGTGATGTCATAGACAGGTGTGACAGCTTCACCTGCGACACCATCACACGTAACACTCTTCACTTCCTCCTCCAACATGAAATGGAATCACGAGGCTGTCGTTCCCGGCGGCGTTCCTCCTTCTTCCATTTTTAATAACACACTGATGTCACACAGACGCACAAACACGACGCTAAGTGACGCGGAATTAAATCTCCGTGATATTCCTGATCGAGTTTGTGGGGATTTAGACGGACACGACACAGACACGTGTGTGCGACCTGTCAATCATCTGAGAGGGAGAAGATACATGTGTGAGGAGGAGAGAGTGGAGGAGCTGTGTGTGTGTGTGTGTGTGTGTGTGTGTGTGTGTGTGTGTGTGTGTGTGTGTGTGTGTGTGTGTGTGTGTGTGTGTGTGTGTGTGTGTGTGTGTGTGTGTGTGTGTGTGTGTGTGTGTGTGTGTGTGTGTGTGTGTGTCTTTGTATGTGTGTGTGTCTTTTTATGTGTTTGTGCGTGTGTCTTTGTATGTATGTGTGTCTCTTTTTATGTGTTTATGTGCGTCTTTGTATGTGTTTGTGTGTGTCTTTGAATGTGTTTATGTGCGTCTTTGTATGTGTCTTTGTATGTGTTTACGTGTGTGTATGTGTTTATGTGCGTCTTTGTATGTGTCTTTGTATGTGTTTACGTGTGTGTATGTGTTTATGTGCGTCTTTGTATGTGTCTTTGTATGTGTTTACGTGTGTGTATGTGTTTATGTGCGTCTTTGTATGTATGTGTGTCTCTTTGTATGTGTGAGTGTGTGTGTCTTTGTATGCGTGTGTGTCTTTTTTTATGTGTTTGTGTGTGTGTCTTTGTATGTATGTGTGTCTCTTTTTATGTGTTTGTGTGTGTGTCTTTGTATGTATGTGTGTCTCTTTTTATGTGTTTGTGTGTGTGTCTTTGTATGTATGTGTGTCTCTTTTTATGTGTTTGTGTGTGTGTCTTTGTATGTATGTGTGTCTTTGTATGTGTGAGTGTGTGTGTCTTTGTATGTGTTTGTGTGTGTCTGTGAGTGTGTGTGTGTGTGTGTGTTTGTCTTTGTATGTGTTTGTGTGTGTCTTTGTATGTGTTTGTGAGTTTCTTTATACATGTGTCTGTGAGACTTAGTATGTGTCTGTGCAGTTGTGTATGTGTATGTCTGTGTTTTAGTGTGTGTTTGTCTTTTTACGCGTATGTGTATGTCTGTGTGTTTGTGTGTGTGTGTTGGCGTGTATGTGTGAGTGTGTAGCTGTGTTTGTATGTGACTATCTGAGTGTGCGTGTGGCTGCTCTGCGTGTGTAGGTATGAGTGTGTGTGTCTGAGTGTGAGTGTGTGTCTCAGCGTAGTTGTGTGTGTGTGTGTTTATTTGTATGTAGTTGTATATACATGCGTGTATGTGAGTGTCTGTGTTTGTGTAGGTGTGGGTCAGTGTAGTATATTGTGCGTGTAGGTGTGTGTCGAATTGTTTGAGTGTGTTTGTGTGTCCACTTGTGTGTAGATATATGTTTGTGTGAGTGTGTCTTTATATGAGTGGGTGTTGTTTCATATCTATATAGATTTATATAGATGTGTGTAGATGTGTGTATACTCAGAAAATGCTTGTTGTCGTCACCTGTTCTCATCGAAAGTGTTTCACAGTTTTGTTTGTTTACACAACAGAACTAAGGTTTGTGTTTGTTCTGCTGAGACGATAATTCAAGAACTGCTGAGTCATCGCCGAAGTCATTCGCTGAACAAACTTTAATCAGTTTCACAGCGTCTGTGATTCATTGTGTTGCTGCTGTCGTCGTTCTCGAGGAACACCTGTTCGTGTTCGCACACCTTCACCAGAGGTCGAAGGTTAACCCGAGGTCACGCTCTCCTCCTCCTCCGCAGACGTCACCACTCCGGCCCCCCCCACCACCGTCGTCGCCTCCACACTTCCCGTCACCACCTTCGGCGCCACCACCACGTCGCCCGTCACCGTGCCGACCACCACGCCGCAGCGCTGCGAGGGCGGGCGAGACTGCGACGGCGACGCCGGAACGCCCGAAGACGGCGAGACAGGTGCGTCCACTTCCTGTTTCTGGGACTCCAGGAAACCAGATTGACCTCTGACCTCCGACTCCTCTCTCCTCAGCAGGGACCACGACAGCAGGAACCATCATCGACTTCATCCCAGGTGAGACTCCGGTCCCGGCGAACTCACCTGTCCGTCATCAGAGCCGCGCGACAGGAAGTGACGGCTCTTCTACTTCCTCCTCAGCCTACCTGTGGTTCGCCTGCAACTTCGACTCCTCCTTCTGCGGCTGGACCAGGGAGTCCAGTTCTGGGGGCGCCTGGATGATCCAGAGCAGCGGAGCTCCGTCCGTCCACCGAGGACCCGCCCTGGACCACACAGGTGACCTTCTGACCTTTGACCCCCTTTGTTATGACTGTTGTAAAGGGTTTTTTTTTTTACGTAAGTTTTTCCTCCTAATTTAATTAATAATAATAACAATCTAAACCATTTTATATAATTATTTAACACGACACACAATTGTTTTCATGGTGTTGACAGTAAAGAATATAATTAATAAAATAAATATTAATTAATACATTTAGAAAAAAAGAATAAGAACAAAAAGATTTTCAAAGTAATGCAATAAATAAATAATATAAAATAAATAATAATAACCAACAAGTGACTTGTATATTAAAGTGACCTTATAAAAGTAAATAATTAAATATAATTTAATAATAATACGTTTTTATATCTAAGTGTCAAGTTCAGACTAGAAACCTGGATCAGCAGGACTCACAAGAGAGTAAACCGGAGTACTCGAGGGAAACCAGAACTTGTGACCCGTGACAAAAAAAACTCTAGTTTTCCTAAAACTCCTCCATCCCTGAGACGTTTTTTCACTCAGAAAAGATTGAAGGTCTGCGCCTTCGCCCCGAAAAAAGCTTCAGCGTCGCATTCATCAGCGCCGCGGCTGCTCCCTGCTTCTCCTCGTGATGGATGTTGCCATGGTGACGGCTGCGGCGCCGAGATGAAGGATGTGGACTTCACCTGAAGTAGAAACTCAGATGAGAGTCCAGATGTGACGGGAATTATTCAGATGGACGAGGCCTTCGAGGGACGTCGGGGAAAATGCGTATTGATCAGATTGTGGAGCAGCTCGGAGCGCCGGAGTCGGGAACGTCGTTCGGAGGAATGAGTTGGAAACTCGTGACGAACGATTCGTGTCTCTG
Source organism: Callionymus lyra (assembly GCF_982586985.1). Classification (NCBI taxonomy): domain Eukaryota; kingdom Metazoa; phylum Chordata; class Actinopteri; order Syngnathiformes; family Callionymidae; genus Callionymus; species Callionymus lyra. The sequence continues at coordinate 16,454,360 of NC_141833.1, forward strand.
AGTAATGGAACGATGCGTTCAAGGAAGTCTGACACCAAAGAACTGAGAATTACAAAGACGTTTTCCTGACTCTGTTCGTGTGGAGGAAAGTTATGGAAGTAAATATTGAATTTAAAATTCAACATTCGATCAAGAAGCTCAGTCATCGTTTGGTATCGTCTGGTGTCACTATTATAACATTTTTATATTGAATTTAAAAGGCTGAGAAATAAAATATATTGAATTTAGACATTTTTATTCTAAATTATTGGAGTTATCAAACTCTATGTGTAAAAATAAAATACTATGAATCCACTGCCATAATACATTGCCATACATTTTTCACAATACTATTTTTTTGTATTTTTTAAATAAAAAAATAGTGTATTTTTGAAATTAATATATATACTTAATAAAAAAAAAATTCTGTAGCATTTAATTAATACTCAATACGAAAATGTTGGTAAAATAGTGTCACCAGACAATAAAATAAAACATAACAAACGAGTACCGAGTTACTTGATCCTGAGCGTTTATGTCGTCACATGATCGTCTGCGTGTCGCCTGATTGGATGAAAGTTCGATCGAGTTTCTCGGTACTCGTTTGGTATTGTCTGGTATCAACATTTTTATATTGAATTTAAAACACTAGAAATTAAAAAGTATTGGATTTTATGACATTTTATTTTGAAATTATTGGATTTAGAATATACAACTCTATGTTTAAATCAAAATTATTCAAATAATATATATAGAAAATATTTAAGTGTATTATTTAAAAAAAAAATAATTGCCAATACGACAACATATCAATAAAAGAAAGATTCAAGTGTTAAAATATTAAATTAAACCATTCATAAGTCTGATGGAACTGATATAGAGAGTCTGATCTGTAGACGTCACTCATATATATATATATATAAACTCTAGTGACTTGTGTCATCGTCCATCCTCGTCACGCTCTGATGACGTCACTAACTTCATAAACTATAGCACTGATGAAACTGTTGAAGTATTTAAAGATCACGCTCTTCACCGACTCATCTGCTGTCCTCTGGCGCCCCCCGCAGGCCGTCCGGGAGACTTCATCTACATGGAGCTGTTGGACTCGGACTGGAGCGGGAAAGCCGGTGGTGACGGCGACGGTGACGAGCGAGTGGCCCGACTCTCCAGCCCGACCGTCGCCTCGCCCGAGGCCAACCTGTGCATGTCGTTCTGGTACCACGTGTTCGGGGAGCGGGCCGGAGCGCTACTGGTCCGCCTGAGGACGGAGGCGGACGACGGCCTGGTTCTGAGGACCATCAGTGGACACCAGGGCAGCAGGTGGAGGGAGGGACGGGTGCTGCTGCCGCACTCCAGCGCCCCCTACCAGGTACTGATGCCGCTCGGCGGAACCCGCCGTAACATTATGACCACCTGGTTTTCAAGCATCCGTGATCATGTGACAGGTGGTGCTGGAGGGGGTCGCGGACAGACGCAGTGCAGGACACATCGCGGTGGACAACATCCACATCATGGACGGGATCAACATGGAGGACTGCAGAGGTGAGTTGCCACGGCAACGTTAAGGCAATGACATCACAGTTCTGATCCGGTTTCTTCTTCTCGCAGATCCAGAAGCTTCTGCCTCGACGCCCACCGAGATCTTCATCCTGCGTACGTCCTCCTCCTTTTCCCTCGTCAATGAAAATGTCTCACTCACACCCGCCCACCTGACAGACGTGTAACATTTCACTGAGACAGTAGAGTGTGATGATCTGTCTCCATGAAGGTCATGTGACCGATGTGTGACCACATGATGTCAATTCTATGTGACTGATCACATAACCGTCACGTTACTATCACGTTACTGTCACGTAACTATCATGTAACATCACGTAACCATCACGTAACTATTATGTTACTGTCACGTAACTATCATGTAACCATTACTTAACCATCATGTAACTATTATGTTACTGTCACGTAACTATCATGTAACCATTACTTAACCATCATGTAACTATTATGTTACTGTCACGTAACTATCATGTAACCATTACTTAACCATCATGTAACTATTATGTTACTGTCAACTAACTATCATGTAACCATTACTTAACCATCAAGTAACCATCACGTAACTATTATGTTACTGTCAACTAACTATCATGTAACCATCACGTAACTATTATGTTACTGTCAACTAACTATCATGTAACCATCACGTAACTATTATGTTACTGTCAACTAACTATCATGTAACCATTACTTAACCATCACGTAACTATTATGTTACTGTCACGTAACTATCATGTAACCATTACTTAACCATCAAGTAACTATTATGTTACTGTCACGTAACTATCATGTAACCATTACTTAACCATCAAGTAACTATTATGTTACTGTCAACTAACTATCATGTAACCATTACTTAACCATCATGTAACTATTATGTTACTGTCACGTAACTATCATGTAACCATTACTTAACCATCATGTAACTATTATGTTACTGTCACGTAACTATCATGTAACCATTACTTAACCATCACATAACTATTATGTTACTGTCACCTAACTATCATGTGCCGTCATTTAACCATCATGGGACCAACCTGTTACCATCATGTTACACCACATAACTGTCATGTGACCATCATGTTACACCACATAACAGTCATGTGACCATCATGTGACCTTGTCTCTCTCCCTGTAGCCATCGACTCCCTCCCCCACGAGACCGGTGAACTTGGTGGTCCAGGGAACATGCTGAAGACACTGGACCCGATCCTCATCACCATCATCGCCATGTCGGCGCTGGGCGTGCTGTTGGGCGCCATCTGTGGCGTGGTGCTGTACTGCGCCTGCTCGCAGGGCAGCATGACGGACAGGAACTTGTCGGCGCTGGAGAACTACAACTTCGAGCTGGTGGACGGCGTGAAGCTAAAGAAGGACAAGATGAACGGACAGACGAACTACTCGGAGGCGTGAGGAGGGAGAGGGCGGCTCTGTTGCCGGGACTTACTAGCCAATCAGGAGAGAGACCGGGCGGGTGCGCTGACAGTGAGCCGACGTGATACTCAGGAGCGTCAGTGGAGGGACTGACCAGCGGGGGGCGCTATGTACAAACCTGTACAGCAAAAAAGAAAAAAGACAAACAAGAATTTATTTGTTTATTTGTCGCCGTGACGTTTGTTGATTTGACGTGATCACATGCTGGTGCTGAGACCAACTCAGAGTTCATCACTTCATGGAGGCACAACGTTGTTTTTCATCACACGTTCATGTTGAGCGACAATTATATTGGTGTGTGTGAGAGTGTGTGCACTTTTGTATGATTGTGTGTGTGTGTGTGAGAGTGTGTGCACTTTTGTATGATTGTGTGTGTGTGAGAGAGTGTGTGCACTTTTGTATGATTGTGTGTGTGTGTGTGTCTTTGTATGATTGTGTGGATAAGAGTGTGTGTGTCTTTGTATGATTTTGTGTGTGTGAGAGTGTGTGCGCTTTTGTATGATCGCGTGTGAGAGTGCATGTCTTTGTATGATTGTGCGGATAAGAGTGTGCGTGTCTTTGTATGATTGTGCGGATAAGAGTGTGCGTGTCTTTGTATGATTGTGTGGATAAGAGTGTGTGTCTTTGTGTGATAGTGTGTGGGTCTTTGTATGATTGTGTGTGTGAGAGTGTGTGTCTTTTTATGATTGTGTGTGCGAGAGAGTATGTGTGTTAGTGTGTGTGTGTCTTTGGACAATATGTGAACGTGTGCGACAGAGTGTTTGTGCTTATATTTTTGTCCAAGACTGTGTATGTGTGATTGTAGTGAGCGTGTGTTTAAATGTGTGTATATATGACTGTGTATGATGATGACTGTGTGTTCATGATAGAGATTGCACGTGTGTTTATTGTCTTTATTTGAGTTTGTGTGATTGTGTCTTTATGTGCGAGTGTGTTTTGGTTTGTGTATCAGTGTGCGCGTGAGTGCAAGAGGGTGTGTATTATTGAGTGTGTATATTTGAGCTATGGATATGTGCACTGAAGCTGTTTGTGTTGTTGTGTTTCCAACGGTGCCTTTTTAATTCCTTCATTCTTTTTTTTCTGCTGCTTGTTTCTTCATCAGCTGGTGAATCAGTCAGGGCTCACACACACACACACACACACACACACACACACACGTTGAGATTGTATTAGAAGTGTGCGTCCAATAGCAGGTGTGCGTGTCAGTTGGCCTCACGTCACATGACTCCTCCACTATATTGTAAATAGCTTTTAATATATTTGAGCGCAGTTTTCTACAGAAGAGTCCGAGTGCTGCAGCTCCTTTGTGCCGCTGAGCAACACTTTCAACCGAACAGGGTAAAAAAAACAAAAAACAACTCAGCAAAACAGAAACTGTCGCCACGACAACACTGTGTTTTCTGCCGTCGTCAGGAACTTTTTCAGCTTCTTCTTCGCTTTTTTTTTTTTTCTTTTAAGGCTGGGTCAAACCGAAAATAGCTACTTTTATTTTATTTATTAGATCGGAAATAAGAATTTTATAGCATTAATCTTCATAAAACAATCATTTAAAAGACAAATTGTGTATCGGAAAGATTTTTATTCAGGATTTTCTTTTTTAACCATAAAATCGTTTAAAAAAACTTTGATTAAATTCATAATTTATTCCATATTTTGTGCAAGATCATTTTTTTTCTTTTAAATTGTATTTAATAAGCAAGTTTTTTGGAGATTTTGTCTGGTTAGCATCGCGGCTACTTCCTCAAGCTAACTCAGTCCCAGCGCACGTGAGCGTGACGGTGAAGAAACATGGCGGCGCTGCTCGATCACACGATGAAACTTTTGTATTTGGTTCTCAACTGTGAGGCTGCAGGTCTGGAGCAGGAAGAAGCTGCAGCACGACGACGCGTAAACGTTGCACTGATGTTTGAGATAAAAAAGAATTCTATGTGTCGATTTATAAAAGAGAGAAGACGACGACATCGTCTTTTTTTTCTTTTTTTTTTTAAAAAAAATACGTTTCTGTTCGGTGGAACGTCACCCGTGTTTTCGTACCTCGTCACTGTCGTGCCATCGTTCGTCTCACAACTGCTTCTGGTTGGACGGAGCAGCGCGGCCTTAAGTGAAAGTTTTGTGTTTGACTCGGTCGACTTTTAACATTCCAAAGACCTGGTGGAATAAATGTTTCTGTAAAAAAAAAAAAAAAGAAAGCTTGTCTGTTTCTGTGATGACGAGGTGTTCCTGAGGCAGAGTGCGGGGTCTCTGTGACGTGAGGAAGCACCAGGACGCAGGTGTGGAGGTCAAAGGTGAGACACGGCGTCAGTTGTGACAGTGACTTGATAAATCAATAAAGATTAATTTTTTAGTATTATTAATGTATGTGTATATATAAGAATTGCATAATTTATTTAATATTTCATTAGTTGCTTTATTGAAAGGTAGAATTTGTTTTTATTGAATACTTCAATTTAATTATTCCTCTATTTAAAGATGGAATTTCTTTGGGTTTTGGTTAAAATAACCGGATTTTAAAGATTGAAACGATTATTTTTACACATTGAGTTCAATATTCTATTTCCAATAATTCAAAAGTTATATATTTACAGGCAATATTTTTCAAGTCGTATTCTTTTCAATTCAATATCAAAATCGTGTCTCTCCAGGGACCAGGGTCGTTATCTTGTGTAATTATGTTCAACCACCACATGATGGCGCTCTCTGATCTGCTGCGCGTCACATGCTCTGACCGCAATATCAGAGTATGTTCAAATGAATACTTTGATTTGTTAATGCATCGATTATCGAATACAAATATTTCATATACAATTGTAGCTTTCTATCGGGTATTATTTTATTGTAGTTGTATCCCATGTGACGTCACTTTAATTCCGATTAAATAAAACGCAAACGTTTTTAAAATATGTATTTATTTATTTGATTTGTTTTTCTGTGTACTATGTGTGTCAAGTTGTGTGTTTTAGTGTTCTGTAGGGGAACGTGTTTTTCTTTATTATTCAATTTATAAAGGTTGCTTTAATTTAAAATAAAAGCATGTAATTAAAAAACTAAAAAAAACTTTAAAAAATCATATAATAATGTAAGTAATTTGTATTTATGGAGCGCTTTTCCAGACCAGGGTCACAAAGCGCTTAAACAATCAAAACAATACTCAACAAAGTATATACTTTAAAGGTCAAGATAAAACTGATAACACAACAGGAGTTCCAGAAAATCAAGGAAAAGGGAACAAATAAAAACGTCTTAAGATGTTTCTTAAAGGAGTCAGTAGATCATCAAACACAAAGAGAGAGGAAGATCTTTCCAAAGCTTAGGAGCAACAGCCTGAAAAGATTTCTCTCCTCTGGTCCTGAACCGTGTGCGTGGAACCATAAGTAGATTCTGATCCACAGACCTCAGAGCCCGAGCTGGGGTGTAAGGATGGATCAGATCAGTGATGTAAGGAGGAGTCTGACCATGAATAGATCTGAAAGTAAGTAAGTAAGTAAGTCGCTGCAGAGTTCTGAATCAACTGCAGGCGAGACAGATCCTTCTTGTTAAGACAAGAAAACAAACTGTTACAATAGTCCAGACGAGAAGAAACAAACGCATGGATTACAAGATCCAGATCATGTTCCGACAACATTTTCCTAAGTTTAGAGATTTTTCTCAGTTGAAGGAAACAGTTTCTGGTCAGTTTTCTGCAGTGTTGAACAAGAGACGTGTCTTTATCAAATACAACACCCAGGTTTCTCAGGCTCAGTTTGACAGACTGACCTAAGTCACCCAAGTACTGACTCAACCCTGGAATCTTAACAATCACCAGAGTTTCAGTTTTGTCCACATTTAGCTGTAAAGTGTTTTCACTCAGACATTGTTTGATTTCTAGCAAACAATTGACTAAGCTGTTCAGCCTCTTCAAAAAAAAAGGCTTCGATTGAAAAATTATATATATTTTTTCTAAACTTTATTATTTGTTTGTAGGGAAAAAATATTGGGGGGGGGGTTGAGCCGTTTATGATTCACGATATAGAACATCTGTGTTTTAGTTATTAAATAAAAAAACAAAAGTCCTTCAATCAATTCGTCGTTGTTGTTGTTTTGTTATAATACAATGTTGAGGATTTTAATCCATTTTTATCGAAGCGAAAAAATAATGAAATATTGAAATCTTTTATTAATTGTACGTTTTTTTTATTGAACCTTAAAGAAACTACGGAGCCCCGGAGGTGACATGGATGAGATAAGAGCTAAAAAGTGATCTCATGTCACCTCCGTCAGAAACAAATGTCATAAACAAAGTGTTGTGTGTTTGTGTTTCTTCTGTAGTTCGTGGACTTTCACACTGAGGTGAGTGTTTGCGTGCGCGTCCGCGACGTCGTGCGTGAGCGCCCCTGAGGTGAGGAGAGGTTCAGCCGCGGTGTGTTTGTTCACTCGCCCTCTACGCCGCCGCTCTTCCTGTGGGGGCGGGGACTCCACAGAAGAGGAGGTTTGTTCATCTGGGCCAGAAAAAAAAAAGGGAAAAAAAGAGAGAAAAGTATCACCAGCAGCTCCGGAGCCGCTCGGACGCTTTCCTCGAACCGAACCACATCCTGTGATTTAACTCCGAACTTTCCCTCCAGACATCATCGGACGTCGCGGTGAAAGTATCTGCGGCGCCGCAGTGGAGAGAAAACAAAGCATCTTGAGTTTTTGCTAGTTTTCTTTTTAAAAAAAAGGATTTTTCTGGAGATAAATGTTCTTGTGACGCGGAGAACCTTCACCGAGGTGAGCTCTCGAGTCCGCCGGGGAGTCTGGACCAGGTCTGGCGTGTGAGCGCAGACAAAAGAATGTTTAGCTGGAGGGTAAAGTTTGGGTGTGGGTTGTTAGCTGTTAGCAGTTAGCTTCTCTGTTGCCTCCACATCCTCGTCAATCACGTGCTTTTATCTCTAATAACGCAACACGTCATAGTATCTGTTTAAGTCAAAACATCTAAATGTCGTTTTGGTCCAGAAAGTATTATTTTATTGTCGTTTTAAAGGCCAAATGTGTCAAAGAGACTCGAGTTAACTTCAGGAACTGATTCTCAATTGTGTTCATAACTTATATTAAACATAACAGGCCTGTGACGTCATCAGGGAGTTTTTAAAGAAAGATACAAGTTGTTTTTTTTAAATCACTAGTTAAGTTTACACAAGACTAGTTCAACCAAAAGGACCCTGAGACATTTGTCACTTTTGTGTCAGTGTGTGTCTTCATCTACACACCAGCAGGGTTTCTTCTCACACAAACATCTTAAGATGTTTTATTTTGTGTTTTTATTTACTCAAACGTGAACTTTTTATACGATCATGTGTCGTCGTTTGACCTGGAACGTTGTGTTGGATTGAAAGATTGTCACGAATGTTTCCTTAATAGGAGTTTTGTAACTTGTTTCTGCTTCTGTCAATCACGGAAACTTCAAAAACCCGACCCGCGGGCCACATGTCGTCCTTTGACTGCATTAGTGTGGCCCTCCTGAGGTCAAAGATCACGTAGAGTCAAAAGATTCTACTTGTGTTTACTTCCAATATTTATTGCTAGTCTCTAAACATGACTATAAGGGTTGTTATTCCCTCGCTTTTTTTCATTTATTTGATAATCTTTTGATCCATTTTAGGCATATCAGAAACTTGTGTTTTAAACACAACATTTCTTTGTGTTGTCAGTACAGACTAAATGAATAAAAAAAGATAACTGACAAGATAAGAAATAGAAAAATGGAACCAAGCAGCCATTCTGAGGCGCCTGAATCTACAATAAAATACAGGTTTAAATCTTTGTTTGCTTGAATCGGGTTCTAATAATGATATAATAAAGTTTAAACAACTATTTTATCTTATATTTGAAGTCAAAAAAGTGGTTTGGTTGTGTTTGGTCTGTTTAATTGTCAATTTTTACAGCTTACGATGAAGCTAAAACTCACTTTCTCCATTTCAGGATCCTCTGATCTACTCATTGATTATTTTACTTTTGCTTTTTTTCCTTCATGACTTATTTCTTTAAAAACCTCAAACCATCTCTGGCACATGTTGATATTTATCGCGGTGAGAAAACGCTGTCGCTAATAGTGGTTTTTGACCCGAGCTTTTTCCTTTTTTGGTCAAATAAATAAGAATCTGCTGACTCAGCTTAAGTTGTTGCATAAAACTCGCAGGACATATATTTTTTTTGGTCTTTCTCCGTCTGATGCTTCCACGTGATCCAAACAAACGGCGTCTGAACCTCAGGAACATCACAGCCGACCACAGCTGGGATTAAACGGGCTCTTGTGGACTCGGTCAGACCTGGACCTTCTGTCGTGGTTAACCGAGCTTTCCTTGTTTGGTCTTTTCGCTTCTCCCGATCGGACGAGCTGGGTCTCGCCCGCCGCCGCTCGCTTCAGCGAAAAAGAATGAAGCCTCGAGCGCCGTTTTCGTGAGTCGACATGTCTGGCCTGTGGACCATCATTAGAAGAACGTTTGTGGATCATCTCGCATCAGAGATGTTGTAAATATCACATGGAGATAAGAGACCATAATACTAGCCTGGATGAATGACTCACTTCTCAGTTACTGTCGGAGGGGGGTGTGAGGAGTGTCCGGCGAGGGGTGAGGGGGGTCGTTACTCACTTCGCGTCATCGATGAATCATAGACTCGGAGGAAGGATCGTGGCTGGAATCTGGGTTCAGAGTTCAGAGCGTCTTGTTTGAAGGATAATGGGAAGAAAAATCCTGGTAAATAAAGTTGGACATGCTTGTTGTATTTCCAAGAATCTGGCGATACGAATCACGATGCAGGGGCAATGATATTATGATACTGTAGTAACAAGGATATATGTGTAGTATTGTCGAGTACTTGACTCTGGTGTCGCAGAATTTACAGACCACATGACTCTTGATGAAATTGTAACTGATTTCATTCTTTTTAAAACCAAAATATGTCCAAACATCAGCTTTAAAAGTTGCTGGAGTCGACTGTATCCTCTCGTCCTCAGTCAATCGTGGGATCTCATTGTTCCTTCTAGCTCTGCCATCTTGAGGCCAGATGTCTAATTGCAGGACAAAATGAACAACCGGCTTGAATGTTGGCGTATGATAATAATAATAGTGCTGATGCATTTTATTTAAAAGCCACTTAAATAAAACTCATGATTGCTTCATAGATTCCAACAATACAATTATTTATATTATATTAAATGTAAATTGTAAGTAATTTGTCTTTTTACGAAGAAAACTGAAATATTTATTTCCAAACATCAGCTTTAAAAGCGTCACTGTATCCTCTCGTCCTCAGTCATCGCTGGGATCTCAGTTAATTTGTTATTGTATCGATACTAGGATGTGTATTGGCAAGAATCTAGCAATACAATACATATCACGATACAGGGGCAACGATACGATTTATAGTGATACTGTAGTAACAAGTATATATTTGTAGTATTGTCAAGTACTTGACTCTGGTGTTGCAGATTATAAAATAAAATGTGATTTTTAAAGCTAAACTTTTCTTTTTAATTGATACAGTGAGCTTAAGTATCTTTAAGACATATCGTACAAATATGTATATATTTTAGTGTATTCATATTTTCCTTCACCCCTATAGTTGTGAGGAACATTAAAAAAGTAGTCCCAGAAAATAAGGTTTCTCCGTCCCTGGTTAAACATCTAGTGCTGTGAGATCTTCAGTTGAAGACAAAACAAACTGTGGATCTTCTTCAGAATCTCGTCTGACATGTCGACACTCGACTGATGAACTCGTCACGTTCAGATGAAGCCGTGGAGAAACTAGAAGCAGCTGAGAGGAATATTTAGTTTCCTTCTCGGGGGCCGTCACTTGAAGGGGGAGTTCAGTGGGTCAGCTCGACTGGACCAGAAGAAAGTATTTCAGGGTTTTCCTCGTCCAAGAATGGAATGCCTTCTCTCATCTCCCCGGAGAGTCGCGGTGGTTTCACGCCGGACCCTTCAGAACCGTCTCAGATGATGGTGTTTCAGAAACTCCACCAGAGTTTAAGTTACTCATGGACGTTCTTGTTCTTCTGGCTGCAGAACCATGACCTCACCTCGTCTCTGATGTCTCTAAACATCCAGGCTGTAAACTGTGACTCAGTTTTCCACATGTTGGCATCTGTCCGCGTTCATGTCCGAGGCTGCTCAAATTACTTCAGAATTCGTTCACTCCCGGAATAGCTATCGTAACACATTGTTGCCAGTGTTGTGTAATCGTGTGGAAAACTCATGGAACATTCAGGACAAGTTGGAGTCTTGGATCTTGACATGAAGGTTTCGTCATTCGCTTTATGTGGCCTCAAACCACTCGTGGTCACACACACACACACACACTCTCTCTCTTTTCATAACCAGCACAAACAGGAAAACTTGACTTATTAAAACACAATACAATGAAATCAACACAGTGCGGTGATAAAATATGTATTGTTATTTTTACACTATTATCAGTCCGTTGGGTATTACTATGGTTGTGTATTTATGTTACAGTTTTACACTATGGTGCATATCACGATACAGGAGCAACAGTTAGATGTATAGCGCTACTGTAGTAACAAGGATATATTTGTAGTATTGTCGAGTACTTGACTCTGGTGTTGCAGAATTTACAGACCACATGACTCTTGACGAAGTCGTAACTGATTTCATTTGTTTTTAAACCAAAATATGTCCAAACATCAGCTTTAAAAGCTGTTGGAGTCGACTGTATCCTCTTGTCCTCAGTCATCGCCGGGATCTAGCATTTCCTTGTTTTTTAAGCTGTGGAGGATGTAATGACTGCTGCCATCGAGTGGCCTGAAGTTTAATTAAAACCCATGGCATGAATGTTTGCATGTTAATAGTAAATAAAAAAAAACACATTTTATTTTACCCAGTATTCATTGAAATATAAACCATAAAATGAATATCTTAACTGTCGATGCAGTATTGTGAAAAAGAATATAGTGATATATTGCTATAACAATATTTTCTAATAACCATAATCAATACTGTCGGAAACGTGCTTTGAATCAAGACCAGTTTTTCTCTGAATGAACATTAGTATTTCACTGTTGAAGAAATGAAAAAAGAGTGAAACACAAACTTTATTTCATTCATTTTTACCGTTTTTCTTTTCCTTGAGTTCCTTTTGTGAATAAAATGCTGACAATAAACTGTTTGGGTGCTTAAAAAGATTTACAACATTTGGGATCTGGACCGGTCTGGTCTGGGAGCTTTTGTCATGAGGCAATGGAGGTTTACATGGTTACTGTCTCTTGATGTTATCTCCTTGGCAGCTGTATGTGCTGTCTCGGTGCGAGTCTTGTTTTTTTCAAGTGCATTATTCTGGACTCGATCTGTTCTTTGTCAAGTCTGCAACTCAGTTCTCTTCCTGATCCTTCATCATCTGTCAGGATGCCGGTCATTCCCAGGGTGTGGTCTGATGTAGGAAATGGATGTGGACTCGCTCTGAGGGGGGGCAGAGGGGGTGCTAATGGACGGAGGGGTGAGACTTTCTGCAGCAGGTGGGGGTATATATGCAGGGAGACTGGCATCCAGCGGGGGGGGATGGGATCCAGACGACCATGTTGTTGACTTTTTAAACCACTTGGTTTGTTTGTCGTCGACACCAGAGAGAGTCGGTGTAGTTTTGACAGGTGACCTCCTCTGGTGTGAGTCAATATTATCTCTTTTGCTTTTCGCAACAAAATGTCTTTTAATAGTTAAATATCAATGAAGTGTGTACAAAATAAAACTTTTTTTTTAATTTATCTTTTTAAAATTAACGTGCAAATATCCGCAGCTTATGTTCATTTTTGTGTTTGCGATTAAACTTCTGACTCCTCGGCAGCTAAATGAACGATGAGTATCAGGTGTTGACTGAGGACGAGAGGATACAGTGACTCCAGCAGCTTTTAAAGCTGATGTTTGGACATATTTTGGTTTGAAAACAAATGAAAGCAGTTACGACTTCTGCAAGAGTCATGTGGTCTGTAAATACTACAACCCCAGTCAAGTACTCGACAATACTACACATATACTTGATACTACGCTATCACAACACCAGAGTCAAGTACTCAACAATACTACACATATATATTTGTTACTATATATTGTAATTGTTGCAACTGCTGCGTATCAGACGACACACACTCCTAAAAGCCTTGTTTTTATTCTGATGACTATGTCTGTGTTGTTGCTTGTGTGTGTACATCACACTTTCTACACCACATCCTGGCACGTGTACTATACAGCAGAGAAGCCTTCTGATCATTTTGAATCTCTATGGACCGATTCCCACCTGGACGTCTGCCTTGACGTCCACATTGAGGAAAAAAAAGCGTCCAAAGTCTCTGAGGTGTTGTCAAATTGAATCGTTAAAGCGGTAAAGTCGGCCGAGCGTAACGGAGAAGCTCCGTCCAGTGTTGAGTTTCTAGTTGCTTTTCCAGCAGCTGTTGCCAGAAATTCTTGTCGAGACATTTGTCTTTTGCTGCTCCTTCAGTTTCGGAGATCAACTTCAGGGTTTGGTTTCTCTGTGAAGACTCCGATTGTCTGATTTGATGGATTGTTGTTGCTTTAATTCTGCAGAGACGGTCGAGGAAAACTTATTCTGCGTTGAGCGACTAAGCAAAAGTAGCTGATTCTTGCTGTCAACGAATCGGCCTGAAGACTCAGGAATGTTTAGCAGGTTCCAGAAAGGAATCCTTGACCGAACCTGGACGTCATGAGATCATTTACTCAGACTGAAACTTTTCCAACCTTCTTCTCACCTGAAGAATGTGACTAGGGCTGTGTATTGTTAAAAATCTGGAGATACTATATGTATCACAATACAGGGACAACGATGCTATTTTGTGATACTGTAATAACAAGGAAATATTTGTAGTATTGTCGAGTACTTGACTCTGGTGTTGCAGAATTTACAGACCACATGACTCTTGACGAGATCGTAACTGCTTTCATTTGTTTTCAAACCAAAATATGTCCAAACAACCGCTTTAAAAGCTGCTGGAGTCGACTGTATCCTCTCGTCCTCAGTGATGGTCAATATTTCTCTGGATTTCATTCTTCCTTTATCTGACGAGGACGTAATGTTTACTGCCATCTGTTGGCCGAAGTTTAATTGCAACACAAAAATTAACAAACTCCATAAATATTTAGGTTTATATTTTAAATAAACAAAATATATACACACTTTATTGAAATGTAAACCGTAGAACAATGTTAAAGAAATAAAATAAAAATATGATACAATATAAAGAATCTTGTAAGAAGAATGTCGAGATATATAGATGTATCAATATTTTCTTACACCACGACTTTACACATTTAAATATCTACAACCTTTCAATAACCCTTTTGATAAACGATCGATTATATATTATAATGGATGTGAAATGATCAACACAAGAAGTCAATTGAGGAATGTCAGGAGCAACCATTTGTTGTTAATGTCAGCTAAACTGTCACTGCTTGTCGTTAAAAACTATCAATGATGCCATTAAAAACTGCAGAATAGCATTTTTGTTCCCTTAAACCACATCTTTCTAGTGAACTACTTCAAACTGATGGTCAGATAAGAAAATATGTTTTTTGCAACTACAAGGTTTAAACAATATTTTCAATGAAAAAAAAATCCTATAATGTACACTATTTCTTGAATGTAGACATTAGTTTAACAGTCAAGTTTTGCACCTCATAAACAAGGAACTCCAGATATTAACGACGACTAAAAGGAACTGTTACACTCTTGAAACACAACTTTTTACTGAAACTTGTCGCAGAGGTCGAGGCGACAGGAAGTGGTTTTGGTGTCTGAACCTCAGCAGTCGATCGATCAAACGCTTCTCACCTTCCATGAGTGTGTTTTGTTGGCATCTTTAAAAGAAGGTCCAGCAGCTGTTGACTTTGCTAATGTCAACACCGTTCAATTTCCTCTGTTGATCTTCGTGGCACAAGTGGAACGCTGCCGAGAGTTTCTCAGGGACGTGATTGGACGGATGAACCAGGAAGTGTGTCACTGAGTTTTTATGTCTGGGACGAGGAGTCGTGGAATGACCAAATATGGGAAAAGGAGGAGAGGAAATCAGGCTCGATCTCTCCCATTATGTGTCATTAAGCAGAGAAGTGGAACACTTAGAATTCTGACGCTCCAGAGGGATTTGTGTTTGTTACTTTCAGCGACTTTGACATTTATGTTTTTCAAGACAAAGAACAGATGAAGTCCAAAATGTTTTCTTGCAACATCTTCTGTCATATCTCGATTTCGAATTGATTAGTTAGTCTTTTACGTCACAAAAACTAAATTAAGTGCCACATGAGACGGGGTCACTTTTGTGTTCCTGTCTAAAAATGACCAAGGAAGGAGCCTTCTGGAGCCCCAAGTGAGGAAATCTGCTGACTCCTCTGTTTTTTTTCTTCCAGATGGATCGACGGTTACTTTTGATAGCGACGTTAGCGGCAGTGCTCGGCAGCATCGCCGCTCAGCAAGGTAAGAATAGATCGCAGTTTTCAGATGCAAAGATTGTTTGTTCAGATGCTAACATTGTTTGATCCTATGCTAATATTGTTTGTTCAGATGCTAACATTGTTTGATGATTTTCTAACATTGTTTGATTGTATACTAGCATTGTTTGTTCAGATGTTAACATTGTTTGATCCTATGCTAATATTGTTTGTTCAGATGCTAACATTGTTTGATGATTTTCTAACATTGTTTGATTGTATACTAGCATTGTTTGTTCAGATGTTAACATTGTTTAATCATATGCTTACATTGTTTGATCATATGCTAACATTGTTTGATCATATGCTAACATTGTTTGATCATATGCTAACATTATTTGTTTAGATGCTAACATTATTTGTTTAGATGCTAACATTATTTGTTCAGATGTTAACATTGTTTGTTCAGATGTTAACATTGTTTGTTCAGATGTTAACATTGTTTGATGATTTTCTAACATTGTTTGATTGTAAACTAGCATTGTTTGTTCAGATGTCAACATTGTTTAATCATATGCTAACATTGTTTGATCATATGCTAACATTATTTGTTTAGATGCTAACATTATTTGTTTAGATGCTAACATTGTTTGTTCAGATGTTAACATTGTTTGTTCAGATGTTAACATTGTTTGATCAGATGCTAACATTGTTTGATCAGATGCTAACATTGTTTGATCATATGCTAACATTGTTTGATCATATGCTAACTTTATTTGTTTAGATGCTAACTTTGCTTGTTCAGATGTTAACTTTGTTTTTTCAGATGTTAACTTTGTTTGTTCAGATGCTAACATTGTTTGATCTTATTTGTTTAGATGCTAACTTTGTTTGATCATATGCTAACATTAAATTATCATATGCTAACATTATTTAATCATATGTTAACATTGATTGATCATATGCTAACATTATTTATTTGGATGCTAACATTTGATTAGATGCTAACAATGTTTGTTCAGATGCTAACATTGTTTGTTCAGATGCTAACATTATTTGTTCTAAAGCTATCAATATCTGTTCAGATTCAGATGCTGATAATTTTAGTTCAGATGCTAACACTGTTGGTTCTGACTCGGATGCTCACATTAGTATCCAAGAATCACAATTGTCTTAAATCTTAAAAAGGTTCTGAGAAAACTGTACTGAAAGTATCGAGTGTTTACTCGTCTCCATGTAGCTGCTTTGTCGCATTAATATCCTGCAGCGGTTGAGTCATGTGGTGAATCAAATCCAGACTGTCTGACTTCACCGAGGCTTTATGGTCCCGTCAGATTTTCTCTGTTTTACAGGGTGTCGTCATGGCTGGTGCGGCGCCACTAGTTTCCCACCAGCACGACTTCTGTGTTTTAAAACAAAACTCTTCGTCGCTCACCTGTCAAACCGTTTGTCTTCCAGAGGGAAGCATCTGCATCAAAGCCAACGCTCAGTCGTGTGGCGAGTGCATCCAAGTGTCGGAGGCCTGTGGATGGTGCACGGACGTGGTGAGTCCAATCTTCTAGAATAGCGCTGTCGGCTGATGCTGGAAGTATCCGACGGCTCGTTTGCAGGAACTCTGACTCGGACTCACGCAGAGCTGCTGCTCTTTAATTGTAAACATCCGCGGCACCGCTTCGTTTGTTCATTCCATCTCAGCGGGAACCGTGTGGTTTGTTGTCGGCTCAGAGGGTGTATTAGAGCATTTTTAAGACTCTGTAAAAACACCTGCAGACTTAAATAACTGGTTCCCTGCTGGAGACGACGCAGATTCTTCACATACATTCGACCCAAGAAGATCTTTGTCTCAAGTACTTCAGGTCTTTATCTTTTAAATAACTCTATGCTGCTGGTTCAAGAGTCGTGTTGAAAGGATATTCCTCCTCTTATGTAAATATTTAGACGCCGACCTCGCTGGTCTTCTACTTAACGTCAGCATTGATGACTCGCAGACCGTTGGTTCCTCTTCCCAAGTACCAGCTCAACACATCGAGTCATATTTCATATGAAGTGGTCCCTCGTTTGTAGCGGGTGGTACTTACCACAACCCTTCGCCTTAAACGAAATCCATAAATTATATAAATTATAAATGTTTAATGTTTTACTTGTTTAATTTAACGACATTAATTTGAGCTTGCGAACTGTAATCGCCTATAATGTGCCATCGCTCTCTACAACCCCCTCAGTAATGGGGACCTGAACAGCTCCCATAATGCTTAGCCGCCCAGCCAACCAATCACTTGACATAGCAACTTATAATTTATATACTGTATTGTAGCGTCCAAGCCGCCATTTCCCTAATAGAGCATTATGTAAATGTTCATCATGGGATTCATTCACCGTTATGTTCGCACCATCAGTTAGGGGGGTACGGTAGTTAGTGTCTCCCACTAAGTATTCCGGGCCGGTTTAAATCTAAAAAAAATCTGTTCCTAAAAATGTGAACGAAGACAAGAGAATTGTCCCTTGTGACTGTAGTTTGGTACGATATATTTGAACATGTAGTACCCTTCAAAAGAAAAGTGAAATTAAATTTAAAGAAGTATAAGAACTTCCAGTTAGGAACATATTTGTATATATAACATTAGTTCGACTGAGTTTAACCCTGGTCTGGAGACTCGTGTGTGTCGGGATGAACTTCTGGGTAAAGTTCTGTGGGTCATGTGGTCTTGAAGGAACTGGGTCAGTCTGAAGTATTTGTGTGTGTAGACTGAAGGTGTTGTCATGCGCATCCAATGTACTTTCTCCACCTCCCGGTCATCTGCTTCTGATAATCCTCGCCTGGCGGCGTCGTAAGAACCAACTCGTCTCTCCAGCGTTGACTCGTGACACAGAGTCGGGTTCTTAAGTTAAAACGTGGGTTACTGGTCCTCGACTCTCCATGTTTATCCTGCGTGCCTATGAGCAAACAAGTTTGGTCATGTGAGCCTAAACCACTTAAATTCCTGCATTCTTCCAGATGTTCCCATTTGTCTCACACATACACAAAAACTTCTAGTCTGAATCTCAAACTCTGCTTCTTCGACGGCTCCGTAGAACTTCCTCAACGAGGGCGAGTCCAAGTCCACCCGCTGCGACGACCTGGAGTCCCTTAAGGCGCGGAAGTGCGTCGAGGCGAAGATCGAGAATCCTCGTGGAAGCGTCGTGGTCAACAAGAACAAAGCGGTGACGGACCGAGCCAAGGAGGGAGACAAGCTGAAGCTGGAGCAGATCACCCAGATCCAGCCCCAGAAACTCACCCTCAACCTCAGATCTGGTACGTCCAAGTTGCAAATAGTGTTTCCACTGCTAGATGTTAGTGGTCATTACGCTTTTTTACAATGAAATCCTGCAAAATGACTGAGGACGAGAGGATACAGTGACTCCAGCAGCTTTCAAAGCTGATGTTTGGACATATTTTAGTTTGAAAACGAATGAAAGCAGTTACGACTTTGACAAATCATTTAAATAATAGTTTACTTTTACATTGTTCTTCTACAGTTCACATTTCAATACATTGTGTGCAATTTTTGTTTATTTACGATTAAAACGTAAATATTTATTGTTTGTTTATTTTTGTTATTTTTTTTGTGTTGCAAATAAACTTCCTGCCATTAGATGGCAGCAGCCACTACGTCCTCATCAGATAAAGGAACAATGCAAACCCAAGAAATCTTGGCCATCACTGAGGACGAGAGGATACAGTGGACTCCAGCAGCTTTTAAAGCTGATGTTTGGACATATTTTGGTTTTTAAACAAATGAAAGCAGTTACGACTTTGTCAAGAGTCATGTGGTCTGTAAATACTGCAACACCAGAGTAAAGTACTCGACAATACTACAAATATATCCTTGTTCCTAGAGTATCACAATTTATTGTATCATTGCCCCCCTGTATCATACAATACTACACATATATACTTGTTACTAAAGTATCAAAATATATAGTATAATTGTCCCAGTATAGTGATGTGCATCGTATCGCCAGGGTATAGACAATGCACACTCCTACTTGCGACTAAGACCAGACCTTGGTTCCTCAGGTGAGCCTCAGACCTTCAAGCTGAAGTTCAAGCGGGCGGAGGACTACCCCATCGACCTGTACTACTTGATGGACCTGTCGTTCTCCATGAAGGACGATTTGGAGAACGTGAAGAACCTCGGAACAGACCTGATGAGGGAGATGCAGGAGATCACCACCGACTTCAGGATCGGTCAGGAACTTTGACTTAAAAAAGGGCTGATGGTTCAAATCCCTTGACATCTGCCAACTCTTGCAGGCTTCGGCTCCTTCGTGGAGAAGACGGTGATGCCTTACATCAGCACCACGCCGGCCCGCCTCATCAACCCGTGCACGGGCAACCAGAACTGCACCCGACCCTTCAGCTACAAGAACGTGCTGAAGCTGACCAACAAGGGCGACGAGTTCAACCGTCTGGTGGGTCTGCAGCAGATCTCCGGGAACCTGGACTCGCCCGAGGGCGGGTTCGACGCCATCATGCAGGTCGCCGTGTGCGAGGTGAGTCTCTTCTCCAGCAGGGGGAGCCGTCCACGGGAATGAACCCTGGCGTTCTGTGTCTCAGGAGCAAATAGGCTGGAGGAACGTGACCCGTCTGCTGGTCTTCTCCACCGACGCCGGTTTCCACTTCGCGGGAGACGGTAAACTGGGAGGCATCGTGCTGCCCAACGACGGGAAGTGTCACCTGGAGAACAACATGTACACCATGAGCCACTACTATGTGAGTCGCCATGTATTTTAGTGTCTTCAGAATGTTGTTGAATTCAACATTTCAAATGTTGAAACTTACATTATTTTTAAAGCATTTTATTATTTGTTTTTCATCTCATCTTCTTCGGTTTATCCGAGATTGGGTCGCGGCACCAAATTAATGGACACAACTTTTAAGCCAATCATGTGATGCCCAGCGATCACATGACTAATCCATCAACTATGTGGAACTACAATGTGTAAAATCCATAAATAAAAATACAAATACTTAATTTTTTTAAATTCCAATTTTTTAACGAAAATAACTTCATTATACAACTATTGAACTCCATTATTTACAACAAATATCAATATTAAATCAAATTTAAGTGCTAACAATTCATGTTAAATTCTATAAATCAATATCCTGATGTCACCGATATACTTCCATTAATGAAGGTCATAATAAAAACAAACACAATCTTCCGGTGAAGTATGTGTGTATGTTGTTCTGTGGACGATGATTGACACCATGTGTGGTCCAGGACTATCCCTCCATCGCTCACTTGGTCCAGAAGCTCAGCGACCACAACATCCAGACCATCTTCGCCGTCACTGAAGAATTCCAGCCCGTTTACAAGGTGAGACGCCTGTCAATCATTTTGTTGTTGTTGTTGTTGTTTCCCGTCTGATCGACCGTGTCTCTGCAGGAGTTGAAGAATCTCATCCCCAAGTCAGCCGTGGGAACTTTGTCGTCCAACTCCAGCAACGTCATCAAGCTGATCATCGACGCCTACAACGTGAGTCTGATGATGTCATCACCGTGTGACCAACAACTTCGCTAATTCACATTTTATTGAATATTACAAATGATCTTTTTCTAAAGTTTTTCCCGGATTCATTTAGATGTATAAGCTGTTTTTTAATTATTACAAATGTATATAAATAATCCTTATTTAAAATGTAATTGTTTGTTTTATTTTTAATAAAAAATATCCATCAATTTTTATTTTATTATTTTATTTTTATTTTATTATATATTTGTTTTATAAATTTACATTCGCTTGATGGATCTACTGACTCCTTTAAGAAACATCTTAAGAGGTTTCTATTTGTTCAGGCTTTTCCTTGATTTTCTGGAACTCCTGTTGTGTTATCATTTTTATCTTGACCTTTAAAGTATATACTTTATTGAATATTGTTTTGATTGTTTAAACGCTTTGTGACCCTGGTCTGGAAAAGCACTATACAAATACAAATTACTTACTTACTTACTTTTTGTGTTTAAATTGTTAACTTTATCTCCTTTTTTACTTTCAAATATCAGGAAGTAGTTTCTGCTCCTCTTTATCATAAATCAATAAGTCCATTGATCTTCTGTCCGACAGTCTCTGTCCTCCGAGGTGATCCTGGAAAACAGTCGTCTGCCTGAAGGCGTGACGGTCGCCTACAAGGCCAGCTGTAAGAACGGCGTGGAGGAAACCGCCGACGGTGGCAGGAAGTGCTCCAACATTTCCATCGGCGACGAGGTAAACGCTGCTTTTGTGACCAATATATTTGATTCTTAAATGTCTCCTCGTTGACCAAAGTACAGTAGAATAGATTGACAGCTAGTGTGGTGAGTTCAATGACGTAGGAAAATTAAAATTCACCCTGATTTCCTGCTTAAAACGGAGTGAAACCTACAAATTAACAACAGAAAACAACATTTTATCGACGAGAGACGGTAAATAACGTAAAAAAAAAAGCAAGACATTGACGTCACTCTTGTTTGTCTGCAGGTCTTCTTCGAGATCTCCATCGCGTCCGAAAAGTGTCCGGCCGACGGGAAGTCCGAGGTCATCAAGATCAAACCGCTGGGCTTCACCGAGGAGGTGGAGGTCGTTCTCAACTTCATCTGCGAGTGCAAGTGCTCGAAGGACGGCGAACCCAACAGCCAGCAGTGCACGGAGGGTCAGGGAACCTTCGAGTGCGGCGCCTGCAAGTGAGTGTCGAGTTCGAACCATATATTCAGCTCAAGACACCATATATTTCTGTGTTTTGCTAACGGAATGATTTTAGGGGGCTTTGAATTGTAGTGACATCTTGTGAAATATGTCCAAACATCAGCTTTAAAAGCTACTTACGGTCCACTGTATCCTCTCGTCCTCAGTCGTCGCCAGGTGTCTCGGGTGATTATATTGTTTCTTTAGCTGCAGAAAACGTAAAGATTTAATTTAATTTATTTGCAACACAAAAATGAACCGAAACTTTAAATATTTGTTTGTTTGCGATTCATTTTTATAAAAACTGTATTGAAATATCAACCATAAAAATTGAAGAACATAAAGATGTTTTTCTTCATTATTCAAACCAAAAATATATATTTTTAATAAAACAAAAATATTTAAAATCAAAACAAAAGTCGCTTTAATTAAAAAAAACTATTAAATAGAAAATGTGAAATGTAATTGTATAATTACATTTTTTAATTTCTGATTAAAAAAAAAAAAAAAGAAGTTAATTTCATATTTATAAAAGGTGTTTAATCCAAAAGAAAAGATAAAAAAAAAAAAAAAAGTAGCTTCAATGGGCGAAAATAAAAAAAGGTTAAATCCTAAGTATCCTCTTGGCCTCAGTAATTGCCAGTGACTCCAGTATTGTTGCGAAAATAAATAAAAAGGTAAAATCCTAAGTATCCTCTTGTCCTCAGTTATGGCCAGTGACTCCGGTGTTGTTGCGAAAATAAAAAAAAAAGGTAAAATCCTAAGTATCCTCTTGGCCTCAGTAATTGCCAGTGACTCGGGTATTGTTGCGAAAATAAATGAAAAGGTAAAATCCTAAGTATCCTCTTGGCCTCAGTAATTGCCAGTGACTCGGGTATTGTTGCGAAAATAAATGAAAAGGTAAAATCCTAAGTATCCTCTTGTCCTCAGTTATCGCCAGTGACTCCGGTATTGTTGTGAAAATAAATAAAAAGGTAAAATCCTCAGTATCCTCTTGGCCTCAGTAATTGCCAGTGACTCGGGTATTGTTGCGAAAATAAATGAAAAGGTAAAATCCTAAGTATCCTCTTGTCCTCAGTTATCGCCAGTGACTCCGGTGTTGTTGCGAAAAAAAAAAAAAAGGTAAAATCCTAAGTATCCTCTTGTCCTCAGTTATCGCCAGTGACTCCGGTATTGTTGTGAAAATAAATAAAAAGGTAAAATCCTCAGTATCCTCTTGTCCTCAGTTATCGCTTGATCAAACTTGATCAAGCTGCAGAAGACGTAAAAGTTAGTTATTTTCGATACCGTAACGTGAAAAATAAACCTCTCAGCAAATGGATTTTTCTTTCTCACTCCCCGACTGACCGTGTGACGCCCGCAGGTGTAACGACGGACGCATCGGCCGCCTGTGCGAGTGCAGCAAGGACGAGGTCCGGACCGAGGACCTGGACGCCAACTGCAGGAAGGACAACGGCACCGACATCTGCAGCAACAACGGCGACTGCGTGTGCGGCACCTGCGAGTGCAAGAAGAGGGAGAACCCGGCCGAGGTCTACAGCGGCAAGTACTGCGAGTGCGACAACTTCAACTGCGACCGCTCCGGCAACAGGCTGTGCGGAGGTGAGTGACCCGGGAGAGAGTGACCCGGGAGAGAGAGAGTCCTGCCCACGTCCCTGAAGACTGACCCTGGTCCTGTGGTTCTGCAGGACACGGACGCTGCGAGTGCCGCG
Organism: Callionymus lyra; assembly: GCF_982586985.1. Lineage (NCBI taxonomy): Eukaryota > Metazoa > Chordata > Actinopteri > Syngnathiformes > Callionymidae > Callionymus > Callionymus lyra. The sequence goes on from NC_141833.1 coordinate 16,478,162, forward strand.
TGTGCGTCTGCGACGCCAACTACACAGGAAGTGCCTGCGACTGCTCGCTGGACACGTCCACCTGCCTCGCCAAGAACGGTCAGATCTGTAACGGACGAGGGACGTGCGAGTGCGGGACCTGCAAGTGCACCAACCCCAAGTTCCAGGGTCCCACCTGCGAGGTCTGTCCCACCTGCCCGGGAGTCTGTCCGGAACACAAGTGAGTCCACGAGTCGCTGTCGCTCGCATGAATGAATATAAACGTATAGAAATGTATATATTTGGAATATTTAAGCATTGAATTAATATTTTTCTAATTTTTTTTTTAATTATATAAAAATAGTTGTATTTTTTATTTTTTTTATTATTTTTTTTAAATTAAAATTAATTCCAAAAATTAATAATTATTTTCTTTAAATAGTTTGATGCTTATTCAAAATTCATCACGTGTTATCTACGTGTCGCGTGATTGGCTGAAAGTTTGATCAAGTAGCTCGGTACTCGTTTGGTAATGTCTGGTGCAAATATTATACCAACATTTTTATATTGGATTTAAATACCTACAGATAAAGAAAATGTCAAATTTTTAACATTTATTATTAAATTATTTGAATTTAAATATCAGACTTTATGTGTAAATAAAATGGATTAATTTTGAACATTTTCAGATTTTTCCATTTATCACTTTTTTAATGATAATCTAGCATTTTAATCTACAAATGATTAAATTGAGTTGAAAAATAATTGAAAAAAATTCTAAGTTTTAACATTTAAAAGGTTTAATTCAACCATTCAATACCCATGAGTCATAAATCACCAGAGGTTCTCCTGTCGTGACTCGTGGAGTCGACCGGCTCTACAGGAAGTCCTTCAGACTCGCATCTTTGTGACTCAAGACAGACATGACTCATGGCTCTATTTCTGACTCCTGAGTCAACAGTCTGACTCATGATCCTTCTAAGCGACTCCCTCTGACTCAAGTGGACTAACAGGAAGTGGGTTTGACTCGAGTGTCTAAGGCGGCTCCGCCTACTTGATATGGAAACAGGAAGTGAGTTTGATTCATAAGATATGTTTCCATCACCTTTGGATACACAAGGGAACCAAAAACATACATAATCTTTAAAGTAAATCTGAACGATTCAAAACTTTATTTGTACTTCAAATATTGGTACGAGCAGAATACTTTACACTCGTGTTGTACCGAGTCACATGACCAGATTGATGGCTTCCGAAAGTCATGACCTTGAACTTCCTGTTTTTTCCGCGTCCCCACAGGGAGTGTGTTCAGTGTCGCGCCTTCCAGGCGGGCGAGAAGAAGGACACGTGCGAGCGCGACTGCAGCTACTTCCAGCTCATCAAGGTCAAGGACCGCGAGAACCTGCCGCAGCCCACGGACCAGAGCTTTCCTCTGAGCCACTGCAAGGAGCGCGACGCCAACGACTGCTGGTTCTACTACACCTACGCCATCAGGAACGACACCAAGGAGGTCTACGTGGTGGAGAAGCCGGGTACGCCTCGACCGGACGCCTCGTCGTGTCACGGGCGCTCCTGGTTTAACGCCCCCCGGTTTTTTCAGATTGTCCCGCGGGACCCGAGATCATCCCCATCGTGGCCGGCGTGGTGGCCGGCATCGTCCTGATCGGTCTGGCTCTGCTGCTGATCTGGAAGCTGCTCATGATCATCCACGACCGCAGGGAGTTCGCCAAGTTCGAGAAGGAGAAGATGAACGCCAAGTGGGACACGGTGAGTCCGAGCGTCTTTTCAGAAGAAAGTGTTTTCAACAAAGGAAAAATAAACAAAAAAGATTCCATAAAAAATTGTTGCTTAAAATAAATGTATAATTGAAATGTATCATTTAATTTAAATGTTTAAAAAGTGCATTTATTTAAAAAAAAAAAATAGTTGCTTCAATTAAGAAAAATCCAAGAAAATTGTTTCAATGAAACAAATATTGCATAAATCAATTTGAATAAAAAATGTTGCTTAAAATAAATTTACAATTTAATTTTACGTTTTAATTTATATTTTTAAAAGTTGATTCATTCAAAAAAAAAGTTAATTCAATGAAAGAAAAATAAACATTTAAATAAAAAATGTTGCTTTAAACAAATTTAATCTAATTAAATGGTTTAACTTAATGTTTAAAAATATATATTTTTTATTCAATTTTAAAAAAAAAAGAAAGTTGCTTCAATAAAAATAAAAACTCAAATCTTTGATAAAAAATAATCATTTTAATTTAAAATGTTCTTGTTTTTTTTAACTGTTTTCTTTGATGGAAGTCATCTTTTTTGATATTGGACCATATTATTTGTTTGTGTCTTATTTATATTAAAAGTTCTGTTTTTAATTCCATGAAAAACAACTTCACAAGTTTTTCACTTAAAAAAATGAGACTTTTTTGTTTTTAATCATTTAGACACTAACCTTAATATGGCCCAAATCCTTAAAAAAAATTATTCAAACGCTTCATTAAATATATACATTTTATTATTTATCTAAGTCACTGTGTTTTAGCTGATCAGGATCAGCAGACAGTGGCTCCTCCTGCTGGTCACAGGCAGGAACTACATACACACAAAAGTATATCAGAAACTTTTATCATTTCTCATTCGAACTTTTCTCCTTAATTAAGAAATATATTCGTCTTTAAGTGTAGTGAAGATGACAATGACCGTTGCCATGGTTACTGTTTCCTCCCTCAGGGCGAGAACCCCATCTACAAGAGCGCCGTCACGACCGTCGTCAACCCCAAGTACGAAGGCAAATGATGAGGCGACGCCTTCACTCGACGGAAACACTGTACAGAGAAGATTCTGGGTTGGGGGGGTCGTTGCCAGGGTTACGATGCTTGTCTGTTGTAGTCGCCACATGATAGAGTTCTGCCACTATTTCAGTTTTGACTTTTTGTCCGTCGCTTGTACAGTCGTGTGTGTTCACCAGTGTTTTTAAGTGTGTTTGAGCGAATGATTTCTACCAGAGGGACCGACTCACAGGGCCTCCTTTTATTCTTTTGTTTTTTTTTTAAACTTTGGAAGCCATCAGTGTTGAATGACATGCTTGTAGTGGAGAGAAAGTTGATTGTGTGTTTCGGAAGCGACTCGTTCACGCCTGTTATTCAGGCGTTCATGTGCTCACGTCGAGGGGGCAGCAGCCTTAAAGAAAGAGGTCCATCCGCAGGAGCGAGAGACGAGCTGAGGGTCCAAAATGTAATCCAGAACAAATCATTTGATTCCTCGTGTAGGTTTTTACTTTGAGATTTTTAACGTTTTGTATGAATTCAATCCACGTTAGTTTTGTTTCAGTAACTAAACTGAGAGTCGTGAGTTCGAGGAAGTGATGATTCACGACAGTCGTGCAGACAATCCTTTGTCTCTTCCTTCGCTCTCCATTGTTGCGACGACTTTTCTTCATGACATCATAATAGTCGCACCTTTAGAACGGCGAGTTATCGACTCGCATCATTTGTCGAGCGTTTATCAAAAGTCCAACTAAAGTCCTTCTACAGCCGATCCTCAGAGGAGTCTGTCCTCTGATGAGTCGCGAAAATGACCCGTGAGTCAGAGTTCTGCGCAGAAGCCATAACATGAACTCGCAGAACCGACTCCGGGTCATTATTACTCCTCTTTGTGCGGTTCCAGGTTTTACTTCTCAGGTCCTGGATCGATCACAGCGTCACCAAAAAACTTTTTTTTATTTTCTTTGTATCAATCAAGTTGTTTTTTTATGGATTCAATTGAGTTTTTGAACATCTTTTTTTTTTTTTTTTTAAGGAAATAAGGTGGTTTTTAGTGCCTTTTTAAAAAACGGAAAATTTCACATTTGCCATTCTGATTTCTAAAGGTTATTTATTTAATAAAGTCTTTTTTAAATCTAAGTCTTGGATCTGTGATGTCGTTCTTGTTGGAATGTTTTTATACTTTTTTTTACAGATAACTTGTAACAATAAGTATCTAAATTATTGATATTTTACCTTGAAATATTATCACATGTTTTCTTATTTGTATTGTTTTTGATTTAGTTTGTTTTCTTTAATTAAAAGAAAATTGACGGTTGACACAAAGTTGGGAATAAAAATAAGATCCTAATGTTAAGATATGAGTAATATAATCATTATTTAATCCCTTAATATTTAATAATATTGTTCATTCTTAATATATTCATGTGTACTTCTTTCCTTTACCTTCAAATATTAAATTGAACATTTATTTGTATCGTTTTTACTTCTGTTTATTTAAAATATAGCTGTCATTTATCTTAAATGATTCATTTTTACATGTTTTCATTTTGATGTTTTTTTAATGAATAGAAAATTGACGGTTTACAGTAAATAAAGTAGTTAAGAATTTAAAATAATATGCTAATAATAAAATAAATACATTAAATCATTATTTAATCCCTTTATATTTGTAATAATACATCTTAAACAGCGTAAACACAATAGTATTTATCGGTAACGCGTTTAAAAAACTAATACATATAAAACCAGGTTTTTAACGTGTTAATTTTGGTTTAAAACAAAAAAGGCAGCTGGTCATAATTTTGGTTTATATTTTTAATATAAAATAAACACCTATTGTCAATCATATCGTTTTATTTATGTGAAAGTAAAAACGTTACATCAGGTTCGACCAGTTCCCCTCGCAACCAATCACCTCCCGTGTGGACAGTGATGTCACATGCTCCGGGCTCTCCACAGGTGATTGGTGGCCGGTGTCCGCCAATCAGCGGCCGTGTCTCACAGCAAAGTTGTTAACCCCCAGCAGTCGCACTTTGGTGTCCACCTCCCTCCACTTCAACCTGCGGCCACACGGAACCACTCTCCCCGGATTAAAAACCCTTTTTTCTGGACCTGCCCGCGACATCTGCGCCTCCTGCCGCCGCCGCCTCGGTGCTCCAGGACCGGTAGCATCGAAGCTAACGTTAGCTCGTCGTTGTTCCACGAATGTTGCTCATCCTCCTCAAAGTCCTCGGTTCTGTGGCTCGGTACGTATTTTTTTTTTCCCGTGTTCCGAACCAGCTGTCGCTCGAAGGTTCTGGTCCCCGGAGGGGCCTGCTGTGGCATCACTTTGATTCCGATCCAACGCGATCGAAAAAAAAATCCCCAAAGGCTGCTCACTTTGGACCCGGTTCAGAACCAGAACTCCTAACTTGTTTTCGAGTTGTTGTTTTTTTTTGTCGATGTTATCGGGGATCGATATTTCTCGACTGGACCAGGACTGCGAGCCTCGCTGAGGGAAAGTATCGGACGCAAGAAATACGATCCAGGGGGAGAAGCGGAAGTGAAAAGTCAGTCGGAACCGGAGCAGCTGATGACCCGGAGAGGAGCAGACTTTTCATTTCACTGTTGAATTTAGTGCGATTGTTGGACCGATGTGTGTGTGTGTGTGTGTGTGCGCGTGTGTGTGTGTGGTCGAACAACGCCAGTCAGCTGCTGGAGTCAGACGCCAAAACTGCACGGCCCAGCTGGGCAGAACCACAACACTCGTGATCGAACCATCTCGTAATGACACGTTTATTACCCAACGTTGGTGACGGATCTTTTGGGCCCGGTTCCGAAAAGAGATCCGACACACACACACACACACACACATGACCAACTGGTACCGTTGTACACGTCACAGATGTCTCGTGGGGTGTTGTCGGTTCTGCAGTGGTCAGTGGTGGTGTTGATGTTGTGGACCAGCCCAGTGTGTGGTCCTGACAGGTCACATGACGTCGTCGACTCCATGTTGGTTTTCATGTGCACCGGACCGTCTTGTCGGTACAGGCTCACGCGTGGACTAATGGCTACAGTATAAATTCAACTCTATTGTTCTATGAGTCCTCTCAGAGGTCGGGTCCAAACCTTCTCCCCACAGCTGTGCCCCGGGGCTTCCTCCTAGTCGAACCTCTGGCTAGTCCAGGAGACTTCCTGACAAATATTCTTTTCTCCTGGTCCTGACATCTGTTCCGTCTCTTCCAGGTCTGATTCCAAGATGGATTTAATGGTTGCGATGTTTGGAGGAAACGTGGAATTAATCTGGATGGACGTCGGCTGAGCAGGACTCGCCGAGACGATGGGTAAGATGGTTTGAAAACAGTTTCCATGGCTGACCTCCGATGTCACGTGACGGTCACGTGACCCTCTGATGTTCTTGGTGACTGAAGGTTGTTGGTTTGACTCCACTGACCTGTTGAACTTTTGCGTTTCTCGGGTCAGGAAAAACTTGTCTTCTGCGCTGTTGTCGTGATAATTACTTGTTGGATTTTTATAAGGTTTTTGATATGTTTTACCATTGTTGTCCACCAGGGGGCTCCTTGAATCAGGCGTTTTCTTATGAATCAAAAGTTTGATGTTCAAAAGTCGAATTTCAGAGGAGCAGACTTAAAATATCTTATTTAATGTAGCCATTAACACAGGGGTGAGCGATTACATTTATACACAATATACACTGAGACTGTGCTGAGGGTCCGTAGAGCTCAAAGAAAGAAGGGATGACGAAAATATACCGTAACATGGTGGGGAAAAAAGCAAATATAAACTCACAAGAAAACTTTGGCTAAAACATTTCTACTACAATCATTGTAGTAGTTTTCTCCAACCACTGCGTTCATGCAATACAACGGTCTTTTTTAGATGATTACAATCTGGATCAAGGAATTCTTTGAAGGATTTGCTGCAGGTGGTAAAAAACTGGACCTTATTTGAATTATCAGAATCAAAAGTACTTTTAGTGCCAGTGTTTATCATCTTAATAATATTAATTTTATATTTAATTATCATAAGAATCATAATTATACATTTAAAGTAAGTTTGTCCAATATTGTCGGATAAAAAATCATAATATTGGCAAAAAAATGTATTCAGAATGTTATTACATATAATTCATACTATTTATTTTTTAGGATGAGTAAAAGAATCTATAGGACTTTTAGTTAAACATTATAGAAAGAAGATAATTTATTTCAAAGTAATGTGTGAAAAGTTTAATTCAAAGAATGTAAAATAAGGAAATAAGTGTAATGTATACATGACTTTTTTATAAATATATTTATTTTTGACTTTTTCACCTATTATGCAAACATTTCATATTAATGAAATATTTTCCCACCACATTTGTAAACACAACACAATAATTTGTTGTGGTGGCAGTACAGCAAATTAAGAAATTAAGAGACATTACCACTAAAAAGTCATATAAATAAGTAATGAATTAAAATAAAATGCATAACATTTATGTAAAGGCATCATAATATAAAAAATAAAATAAAAATGTATTGAGGGACGTCTTTACTAAAATACACCATAAATGTCAAATTAAAAATGTAATCAAAACAACTGTTTGTTAGTATTTTCATAAGACAATTCTTAAATTACAGTATAATTTTACGTTTTGTTTTTTTCTCTACTAAATGTTAATTTTCAAAATATGAATCAACCCATTATTTTCGTTGAAAAATATCAAATAACAATTTTAATAGTGTTTAAATATTAAAAACTCATACAAATAAGTAATGAATTAAAATAAAATGCATAACATTTATGTAAAGGCATCATAAAATAAAAACCTGGCATCTTCACTAAAATACACCATAAATGTCAAATTAAAAATGTAATTAAAACAACATTTTGTTAGTATTTTCATAAGACACTTCTTAAATTACAAAATAAGTTTAAGTTTTTTGTTTTTTTCTCTACTAAATGTTAATTTTCCAAATACGAATCAACCCATTATTTACTGTTGAAAGATATCAAATAACATTTTTAATAATGTTAAAATATTAAAAACTCATACAAATAAGTAAATGTTATGCATTTTATTTTAATTCATTATGTAAAGGCATCATAATATAAAAAATAAAATAAAAACCTGGCATCTTTACTAAAATACACCATTAATGTAAAATTAAAAATGTAATTAAAACAACATTTTGTTAGTATTTTCATAAGACACTTCTTAAATTACAAAATAAGTTTACCTTTTTTTGTTTTTTTCTCTAAGTGTTAATTTATATATCAAATAACAATTTGAATAATGTTAAAATCATTTTTTTATGAATTTATTTATTTTTATATTTCCCGTCATGCGCTAATTAATTTTATTTAAATGTTTAGATATATATTTTTTATTTTATGAATTATTTATTCTATGATGAAAACTTCGTGAATCGTCATGTTTTTTAGTGTTTTTAAAAAGTTTAATCAAATTAATAATTAATATATCTTGATCAATCCTCCATTACATATGTCTCGTCTGACGTTGACTTCAATTATTAATGTCTGAAAAGAGTGAGTTCCGAGCCCCCTTCCCCCCACCCCGTCAAAACGCGCAAGCGCCCGGGATGGCGCGCCACTGGTCGGCCGGTGAGTTGGGGGTTGGACTGCTTCGAGCCAAACTGAGCCAAAGACTTTTAAATGTCCGCCATGTTGTCCATGGCGCACTGAACCAGCGGTAGGGAGCGCAGCGTCGGAAAAAAACAGTCCGAGAGCAAGCGACCGAGATCCGGGCCTTCCCCCCCCCCGGCTCCGCTGGCGACGCCCCTAACACAAGCTGCAAGTACCGGAGCGTCAGAACCCGCACAGAATCATCCATGAACGGTTCCGTCGTCGCCGTGGAGAACACCAGGAGATCGGATACATTGGTTTTATCGTGAAAATGAGTAAACTGTCGTTTCGGGCGCGGGCGCTGGACGCCACCAAGCCGCTGCCCGTCTTCCGCTGCGAGGACTTACCCGACCTGCACGAATATGCGTCCATTAACCGGGCTGTGCCGCAGATGCCGACGGGGATGGAGAAGGAGGAGGAATCGGTGGGTTTTATTTTATCCGACTGGAGCTTTTTTCGACTTGTTTCTTGTTTGTTCTCCATCTCAGGCGTCCCTCGCTTTTCTGCGCAAGCTGTCACAAAATGGCGGCCGCGCTTCCCCCGCACAGAAACACGACGATTTCGGGCGTTTAATCGGGTTTGCGGTCGCCGTCGCCGGCATGACTGTGTTCGCGGTGACTTTTGGCGACATTTGTCGGTGGATTTTGTTGTTTTGACGTCTCGGTCGGAGCGTGAGCGGCGTTTCCGAGTACAAAGGAGTCATGTGACTTTAGCGATTCCGACATTTTGTCTGGACGGGGCCTTGTGTTGCCGTCGTTGCGCTTTGTTGGGTGAAGGGGGCGCTAGAGGTCAGAGTGGCGTCACCGGCACGAATGTCAACATTGGGGGCGTCACTGACGTCTCATCTGCGAGCTTTTTACGAACCGATACCGAGCTTTTTTTTTAGTCACGTCCCGGTGTTTTATCGACACAATGGGCAGCATTTTATACAGTTAATGTGAGGGCCATTAAAAAAGAACGAGCGGAAACTATGAATTCAAGTTATAAAATGGAGTAAAATAGGTTGTATTGTGTTTATTATAGCCTGTGTTTTTTCTAAAAAAGATTCATGAATCATTCATTTAAAAGCACATTTTATACAGTTAATGTGAAGGCTATTAAACGAGGGGAAACTATGAATTCAAGTTATAAAATGATGCAAAATGTGTTTTCTTATGTTTATCATAGCCTTTGTTTTTTCTAAAAAAAATAATTCATGATTTATTCATTTAAAAGCACGTTTTATACAATTAATGTGAGGGCCATTAAAAATGAACGAGGGGAAACTATGAATTCAAGTTATAAAATTAAGCAAAATAGGGTTTTATTGTGTTTATCATAGCCGTTGTTTTTTTTCTAAAAAACGATTCATGATTTAAAAGCACATTTCCCCCCAAATATTTTTAAGGAACAATAATGTTCTCGGACAAGATGCTGAGGCTCAAACTCTCTAAACTAAAAACCGTAAAGTCATATTTACGTACTAGTAATAAATAATTTTAATCAAATGAGGAATAATGGTGAGATGCCACATGAACTTTGACCTCACAAGGGCCACATAATTACAGTCAAGTGGCCCCCCCTGGACTCACTTTGCCCCCAAATCTGATCTCCTGTCTCTTGAGGTGGAAACTTGTGTAGTTTCCATAGTTACCTGCTGATGATGCGTTCAGGCGTCATCATGACGGCAGGTTTGTGTTCATCAATAACCTTTTATTGTTACTTTTGAATGACATCGATCCCTCCCACAGTCCTGAAGTCTCATTATTGACTCGCATTATTTATATTATCTTGACAAAAATGTTATTGATTATACTGTTATTAAAATGGCTGAGTTAAAACTTTAACCATTCATGATGCAGGAAATATAAATTAAATCTTTAATAAATAACTATAAATAATTATTAATTTACAATATTTGTTTTAAATCAACAAAAGTTTAATGTGACCCTAGTTTATATAAGAAAGTTAAATCTATTATGATCACGGGGTGTGTCGTAAGAACGATAATGTCAATAGTGTGTGTGTATTCTGCACGGCAGGTGTTTGTAGGCCGTGGACACGAGGCGCCCTGGCCGGGTGTCAGGGGTTCAGTGTGTCAGATGGCACAGCGGGGCTGGCAAGAGAGGCCGGCGGCACGTGGCGGCGTTCAGGAGAGGGAACAGAAGGTGGGGATGGGGGGATGGCGAGAGAGAGAGAGGGGGTTGCTGTCATTTCAAAAGTCTGTGCTCAGCTGGAGCGTCGTGTTATGTAAGGGCCAGATTATCAGGAGGCTGGGGTGCTGCATGTGGGGGGTGCTGTGTGTCTGGCGTGGCCTGATTTTGAAAAATGACTCACTTGAGTTGTATCTGTGATCCGCACACTGGCTCTCTCTCTAGTGCTGTTGGTTTTTAGTGTTTGAAGGTTTACTTGATGTCTATGTTGTGGATAAAAATATTGATTTTTGAACTGTTTACATCTTCAATCCACAACCATAGCGAGTCACGTTTACTACATTTTGGTTGTTTTTTTAAGGTGTGTGTGAGAAAATATCAATTCACTTAAATGTCATTTTGATGTTCATGATATTGTTTTATATTTCAATTACCATTCGAATATTCATTTGTATTTCTTCTCCTGTGATAAACAAAATAGATATGTTTGTTTTAATTCAGTAATATGATTTTAAGATTGCTACGGTTTTTGTGTGTAGTGTTGTCACAATGCTAACATTTTCAACTCTATACTGATACTCGTAACCTGTTACAACCATTAATAGAGATTATTATTATTATAATTATTTTATTATTATTATTAACAGGATCACACGTTAAATATGAATAAAAAAAACAGTTGTGCTAAAACAAATTGCAACTATGCGAACAAGTTTAGAGTCTGAGGTAGTTGATAATATGTCAATAAAATAAACAAATAATTGGAACAATATTTTGAGGTTATACTTCAAACATTGAGTAGATTAACTTTATTGATCCTTCTGGAGGTCTACTTCTGGAAATTGTTTTTCCAGCACACAACAACACAGACGTTAGATTCATAAAACGAGAACAAAGTGCCAGATGACACAATCTAAATCTAAAGGCAAAGAACATTGATCAAAATAAAATGACAAAAACAAATGATGTAACTATTAACATGGAATATAGTAAGTAAGTAATATTTATTTATATAGCGCTTTTCGAGACCAGGGTCACAAAGCGTTTAAACAATCAAAACAATACTCAAAAAAGTACATACTTTAAAGATCAAGATAATACCGAGAACAACACAGGAGTTCCAGAAAATCAAGGAAAAGCCTGAACAAATAGAAACGTCTTAAGATGTTTCTTAAAGGAGTCAGTAGATCCATCAAGCGCAAAGAGAGAGGAAGATCATCTTTTTGCTTCACTCCTGCCTCAAAACTCATAATGAAACTGTAAGTAAGTAATTTTTATTTGTATAGCGCTTTTCCAGACCAGGGTCACAAAGCGCTTAAACAATCAAAACAATATTCAATAAAGTATATATTTTAAAGATCAAGATAAAACTGATAATATAATAGCACAAGGAATGAATGAGTCCCAGATTCTACTAGTGTTGCATCATGGGAAGGAGCCTTCGGGCTCCATCTGCCTCTCTGCTGCCTGATGACAGTGGTCAGAGGATCAACCTGTTGACTCTCCTCTTGGACACACTCCCACCTCAACACACCACAGCATAGAACACTGGCCACCACAGACTGGTAGAACATGCAGAGGAGTTTCCTGCAGATGTTAAATGATCGGAGCCTCCTCAGAAAGTACAGTCTACTCTGAACTTTCTTATACACATGGTCTGTGTTGCAGGACCAGTTTACTGTCCAGACACACACACTATTGTTTCCGGATATATATTAGTATAGATACTTTTTTGGGTTTCAATACTTTTGACAATCCTAGTTGTGTTAACTATCCCTTGATAGTTTTCCTTCAATTCTTTACAACAATAATGTTTATTGTTTATAATAATGTTGTAGTTGTCAATGTAATTGGTTGTTACTAAAGCTTAGCATTACAGTGCAATACATAGTACATTGCACCTACAGTATTTGGTAATTTGTCACACAGGAGTCTAGTCAATACACATTAGTATTAACCATTAGTTAACTTGTTCTACTATATATGTACTAATATAGAATTCTTATAGCATATTTTATTGTGCCCACTTGTTGTTTAACTTGTGAGGCCAAAACGGTTTATCTGAACAGTTATTATCTACGCATGGTTAACTTCTTCTCTGCTCATTAGTAAGTGAGTAATTTGTATTTATATAGTGCTTTTCCAGACCAGGGTCACAAAGCGCTTAAACAATACTCAATAAAATGTATATACTCAAAGAGCAATAATGGCTCAGTTTAAAAAATGTAATATGACTGCAGATGAAACTTATGATCCATTGATGTCATTTATTATTATGATTTGTTCACTGTGAAGATGAGTGTTCTGAGCTTTAGGGTTTATATTGTGTCTGATATTAATTTTCTGTGGAGCATAATCAAAAATTAAATGTATTCAGTTAATTTATGAGCTAAGTGAGTTATTGTTAGTGTCTGAACAGTGTCTTTTTACAGTTTATAATCTTTCCCTCGCGGTTTTGCTTGATCCCTGTGTAACTAATGTAAAGTTGAGCATGTGATCTTGTAATCGTCGGCAGTTACCAGCCTGACTCGACGGTGTGTCAATGAAAGTGTCTCGGCACCACGTGGAGCCTTGTTTGTTTTGGGCCAGACACTCTCTAGTATTTACTTTTGAGTCAAATTGAGGTCAGCGGTGGGAATCTACAGGCGTCTGTTGTGTTTGCATTTCCTCTGCCACACACCCTCTGGCTGGAATTCGGTGTCTCTCAGCATGAACTTTTGTTGTGACCTGAAGAAGACTGCCAAGTATACCAGCGGTCCAGTTTCAGAGGTTCTATTTTTACCTCGCGCTTCAATTGTTCTTACCTTCAAATAGATGTCTACAGCTCTGATATTGACTGTAGTTTCACCAACACCCAATATCAGCATGACAAGGACACTTCAATATTTCTCCTGAAATACTTCGGCTTCGAAGTTTAACCCACAGTGTAACAAAGACGCTGCAGAATGGATGCCTTGGTGCTTTGGTTCTGTTTATCTATTGCTTATTTTGTTTGTTATCTTATGTCATTCTGTACTGCCATCACATAAATAGTTTTGTTTACAACAATGGCAATAAATGCTTCTAATTCTGATCAAATCTGTTCGAGGTCAACTCGTATGTCTCTTAAGGAGCATGGTCAATTTTTGAGAAAATAAAAGCATTTGAAGTGCACTGTATAGTCCGAAGGTAAAAACTGTAAAGGAAATTCTGAGATTTTACCTTTAATGCTGGCTATAATTATCTATTTGAAGTGGGTCAACAGGAGTTAATGGTTTTTGTCAACAGCCTGAAGAGCTGGAAGGGAGTTGGTCAGTGTTTTTTTTTTTTTTTTTTTTTAATCGAGCATTACCGTGGTTATACAGCACAACTGCAGTCGAAAGATGGCAAGTAGGAGATATTAAATCTCTGTTTTGTAACCGGTTACATGACGGTTGGAGGCTTTGGTTTCAAAGGTAGAAGTGATTGTAAACGTTGACACCCCTTCTGTGCACAAATTCTTATAATACTGTTTTTGTGTTATATGTTGGTCTTATTTTACTCATTTGAAGGAAATGTCTCGCCAAAAAAATCTAAGTCATTTATTTTAAGAAATGATCTGAACCAATTGTCACGTTGCCATTCAACTTTGGCATTAAAATGAAATAGTTTCTTTCTACAAATTTAACCGTAAAGTTGTCCTGGAGCTCTTGAGGGCTTGACTGAGCTATCAACCAGCTCCCAGTTAAGTTGTTTCTTGGTGGTTTTTCTGTGTGTGTAAATTCGTCCGCTGCCTCATGGTTCATAAAACGGTCCTTCAATCGTCCACCACTGTGGCCAGACTTCCCCTCGTGGCTGTCCATCACACTAAGTGGCATTTACAGTGTCTGGGACACTAGCTGTCAGAGAGGAGGTGCAGGAGGTGCTGGAGGCTCCTCTGCCTCGGCACACTTGACGTTGATCGATGTGACCATTCCAGAGGGCTATTTCGGGACGCCAGTGTGAGTAAGATGCCGACTTAAGGCTTGCCCGCCTGTGAATGAATGCCCTGGCATTTACGTTCTGTGTTTGTTCTCCGGCTAATGGCTAGAAAGTCAACGCAATTATTGCTCGATTGGTTTTGGCAACTGACGTTATTGCTGGAGGTTGTTGGCTTAGCTTTATCCTCTCGCTTTAAGCCTCGGGTTGTTTTTATAATTGGCCCTTTATCCTCGTTTTAAGTGGCTGCCGTTGGTGCGAATCATATTGACAATGTGTCAAAGTAGATTTTAAAGGGGTTTGTGGGCAGATTTTTAGGCCGGACATTTTAAAGGATTGGTAGGATGAGAAGAAAAAAGTGAAAACCAAAAAGGAACTTGATAGATGGATGTATGGATACAACTTAATTGATCCCTCTGGAGGTCTCCTTCCAGAAATCTTTTTTCCAGCCAGCACACAGCAACACAGACGACAGATTCATAAAAACCAAAAACAAGTTTCTATAAAAAGAAAGGGCAAGATTACACAATCTAAGTCTAAAGATGAAGAACATGGATCAAATAATAATAAGAGCCAAACATATGTCATGGATTTTATTCTGTTTTCAAGAAATGGGGTACAAACCCAGATGTTTCTGATAAAACCTTTTGATTTTGTAACATCTGTTATTTTAAAATTCTACGTTCATTGAAAGTTCTGCACAACTCGTTTCTGGACTTACAGGTTGTTGAAACCGTCCTTCACCTTAGAACTGTCTACTTGAAATAAGTGTTCAGGATCAACATTGTGCTTTACGTTGATGTTTTTCTAAAACGGAATAGTGTTAAAAATAAAGAAACCCAATTTCACTGAGTAATGATCAAAGTTGGACCTTTTGTTTGTGATGGTGTCATATTGAGCACAGATTTATTTCTGTAATTAATCTTTGTTTGCTCTCCTACTTTACTTGCCTTTACAACAATTGTACATTAGATGGATGAATAGATAAACGTAATGATGACCTTTTCAGGATCTGATTGAGCTCAAGCTCTGGATTCCAATATTTCCCACGATTTACATTGTCAACATCCTATTTATTTCTTCACCATGTGTCCCTTAGTATTTTCTTTAACAAGAAAAAAGTTTTATATAGTCAGACACCATTTAATTCAGGGTTTATTTGTCACGCAATGGATTACCATTCCTAATACTATCGTCCCAGGACTTTATCAGAAGATGAATGAATGAATGAAAAACCATCACATTCTTTTCTCTAAATGACATCTTAAAAAAACTTGTTTGATGTTTGTGAAGAGGAAGTTGACTTCATTATTAGGACACTTCCTTTTCAAGGCTTGTGTGTAAAGGAAGTAATTGTCGCTCGACTGGTCTCCGTCACCAGTCGTAGTAACATTGCTCAACGTGCTCGGCAGCCAGAGAAAAAGTTTCTTTATTTTTGGCAGCTCCCAGAGAGACCAGTCAGTCCGCCCTCAGGCACGACTCCTGTTGGCTCGACTGGCAGTGATCACACATGTGGCGGGACAATAAAGCCCAACTGACAATTTGTGTTAGAGCTCGCCAAGACATTACAAACAGGTTTTGGAACATAACTCAAACCCGTGTAAGGACATAATGGTTAAACAACTTCCTCCCCGATGCCTTAGCAAACTCGTGTATCCTATTTGTGATGAGCAACTGTGGTGAAATAAGTGGTAGGTGACGGCAGCTTTCGTTTGAGATGTACTAGTGGTCTCTGTAGATGCTGTAATGGTCCCCCAATTCCCCTCCCGGAGAAATGTTTAAAAGCCGACTGTCTCTTGTGTAACAGGATTAAACTACTTAATATTTAAAAGCACCACTCTGCTTTAATGTGAAACATTTCCAGACAATTGTTGTATACTCTTTGTCTCGAGACTTGTTGATTTTTAAGCTGCCTATTTTGTATTCTAGATTTAATTTCAGATGAGGCCTTTGTGACTTCATATTTAAAGTTATAATAAATAAATAAATGGTATGTGTTTTAATTGGGGCCATGTAAAGGGTGTTTTGTTTTTTTACACAAAGACCCGAAAGACAAGGCACGTTTTGATTTCAGTACCAATGTGTGATCATAACTTGATATTGTGTGGATTTTTGAAAAGTGACAAAGGCAGTGAACATCAGGTTAATTTGTAACTTGTTAGCAAGTGCTTTTTTGCACAGGATATTATTTATTTTTCTGAAAGAAATCTGCTGGAAATGTACCAAAGCTTAAAAATGGAACTACAATTTGTACTATGTGTAATGTCATTTTCCTTTTGTTAAAATTGATCTTAAAAAAAAACTTGTGAAGGTATCTGTACCAGTATCGAAAATGATTAAGATTATTTGTAATAATCTTTCTTTCCTTCTCTACTCGCTGTGCAAACCTGTCACTGCACGCATCCGTCCACCTCGCCCAGGTGTGTTTTCTGTCTGTGCGACGTCTCACCTGCTTCTTCTTCTCTTGACCTGCAGGAACACCATCTCCAAAGGGCCATCTCGGCGCAGCAAGTCTACGGCGAGAAGCGAGACAACATGGTTATCCCGGTGCCCGAGGCGGAGAGCAACATCACATACTACGACTCCATCTACCCCGGAGACTACAAGATGCCAAAGCAGCTAATTCACTTACAGCGTGAGTACAATTTCAATGTTGCCGTCCTTGTGAACCCTTTTACCCAAAGATTTAGACACAATCCATCAGACGTCTGTCTATTTACTGCTGTTCTCTGACCCTCATTTATGTTGCCTTGTTTTATGACGATACAGTTAAGTTTTCCATTATCCCTTTTTTTTAATGTCTATCCTCTCCGTGTGATGTGTGACACGTACACACTTGTGTTCAGAAGCTGTGAAATTTTGAATTGGTTGTACATTTGAAGAGCACATGAGTGTAAATACCACAGCATTGTTCCGGTTCAGATTCTTGTCAGTGATGACTCAGTTCTCTACATAATGAATGACTAAGCAGGATTGTCTCGTTTGTAAAGATGTACATGTAACTTGATAGTTGGTGTCGCAATGTATTATTTGATGGTAAAAGTTGAAGCCCAGATTTATGAAACCCAAGTGTATCTTAAGATTTTACTTTTGTTGAGCCAACTTTTTGCCTGTTTTGTTTCAACGTCATATCCAGTCATAGCCTTGGAAGCAACAATAGAGTCCTATTGGACAGTGGACGTCATAGTTTACTCAGAGACCTTCTGAAGCCCCAGGAGTCGGTCGTTTTGGTCGGCACTTCCTGTTTTTATGCAGCTCAGCTTAAAAGTATGCAGAGAAAGTTTCCTCTCGCTGCGTCAGACGGCTGATGTTCCATCGCTTATCCTGCCGATGGCTCCCAGCAGCCTCCGCCTCATAATAGAATTTGATGAGATGCAAAAACTGCAACGTCACGCGGAGAAGTCTGTAATTGGACATTCAGAGGCGGATGGCGCTCGCCTGCGAGGTGCAGAATCTAATTTGAGCAGATGTGGCCGAGCTCACGCTGAGGTGTCTCGCTGTGGCTCATAACCAGAGAGCGGCTTCCGTCATCGAGTCGTGAAATAGGACGGCTCGGCTATTTATCCGTACAAAACCAGTAATAATATTTGTTGACTAACCATTGTTTTGGTCTGTTTAACAAAGCCTCATGCAGCATGCCAGCACTTTTGTGAGGTTTGATTATATCTCAACGTGCACATGCAAACTAGTGATGCAAGTTACTGCAATAAAACACTTTTTATATTTCTGTGTTCATTATTTGCATAACTTTTTAAACAGTCCGGGCAAACTTTCCTATTGACATTAACATGTCAAATCTAATTCACTTGTGCTGTATTATTTGTTTGGAGATTGCTAATGTTCATTTTAACTTCAAAACCAGAATCAAATAGTTTCCATCCCCAGCAGGTCACTGTCCACTGTTTTAAAATCTGCCAGGTCATGTTCTGTATCAGTTCTGTGATGTGAATCTCTATTGTAGGGGATCCTTTACCAAAAGTCATTCCACTGTGAAACCAGTCTCCTCAAATAAACATGGTTCACTTTTAATGGATTTTCTCTGAACTTTATGTACAAATAAAGTCATTGTAATGAACATTTTGCTAATCCTGGGTGTGTTCCTCACTCTCCAGCTTTCAGCTTGGACACAGAGCAGCCGGACTACGACCTGGACTCGGACGACGACAAGTTCATCAACAAGTTGAAAAAGAAGATGGAGATCAGCTTCTTTCAGTTCGAGGAGATGGTCGACCGTCTGGAGAAAGGCAGCGGACAGCAGGTTGGAAATCCACATCTTTGATGGCTCTTCATGCGATGTTGTCTCCACCCACCTCTCTGACCCAGTCATGTGACCTATGTCCACTCAGGCCGTGAGTCTCCCGGAGGCCAAGCTTCTGCTGAAAGAGGACGACGAGCTCATCAAGGAGGTCTTCGACTACTGGAGCCGCAAGAGGAAAAACAGCAAGGCCAACTCGCTCATCCCCAACGTCAAGCAGGAGAAGCGCGACGGCTCCAGCACCAGTGACCCCTACGTGGCCTTCAGGCGACGCACGGAGAAGATGCAGACCAGAAAGGTGGGTGGTCACTTTAAAAGCCGATTACAAGGCGGTTGTTCATGTGGCTCATGTTCTTCTCCTTCGACCTGCAGAACCGCAAGAATGACGAGGCGTCCTATGAGAAGATGCTGAAGCTTCGCCGGGAGCTGAGTCGAGCCGTCACCATCCTGGAGATGATCAAGAGGCGAGAGAAGAGCAAGCGGGAGCTGCTGCACCTCACACTGGAGATCTTTGAGAAGAGGTGAGCACGACGACTGCTGTTTGACCCATGAGTGCATCCCAGGTCTGTCTCACTGCAACATTGCTGCTCTTCTCTCTAGAAACGTCATGTCTGACTACGGCGGGGAGGTAATGGCAGAGGTGCTGGCTGAGCGGGCGCTAGTGAGGCCACAGATCATCCCCCTGGTACCGCTCACCAACCAGTACCATATGGATCTCAAGGATTACAAGTCCAAGGTGAGCCGTGAATGATGAGCTCATGTTTTACTGGCGAGTCACCTGAGATGACCTGCATCACTTCTTTCCTTCTCAGTTTTTTTTTTCACACCTCAATTAATCATTTGTTGAACTTTTCTTACTCACCCTCTCGACGGGTTAATAATTTAATATTGAAGGTCATGGTTGGTGACCCAACGTCCTCTGAGAACTGCTCTTTACACAAGTCTTGTTCTCGGTTTCACTCTAAGACGTGTAGATAAAGTATTTGACAGAATTGTAATATAATCCTTGACTCTTCCAGCCTGAGAAGACTGAGATTCCCCGGCAGAAGAGGAAGTATGAGAAGAAGCAGAACGTGCTGCCTCTGTCCGGGATGCCCCACCACCAAGGTCCGATCGTCTTCAACGCCAAGGACCTGAACCAGTACGACTTCCCCAGCTCGGACGAAGAGCCCTTGTCTCAGGTATTTTGGAGTCCAACCACAAACCTCAAAACCCACGTCACAAAGCACAACTTCGTGATTTAATAAACCTACTCCATGTTCCACAGCTGCACTCGGGTTCCTCAGAAGCAGAAGAGGAGAACGACCCGGACGGCGCGTACGCCTTCCGCAGGAAAGCCGGCTGCCAGTATTACGCTGTAAGTGACGTTTCCTTCGAGCGACGCTTTTGTTTATTTTCGGTCAATCCTGAACTTGTCTCTGCTCCCAGGCTCGGCAGGACAGAGTGGGCAGCTGGCCCTGGTGCGGCGGCTGGGAGGGCGGCCTGGCAGAAGCACGTTATCGCTACAGTCTCACCACGCTCACGGTGCCGAGGCGCTGCCAGGGTCTGGCCCGGCGGCGGATGGGAAGAGGCGGCAGGTCGGTCCTCCTCAGAACATGACATGTTGTCTTGAATTTGAGAGTCAAATATATTTTTAGCCTTTGTGTTTGGAAGTAAATTAATGACATGTCTTTATAAGGATTGAATAATTGATTGAATAATTTCCATATTTGTTAAAATGTTTTATTAATTGATATAAAATTTTAGTTTCTGAATTCTTTGGGCAATGAGCATCATTTTGAGGTTCAAGAGAATCTAAACTCTCCTGCCTCTCAGGGTCCTCCTGGACAGAGCGCACTCGGACCA
This sequence comes from Callionymus lyra, assembly GCF_982586985.1. Taxonomy (NCBI): domain Eukaryota; kingdom Metazoa; phylum Chordata; class Actinopteri; order Syngnathiformes; family Callionymidae; genus Callionymus; species Callionymus lyra. Next base: position 16,498,680 of record NC_141833.1, read on the forward strand.
CGACAACGTCTACCGCCAACTGGACACGGACACCGTCGACCCGCAGCTGCCCTCGTCGCCCCCGCCACCGCCCACCCCCTCGTCTCGCTTGCCGGCCACCAAGTGTGTCAGTACCTCAGAAACAAATACCTCAGACAGAACTTCCTTCAGCTCGGCTCCTTGTCCCCCCGCCCCCACGGACCTCAGTCAGATACTGTTGAACATAAAGTCCTGCCGGTGGCGGCACTTTAGACCACGGACACTACCACTACACGAGCTGGACAACGCCCACCCCCTGTTCAGGAGGCTGAGTCGAAGCCTCAAACCCCCCACCACCGGCTCCACATCAGGAGCGCAGACCCAACATCGCCCGGCAAGGGTGGTCCCAGCACCCACACCCACCCCGAGTAAGTACCTCTCGCACGTACTGTCAAGTTCCAGAACAGAGTCTTCCATCTGGGTTCATGGTTTACATGTGTGTGCGTTTGCTGGGTAGTTCTGTTGATCTAAGTGGCGCCATCTAGAGGTTGTTTTGCAATATTGTCTTTGCGTGCTCTAACTTTACAAAAATTTAGTTTACGTTAAATTATCCTTTTTTTTTAATTCACCAACTTTAAGACCTTTTCATTTAAGAGTCATTTTATTTTAAGTCAAATCTCATGTTATTTATTTCATTCATTCTCGTTTCTAATGTATCCCCACAGAAAATAAGCCTCTTTCTTTTACAAAACTAGTAGCAAATGTTATTTGATTCCGATATATTATAAGAAGCCGACAGTTTCTGTCATCAAAGGGTTTTAATACTTTTAACTTTTAATCTTCCTTTAAACATGAACAGACTGAACATAAAACCGGTTTGAAATGTTCTAATTAAACCCTGTAGCAAATATTTTTAACGACTAGTAAAGTGTAGTTTGATCTTCACGAGTCAAACATAAAACACAATTTTTAAATGTGTGATTCACACGTTTACCTGATGCAAACATCGCTGTCGTTTGTTTCTGTCAAAAACAATTAAAACGGTCGAGCACGGCAACGGGAAGTTCATGTTTTGATCATGTTTCGCTGCTGCTCGTGTTCACGTGTTGCCATGGCGATGCCCGCCGAGCTAACGAAGCTGCCGTCCTTCAGTCTTCACAGCCCAACAGTACCAGCAGCATCAGGAGCAGCTGGCTCTGATGCAGAAGCAGCAGCTGGATCAGGTCCAGCAGCAGCAGCAAGTCAACAGCAGCACCACTGCCAACAGCACACAGGTCCGTCCCGTGGCGCCCCCCCCTCCCTTCGTCGCCTCCTCGCTGACCCACCTCCCTCTCTCTCTCTCTCTCCCCCAACAGAACCTGGCACACACGTTGGACCAGGCCAGCGCTCAGTTCGCCGCGTCAGCGCTCGTCACCGCCGACCAAATCCTGGCTCTGAAAAGCAAGGAGGAGCTGGGCCTGGGCGGCGGCGTCAACGGCGTCCTGTCCCCCTCAGGTATGAAGAACTGGGGGCATCGGCACAAAATAATAGCCGAGATTATCTACTGAACCGTCACCGCATTCCTTTTAACCCCATCCGCCAGAACCGCCGACGTCAGCGTAAACCGATTAAAACGAGAACTTTTAAAAAAGACGTTGAACCTCTTTTTAGACCACGATGAGATGATGTTAATATTTAAACGGATAAAAATGTTTCCTAAAATAAATGGTTATTTCTACATATTAAACACCTCGACTCTCCGTTTATGTTTTTTTGTTTTTCCCTCTTTTCTCTCTGAACCAAAAACTGGAAGAAAAGCTTGAGTTGAGCGTAGATTCCGAAATGTTTCATCCACAAAAACATCTGAACGAGCAGGAGAAGATAGTGTAACTGGCCTGTAGGGGGCGCAAGAGGACAACAGAAGTACTGAGTCAGTGGTTTTTCAGAAGTGACCCAAACATCTGGTCACGTGACACTTGTGCTGTGAGTGTGAAAATGTTACAAGTCAAACTAATGATAAAACCTTCCACCCTTCATCCCTCAAACCGCCCTCTTTCCCCCCCCCCCCCCCCCCCATCCACCACCTGACCCCACTCCAGGTGTCTACAAGGGCTTGCACCTTTCGAGCACAGTCTCCCCGTCCCTCGCAGCCCCGGCCCCCTCCGCCACCGCCCCCGGCCCCGCCTCCGCCTCGCTCCACCCCTGCACCGCCGCCAGTAACAACAACAACAACAACGGCGCCGCCCACCCCCCCGCCGCCGCCGCCACCGCCACCTCCACCACTCAGGTCCTGATGGGGAACAACAACAACAACAGCATCCGACTGGGTGTTCCCGCCGGGAAAAGGTTCCACGCCCCCCGGACGCTCGGCGCCACCATGTCGTCATCCGCCTTAAAGCTCGCCCACGCGGCCGCCGCCACCGCCAACTGTCAGAAGCCCAAGGTCACCACGACCGCCACGTCGCCGCTGGACCTGGTGCCCAGGTGAGACCCGTTCGGACCCATTTGTGTGTGTGATGGTCGTTCACTGACTGATCTCTGGTCTGCAGGGAGAGTCATGATCAAGACAAGCCGCCGCTGAACAGTCTGTCCGAGAACACAATGGCCATGGAGGTTACGTAGCCTAGCCGCCGCCGCCGGTCGGACTCCATCTTTTTTTTTTTTTTTTTTTTCTTTTTTTTTTCCCCCTGTTCTTTTAGGTGCTATGCATCGTCGTCTAGTGGCGTCAGGCGAGCGCGACGAGGTCTCGGTGGCTCGTGGGACTCGATGCTCGTCTGGTATATATATATATATCTATCTATCTCCCTCCTTCATTTCCCTGTTTGTTACTGTTGATAAGAGATTGTCTGTAAATTCTTAATATGACAATTATATGTACAGTACTGCATATTTGTAATAACACCCCCCTCCCCTCCCCCCGCCCCCCTCCCACTTAAAAAGCCCCCCTCTTGTATATAACATACTTGAAAACAGAATTGTTCATTTGTGATGTTTTGCACTCGAAACAGAAAAAAAAAAGAAATCAGAGAAACGACAAACTGGTGCGAGAGCGAGCGTCACCAGCGGTCACATGCATGGTGCCGAAAACCTGCTGGTCTATTTATTGTGCCGTGTTTACAACTGTTCTTTTTTAAAAACCTTTTTTTTTTTTTTTGTTTTTATGAAAACACTGTACCCCCCCTCCATCCCCCCCTACCCTCCTCCGTCCCCCTGTGTTTAGCTAGAGGAAAAAAAGAAGAAAAAAAAACACGACCTGGAGCTCGTCCTCTTTGGTTTTATCCCATTTCTGTTGGACGTTCTTCCGTGATGTTCCGCTGAATCGACGCTCGTGTGTGAATGTCGTCGGCATCAGTTTGTCGTGGGTTTAATCAGCTCCACACAGATCTTCCATGACTTTACTATTCCACAGAGAAAAAAAAACAAAACGGGGTTCTTTCCCAGAAGTCTTTGCTTCTGATCGTCAAAGCACTATGATTTTTTTTTTTTTTTTTTTTTTTTTTTACATTAATGCTGCTTTTCTATGATTTTTGTTCCTGATGTCCCCTTTGATTTTTAAAATGAATATTTTTGTATCCCCGACTTCTTTTTTTTTTTTAAATCATCCTCACGTCATCGCTGGTCTAAAAGGGAGTTTAACAGATGCAGTAACGGACATGTACGATCATTCCAGCTTCACAGTCAACAACAAAAACAAGCTTTTCTCGTGGTCGTCTGAGAATCGGGACGTTTGGCTCTCTTCTGTGAAGAGTTTGGTACTGAACAAAAGCGACTTGTAGTCTTCTGGTGTCTGTGCCGCGGTCGACCCAGGCCTTCCACCTTCTCTTTGTTTTGTTTCTCCTGCTTTTTGTAGACACTTCCACCACTCGGGAAGACGAAGATCCTCATGAATTGTCACAAAATGAAATAAAAAAAAAATCCAGGGCATTATGTGTTTGGATCAACACGTCTCAGCTTTTGTTTGTGTTTGTGTTCACCTCAAAAGAAGTGTAAATGGTTTCTGAAACGCTGACTTTTCACACTGATGTATTAAAATGCGTTAGTGACTGACTTGGGTTGAAATACAAAAGACTATTTTCAGTTATGACTATTTAAAAAAAACAAAAAAAAACGTTTAGGTTGATATAATGATCAACAGGAAGTTATTACTTTTGGTTCTTGAATGTTAGCATCTCTGACAGTCTGGGTTTTCTTGTCTTTCAAAATACATTTTCTTCTTTTTAATTATGAACATTTTGACATTAAAGATACTTTTACAAGCTGAAAATGGGCCTACAATTACAAATGTATGCCATGCCTTGATTTTGATACTTTAAATGATTTGATGAATATGATTCGATAACCTATGAAACGGTTGAACATTGAAAAAACAAACGTGAATGTAAAGCAGTTTGGACTCTTTAGGTCAGATGTGTTGCAGTTGCGCCATCTAGTGGTGCAAGATTTCACCGCGGAAAACTAATCTTGGATCGTGGCTGCTTAGATAGTGTTTGTGTTTAAAACAGTAAATATTTTATAAACCTACTGTATCTCAGACCAAATTTCATTTTTTTTTATTCTTGTTTGGTTATTTAAGCTGTTAAATGTGTTAGGATTTATTTTATTTAAATATATAAATAAATTATCCAAATACACACACACGCACGCACACGCAGACACACACTGACACATGCGCACACACACCAGTGACAAACGCATAAAACGAATGCGCACACGCACGCATAAAACGGACGCGCACGCATAAAACGGATGCGCACGCATAAAAATATATATAAAAATGTATGAAGTTAAAAAATATAGAAATAAAACGAATGCGCACGCGCACGCATAAAACGAATGAGCACGCATAAAACGAATGCGCACGCATAAAACGAATGTGCACGCGTAAAACGAATGCGCACGCATAAAACGAATGCGTAACGCACACACATAAAACGAATGCGCACACATAAAACGAATGCACACGCGCACGCATAAAACGAATGAGCACGCATAAAACGAATGCGCACGCATAAAACGAATGTGCACGCGTAAAACGAATGCGCACGCATAAAACGAATGCGCACGCGCACGCATAAAACGAATGCGCACGCGCACACATAAAACGCACGCATAAAACGAATGCGTACGCGCACAGATAAAACGAATGTGCACGCTTAAAACGAATGCGCACGCATTCAACGAATGCGCACGCATAAAACGAAAGCGCACACGCACGCATAAAACTAATGCGCACGCATAAAACAAATGCGCACGCGCAAAACGGATGCGCACGCATAAAAATATATATAAAAATGTATGAAGTTAAAAAATATAGAAATAAATTAATGTGCACGCGTAAAACGAATGCGCACGCATAAAACGAATGCGTAACGCACACACATAAAACGAATGCGCACACATAAAACGAATGCACACGCGCACGCATAAAACGAATGAGCACGCATAAAACGAATGCGCACGCATAAAACGAATGTGCACGCGTAAAACGAATGCGCACGCATAAAACGAATGCGCACGCGCACAGATAAAACGAATGTGCACGCTTAAAACGAATGCGCACGCATTCAACGAATGCGCACGCATAAAACTAATGCGCACGCGCACGCATAAAACGAATGAGCACGCATAAAACGAATGCGCACGCATAAAACGAATGCGCACGCATAAAACGAATGCGCACGCATAAAACGAATGCGCACGCGCACGCATAAAACGAATGCGCACGCATAAAACGAATGCACACGCGCACAGATAAAACGAATGCGCACGCATACAACGAATGCGCACGCATAAAACGAATGCGCACACGCACGCATAAAACGAATGCGCACGCATAAAAAGAATGCACACGCGCACAGATAAAACGAATGCGCACGCATACAACGAATGCGCACGCATACAACGAATGCGCACGCATAAAACGAAAGCGCACGCATACAACGAATGCGCACGCATAAAACGAAAGCGCACACGCACGCATAAAACTAATGCGCACGCATAAAACAAATGCGCACGCGCAAAACGGATGCGCACGCATAAAAATATATATAAAAATGTATGAAGTTAAAAAATATAGAAATAAATTAACAATATTAAATTTATTTTATTTAAAAATGTATGAAGTTTAAAAATATAGAAATAAATTGCGCGTGCATAAAACGAATGCTCACACGCACGCATACAACGAATGCACACGCGCACGCATAAAACGAATGCACACGCGCACGCATACAACGAATACGCACACATAAAACGAATGCGCCCACGCACGCATACAACGAATGCGCACGCATAAAACGAATGCGCACACGCACGCATAAAACGAATGCGCACGCATAAAAAGAATGCACACGCGCACAGATAAAACGAATGCGCACGCATACAACGAATGCGCACGCATACAACGAATGCGCACGCATAAAACGAAAGCGCACGCATACAACGAATGCGCACGCATAAAACGAAAGCGCACACGCACGCATAAAACTAATGCGCACGCATAAAACAAATGCGCACGCGCAAAACGGATGCGCACGCATAAAAATATATATAAAAATGTATGAAGTTAAAAAATATAGAAATAAATTAACAATATTAAATTTATTTTATTTAAAAATGTATGAAGTTTAAAAATATAGAAATAAATTGCGCGTGCATAAAACGAATGCTCACACGCACGCATACAACGAATGCACACGCGCACGCATAAAACGAATGCACACGCGCACGCATACAACGAATACGCACACATAAAACGAATGCGCCCACGCACGCATAAAACGAATGCGCCCACGCACGCATAAAACTAATGCGCACGCGCACGCATAAAACGAATGCGCACGCATAAAACGAATGCGCACGCGCACGCATAAAACGAATGCGCACGCATAAAACGAATGCGCACGCACACGCATAAAACAAATGCGCACGCATAAAACGAATGCGCACGCACACGCATAAAACGAATGCGCACACATAAAACGAATGCGCACGCGCACACATAAAACGAATGAGCACGCATAAAACGAATGCGCACGCATAAAACGAATGTGCACGCGTAAAACGAATGCGTAACGCACACACATAAAACGAATGCGCACACATAAAACGAATGCACACGCGCACGCATAAAACGAATGAGCACGCATAAAACGAATGCGCACGCATAAAACGAATGTGCACGCGTAAAACGAATGCGCACGCATAAAACGAATGCGCACGCGCACGCATAAAACGAATGCGCACGCGCACACATAAAACGCACGCATAGAACGAATGCACACGCGCACGCATAAAATGAATGAGCACGCATAAAACGAATGCGCACGCGCACGCATAAAACGAATGCGCACGCATAAAACGAATGCGCACGCGCACGCATAAAACGAATGCGCAGGCATAGAACGAATGCGTACGCGCACAGATAAAACGAATGCGTACGCGCACAGATAAAACGAATGTGCACACTAAAAACGAATGCGCACGCATTCAACGAATGCGCACGCATAAAACTAATGCGCACGCGCACGCATAAAACGAATGAGCACGCATAAAACGAATGCGCACGCATAAAACGAATGCGCACGCATAAAACGAATGCGCACGCATAAAACGAATGCGCACGCGCACGCATAAAACGAATGCGCACGCATAAAACGAATGCACACGCGCACAGATAAAACGAATGCGCACGCATACAACGAATGCGCACGCATAAAACGAATGCGCACACGCACGCATAAAACGAATGCGCACGCATAAAACGAATGCGCACGCATAAAAAGAATGCACACGCGCACAGATAAAACGAATGCGCACGCATACAACGAATGCGCACGCATACAACGAATGCGCACGCATAAAACGAAAGCGCACGCATACAACGAATGCGCACGCATAAAACGAAAGCGCACACGCACGCATAAAACTAATGCGCACGCATCAAACAAATGCGCACGCGCACGCATAAAACAAATGAGCATGCATAAAACGAATGCGCACACGCACGCATAAAACGAATGCGCACGCATAAAACGAATGCGCACGCACAAAACGAATGCGCACGCACACGCATAAAACAAATGCGCACGCATAAAACGAATGCGCACGCGCACGCAGAAAACGAATGCGCACGCGCACGCATAAAACGAATGCGCACGCGCACGCATAAAACGAATGCGCACACGCACACATAAAACGAATGCGCACGCATAAAACGAATGCGCACGCGCACGCATAAAACGAATGCGCACGTGCACGCATAAAACGAATGCGCACGCGCATAAAACAAATGCGCACGCATAAAACGAATGCACACGCATAAAACGAATGCGCACGCGCACACATAAAACGCACGCATAGAACGAATGCACACGCGCACGCATAAAATGAATGAGCACGCATAAAACGAATGCGCACGCGCACGCATAAAACGAATGCGCACGCATAAAACGAATGCGCACGCGCACGCATAAAACGAATGCGCAGGCATAGAACGAATGCGCACGCGCATAAAACAAATGCGCACGCATAAAACGAATGCGCACGCATAAAACGAATGCGCACGCATAAAACGAATGCGCACGCGCACGCATAAAACGAATGCGCACGCGCACACATAAAACGCACGCATAGAACGAATGCACACGCGCACGCATAAAATGAATGAGCACGCATAAAACGAATGCGCACGCGCACGCATAAAACGAATGCGCACGCATAAAACGAATGCGCACGCGCACGCATAAAACGAATGCGCAGGCATAGAACGAATGCGTACGCGCACAGATAAAACGAATGCGTACGCGCACAGATAAAACGAATGTGCACACTTAAAACGAATGCGCACGCATTCAACGAATGCGCACGCATAAAACTAATGCGCACGCGCACGCATAAAACGAATGAGCACGCATAAAACGAATGCGCACGCATAAAACGAATGCGCACGCATAAAACGAATGCGCACGCATAAAACGAATGCGCACGCGCACGCATAAAACGAATGCGCACGCATAAAACGAATGCACACGCGCACAGATAAAACGAATGCGCACGCATACAACGAATGCGCACGCATAAAACGAATGCGCACACGCACGCATAAAACGAATGCGCACGCATAAAACGAATGCGCACGCATAAAAAGAATGCACACGCGCACAGATAAAACGAATGCGCACGCATACAACGAATGCGCACGCATACAACGAATGCGCACGCATAAAACGAAAGCGCACGCATACAACGAATGCGCACGCATAAAACGAAAGCGCACACGCACGCATAAAACTAATGCGCACGCATAAAACAAATGCGCACGCGCACGCATAAAACAAATGAGCATGCATAAAACGAATGCGCACACGCACGCATAAAACGAATGCGCACGCATAAAACGAATGCGCACGCACAAAACGAATGCGCACGCACACGCATAAAACAAATGCGCACGCATAAAACGAATGCGCACGCGCACGCAGAAAACGAATGCGCACGCGCACGCATAAAACGAATGCGCACGCGCACGCATAAAACGAATGCGCACACGCACACATAAAACGAATGCGCACGCATAAAACGAATGCGCACGCGCACGCATAAAACGAATGCGCACGTGCACGCATAAAACGAATGCGCACGCGCATAAAACAAATGCGCACGCATAAAACGAATGCACACGCATAAAACGAATGCGCACACATAAAACGAATGCGCACGCGCACGCATAAAACGAATGAGCACGCATAAAACGAATGCGCACGCATAAAACGAATGTGCACGCGTAAAACGAATGCGCACGCATACAACGAATGCGCACGCGCACGCATAAAAAGAATGCGCACGCGCACGCATAAAACGAATGCGCACGCGCACACATAAAACGCACGCATAAAACAAATGCGCACGCGCACGCATAAAACGAATGCGCACGCGCACACATAAAACTGGATTTAGATCAGGGGTCACCAATGTGGTGCCAATGCAGGGCCGGGTCTAGACAGGCATGTATGAAGGGGCAGCCACAAATCTTTAGGGAGCACAACATTTATTTGAGGGGGCCAGGCCCCCTCTTGCCCCTGCCTAGACCCGGCCCTGTGCTCAAATAAAAAAGAAAATCGATTTAAATGATTCACTTTATGCAAAAGTTCACTCACTGTATCTCTGTTTTTTTTTTGTGATATTAAGAACTTTGACCCTCGAGGAATACTTTGGTTTAACAAGGGATGGACGGGAGGCGACACAAGATGGCGCTGTGTACCTGCCGTAAAGCTAGTCAGAGGTTTGAAGAACAAACAAAATACTTCAGTAACTCAAACTTTATTTAAAAAAAAAAAAGAAAGCGTTAATGAAGACGTCATCAACGTTGTGAAAACGTTCATTGTTCCGCCATTTTTGGTCGTCGCTGTACCTCGTCTGAAGAAGCTACGCTAGTAAAAACAATTCACATTCCGACGGCGTCCAGTTTCTTCTCCGTAGATGACCTCCGCGAGGTCACATGGTCGTAATATAAAGTACAAAGTTTCGCTCAGGAAACGCTAGAGTTGCTAATAAAGTCGCGTCTGAAGTTTCCACTTGTCGTCGTGTCGAAGGTCAAAGGTGAGAAGGTTCTCACGGTTTCCAACCATTCACAGCTTCTCGTCAGATCCGGTTGGACATCATCCGCGTGTTCAGGTTCAGGAAGAAGGACTTGAGTTTACAGAGTCTGCACTTCTTCTTCGTGTTCTTCGCGTCCTCTTCCTTGTCGTAGACGCTGAGGTTCTTCTCGTCTTCCCGCCCTTCGTCTTCGTCCTCGTCCTCCCACGGCACCCAGGCGCCGCCGTGCCTGCTGGGATCCGCCCGCGGGTCGTCCGGCGGGAAGTGGACCGGCACCGCCGTCTGGTTGTAGTAGGCGAGTCTGGCCAGCAGGCGGCGCACGACGTCGGGCCTCTGGTCGGCGAGGTCGTGGCGCTCGTAGGGGTCGCCCGTGATGTTGAAGAGCCACACGTTCTTGCTGGCGGCGGATTTCTGGAACTTGGAAATGGATCGTTCCAGGTTCCACCAGCGACCCACCAGCGAGGGAAGAACCTGTGGACCCAATGTAGACTAGAAAACGGACAACATCGTGGGGTGAGTAAAGTAATCACAGTACCTGCTGGGGGACCCAGTCCCCGTGACCCGGGTCTCCCGTCAGCAGCTTCCAGTCTCCGACCCGAATGGCCGCCTGGATCGTGGTGTCCCAGAGATCCTGGTATGAGCGCTGAGCAGATTCCAGGTGGTTCTCCGACTGGGTCGCGTTCTGGTTTTGGGGCGACGACGACCTTTTGGATCTCAAAGGGCGTCTGGGCTTCAGTTTCACGGTCAGAGTTTGGTTGACATACTTGGTTTTCCTGATGTTGGTTTTCAGTTTGGACCTCTTGGGCACGACGGCTTTGGACTTCTTTGACTTGTTCATCCGGAATCTTTGCTTCGCCTTTTTCTTCAGGAACTTCTTTGCCTTTTTTTTCTTCTTCTTCACCTTCTTAACAGGTGGACTCTTGGTCCTTCTCACTGCTGGACAAACAGAGGCAGAAGTGACTGATCCGGTCATGGACTTAGTAACACCTGAAGAACCACGGGTCCACTTTTTCTCCAGAGTCTGGATCTAACTTGTTGAGACGTTCAAAGAACTTTTTAAATTGAGGCTTCAACACGATCTGGTTCTCGTGGTCGGACACGAGCGAAAATCATTTTTGACAGTTTCTTGTTTTCATCACTTGAACTCCTCCACTGGAACCACATTTTCCACAGCTGGAATGTCACCACGGATCACAAGAACGGACCTTGAAAGCCCGGGGGAGACAGGATTTATTTTTCTCCTGTGGAATGTTGCTCAGAACGAGGGACTCGGAACAGTTGTGACATTTTTTAACTTCCATCAGTTACTAAACAAAGCGCAGGCTCCTATAAAAGGAGTCGGGAAGGGTTGTAAGGTACGAGAACAGTTTCGTTGGAACCTTCTGCAGGACTTCTTGAGGGCAACCCTAGCTCCTGATGGTCAGATCTCAATATGGATCCCTCACTTTAGAACCAAAACAGACTCTTGACGTCAAAGATTTAATGTCTCCGAGTTCAGGGTTCCATCCCTCGGGGAACATTCTTTCAACGTGGACCAGAAGTCCAAGAGGCACGACCTTAAGAAGACCCAACAATCCTTCTAATGTGACTGACGTGAGGTCCCTTCTCACCTGGTTTCTGTCGGCCCCCCAGGGGTCCGTCGGCGCTGGCGGCCCACTTCGCCTTCAGAGCCGAGGGCTTGTGAAGGGGGTCGATGTTGTGCAGGATCTCCTGACGGGGCGACTCCTTCCCCTCGCTGATGGTGGACCACACGTCGAAGCCGTCCAGACCCGAGCTCTGTCGGGAAAAACACACAGAGACTTTTACGACGCTGGCTTCAGAACTTAAGAGCCGGAGCAGCTCTTAGGAGTCTCAGTCTGAGGATCAGTGAAAAGACTTGTCTCCGGGGGCGACGACAGTTTAATGCTCTCTGGGAAAAAAAATCCTTCCACCAGGACGAGTCACAACAATGTCTGGAAACTTTCGCTCATTAGTGAGTCGTGTTGACTCGGAACCTCGTGACGGCGTCGGTGAGACATTTAAAAAAAAAACGATGTGCAAACACGGCCCCCGGTTAAATATTTATCCTTAAAAAGTTCCACTGACCTCGCTGACGTTCCCTCCGGCCAGACCCACCAGGGTGGGGAACCAGTCGGTGATGTGGACCAGGGCCTTGGAGACGCGGCGCCGGCGCCTCAGGAGGGGACTGTGGACGAACCCCACGCCGCGGACGCCGCCCTCCCAGTATGTCCCCTAGGAGACAAAAAAAGGGGGTCGGATTAAGTAAGTAAGTAAGTAAGTAATTTATATTTTTATAGTGCTTTTCCAGACCAGGGTCACGAAGCGCTTAAACAATCAAAACAATATTCAATAAAGTATATACTTTAAATATCAAGATAAAACTGAGAAACACAACAGGAGTTCCAGAAAATCAAGGAAAAGCCTGAACAAATAGAAACATCTTAAGATGTTTCTTGAAGGAGTCAGTAGATCCATCAAGCGCAAAGATAGAGGAAGATCGTTCCAAAGCTTAGGAGCAACAGCCTGAAAAGATTTCTCTCCTCCTGGTCCTGAGCCGTGTGCGTGGAACCATAAGTAGATTCTGATCCACAGACCTCAGAGCCCGAGCTGGGGTGTAAGGCTGGATCAGATCACTGATGTAAGGAGGAGCCTGACCATGAATAGATCTGAAAGTAAGAACCAGAATTTTAAAGTTGATCCTGAAAGAAACTGGAAACCAGTGAAGAGTTTTAAGGATCGGAGAAATGTGAGTTCTTCTACTAGAGCGGGTCAGAATTCTTTCTGAATCAACTGCAGGTGAGACAGATCCTTCTTGTTAAGACATGAAAACAAACTGTTACAATAGTCCAGACGAGAAGAAACAAACGCATGGATTACAAGCTCCAGATCATGTCTGGTCAGTTTTCTGCAGTGTCGAACAAGAGACATGTCTTTATCAAATACAACACCCAGGTTTCTCAGGCTCAGTTTAACAGACTGACCTAAGTCACCCAAGTAATGACTCAACCCTGGAATCTTATCATCAGGAGCAATCACCAGAGTTTCAGTTTTGTCCACATTTAGCTGTAAAGTGTTTTCACTCAGACACTGTTTGATTTCTAGCAAACAATTGACTAAGCTGTTCAGCCTCTGGGGCTCAGTTGGATCAAAAGAGCAGTAGAGCAGGATGTCATCAGCAAAAATGTGACAGAAGAAACATCTGGAAATCTCTGAATGATTTTACCGAGGGGAATCAAGTACAGAAAAAACAATAAAGGACCCAGAACAGAACCTTGAGGGACTCCACACAACAGATCATTAAGGGTTAAGGGTCATCCTTGATTGGTTGGGGAAAAGGCGACTGTCTTTACCTTGCGGCCTCGCAGTGGCCAGTTGCTGCCGCCGGTGAACGGCTGCGCCCCGTTGTCCGTGGAGTAGACGATGACGCTGTTCCGGTAGAACCCGTACTTCCGGAGAGCGTAGGTCACGTTACGAACAGCTTCGTCCACCGTCGACACCATGGCGGAGAACTTCCTCCGGGCCAGGTTGGCCATGTCCCGGTACGGGTAGATGTAGGACTTCGGCGGGTGCAGGGGCGTGTGGACCGCCTGGAGGAGGGGAGGGGAGGATTGAGACAATTCTACAAGGATTTGAACCAGCAACCTTCAGCAAACGTGGCACCTGCAGGGAGAGCAGCAGGAACAGGGGGCGCCGCGTCGGGTCGTGGCTCTCCAGGATCTTGCGGGCCCTCTGGGTGAAGAGCGCAGTGGAGTACTTGCCCTCGTGGCCCCAGGCCACGCCCTCGTCGCCGTGGAGGTCGTAGCCGCAGACGCCGGGGCCGTCGCACGACACGTAGCTGCAAGACATCCGTGACGGATTTGTTTCTCAAAACATGCATCTTTCATTAGAAGTCTGTCGCAACGTCTCCGGCGCGAGTCACGTGACTTCGTTTGAACTCCGGAGCCAAAGACGTCGGCGCTCGTCTGTGAGATCAGATCCAGATGTTATCGCTCGGATCGCAGGGTCTTCGTTTATCTTTCGCTCGGAACATGTTTACAGATGTGGTCGCATGACGTCGTCCACACGTGTTCGCCAGTCGTGAGGACGAGTTACAGTTTATTAGAGGAAATAAAACTGACAAATGTTGACGATGACAACTACACTACATCATCAACTTTGTACTTTGAAAAGAAGTAATTACAAATAAAACGTTTATTAAATAAACATTTGCATAAAACTGCAAAAGTATTTGCAAATATATGAAGAAATTAAGTTAGTAATTAAAATAAAAGTATATCTAAAAATATATGAAGTTTAAAAATATAGAAATACATTAAAAAATATATATATATATATTTAAAAATGTTTGAAGTTTACAAATATAGAAATACATAAATAAAAAGAATTATTAATTATATTTAAAAAATATATGAAGTTTAAAAAAATTCAATAAAGTATATTTATAAATGTATGAAGTTTAAAAGATAATCAACTTTCATTTTTTTTATTTTTAATTACAAAATGTATAAAGTTTAAATTAAATCTATGAATATGAAAATCAAAAATGAATATATTACACAAAACGTCTATTAAAACTGAAAGAATTATTAAAAGAATTGAAAAAGATTGAATAAAAATGAAAAAAATATATTTATAAAAAATGTAGTTTTGAAAAGTTTCAATTATAATTAAATGTATGAATATGAAAAGAAAAAACGAATAAAAAGGATATTAAAACTGCATAATTATTCAAATATATTGAATAAAAAACACAACATATAATAAACAATATGAATTAACTAATCAAATTAAAGAAGATTTAATTATTAACTAAATGTATAATTCTTAAACGTTGAAAGAAAAAGGGATATTTTACAAAAAGTAAGGAATAAATTGAATAAAATTAATCATATTTTTTAAATAATTAGTTTGAGAAATTGAAAAGATAAATTAAATATAGAAATATTGAAAGATTAAAAAAAAGAAAGAACCACTTTTAACATGAATTAATTTCATTAGTTTTATTCACCTGTAATAATCCACACTTCCCGTCAAGGAGCCGAAGAAGGAGTCGAAGCCCTTCCTGGTGGGCAGGCAGGCCTTCCTGTTGGGACAAACCGGATCCAGATGTCGTTTGAGGGTCTCGACCCACAGACCTGGTCTCACCTGTGGAAGCCGAGGTGCCACTTGCCCACCATGTGTGTGGCGTAGCCGGCCTGCTGGAGCCTCTCGGGCAGCGTGTCCATGTGGGCCGGCAGACAGCTGGGCTGCCGGGGCCGGATGATGGAGTGCTGCAGGCCCGTGTGGATCTGGTACCTGAGACCAGAACCAGAGAGAGACCGGGTCGCTCTTAAAAAGCTTGTGTCCGGACACGTCACTCGACTCATGAGTCCGACATACCTGCCGGTCAGCAGCTGACTGCGGGACGGGGTGCAGATGGGCTGGACGTAGTAGTTCTCCAGCTTCACGCCCTCGGCCGCCAGCTTGTCCAGGGTCGGGGACTTGATGGTGGGGTTGTGGTAGCCGATGTCGTTGAAGCCCTGCAGCCACCAGTGTTTTATTTTGACAATAATGTATCGATATTCAAAGGCAATGTAGAGCAATGTAGTTCTTTTATAGTTTATATTTCAAATGTACAATTAAAATGCAAATATCCACAGTGTTTGTTCATCTTTGTGTTGCTATTGAACTTTCGTCCACTAGAGGGTAGAAACACCGTTGAAGGAACAATAAAATCCTGGCGATGACTGAGGATGAGAGGATACAGTCGACTCCAGCAGCTTTTAAAGCTGATGTTTGGGACATATTTTGGTTTTGAAAACAAATGAAAGCCGTTACGACTTCGTCAAGAGTCATGTGGTCTGTAAATTCTGGGTATGACTGAGGACGAGAGGATGCAGTGACTCCGGCAGTTTTTAAAAGGTGATGTTTGGGACTAATTTTGGTTTTAAAACAAATGAAAGTAGTTCCGACTTCGTCAAGAGTCATGTGGTCTGTAAATTCTGGGTATGACTGAGGATGAGAGGATACAGTCGACTCCAGCAGCTTTTAAAGCAGATATTTGTACATACTTTGGTTTCAAAACAAATGAAAGCAGTTACGACTTCATCAAGAGTCATGTGGTCTGTAAATTCTGCAAAACCAGAGTCAAGTACTCGACAATACTACACAAATATACTTGTTACTACAGTATCACGATATGTTGTATCATTGTTCCTAGTATTGTGATACTAATTGTATCGCCAGATTCTCGCCGACACACTCCACTAACGGGACGGACCAGGACTCGTCTGCGTCCGTGGGACTCGCCTACCTGGTCGTCGATGAGGATGAAGATGATGTGCGGCTGGTTCTTCGGCGACGACGGCGAGGTCGCATGGTTCCCCGGGTCCTGGTTCTGGTCGGCCGCACACCAGCCAGAGCCCAGGGCGAGGACGAGCAGAGTGACCCGGAACGACTGCATCCTTTCGAAGAGTCCAGGTGAGGGCGCTAGTCTGCCATGGATACGACTGTGGAGAAGATGCTTCAGACTCTGAGAGGCTTTTAACTTGAAGGAGCCAAAAAGTTAAAAACACACGACCACAGAGGGGCCCCCGGACCAGACTTTGGAAATGCCGTTTTGGATCCTGAAGCTGCAGAAATCTTCACAAAAAGTTTTTATAAATGTTCAGATCTTGGGTCTCAACATCTGAGATCAATCCTGGATCAAAGTGCTGACTCTGCAGAGCTGCTGTCAGTCCCGACCACCTCTCGTGACGTCATCAGCAAACATCAGACACGAACGTCAGCGAATTTAATTTAAATACCTTCAATTTAAAGGCCAAGGAGTCAATAACTACCTCGAGCGGATCAGTGGAGGCGCGGATCCTCCTCTTCCCTTCTGCCGTCTTTCTTCTCCTTCACTTCATCCTCCGCCTGCAGTTCTCTTCGGGTTTTGGGAAAAGTTTCTACAAGACGCCGCATGTCCTCAAGTTTCTCCGGGTCCTCCCTCAGTCCCAGAGCCGGAGCGCAGGCAGGCTGCAGGCGTGACCGCGCACTGGCTTCCGGCGGGACCCGTCAGAGTAAAAACTATGAAAACAGACGTTTTAAAATAAACGCACGTCTGTTCAATTCGAGTTTATTAAAAGTCCAAAAATATTTATGAAAACAAATAACGTACAGAAAATTAAAATGTAAACATCCCTGATGTTTTTACAATTGATATTGATTTCCCAGTATATTTTCTCTACAATCATTTAGTAAATTATATAATTTACTGAGCCAGTTCATACGTATTTATTTTATTTTAGATTTTACACTTAACTTCAAAGCCTTTATTTCTATCCACGGTCACGCCAACTCCTTCATCTGTTTTATTTTGAAGGAGTCGAAGCGCCTCTTGCCCCCGGTGCGAGGTAGATCTCGCCAGCTTGACTCTCGCGAGACTCGCTATAAAAACCACGATCCATAAACAGCGTGCACGCGCGTCAGTCCGGTTTCGTCCGGGAATCGGTCCCGCTGTGAGGAGCGAAGGGAACCGACTGGACCGGAACCAGCTGGATTCAATGTCTCCAGCGTTAAGTGTTTGATGAGGAGCTGCGTCAAGTCCCAGTGACGTCACGAATCGGGTCACAAGCCCGTCCTGAATGTTTTTGGGCGGAACCGAGTGAAAGTGTTAAACTGTCTTAAAGTCTTAAAGTGTGAAGAATGTTGAATAATCGAACACTTTTCAGATTATATTCATTATTTTCGTGTGTTTTTATTTCACGATCTTCGGAATATTTGAGGTTCTTAAAGAAAATACCTCAGTGTGTTTCTGCGGCTTTTACTTAGTTTCGAATGTATTTATTCATTTTACTTAAAAAAACAACTTTAAATTGAGTTGTAATCATTTTAATTCTTCTACGACGACCTTTATATATATATTTTTAACTTTCTTTTTTTCCTCTCAATTTTATTTTCAACGTCATTACTATATATTTATATAATATAATTAAGTAAGTAAGTAAGTAATTATTATTTGTATAGCGCTTTTCCAGACCAGGGTCACAAAGCGCTTAAACAATAAAAAAAACATTCAACAAAATATATACTTTAAAGGTCAAGATAAAACTGATAACACAACAGGAGTTCCAGAAATTCAAGGAAAAGCCTGAACAAATAAAAACGTCTTAAGATGTTTCTTGAAGGAGTCAGTAGATCCATCAAGCGCAAAGAGAGAGGAAGATCGTTCCAAAGCTTAGGATCAACAGTCTGGAAGGATTTCTCTCCTCATGTTCAGGAACCATCAGTAGATTCTGATCCACAGACCTCAGAGCCCGAGCTGGGGTGTAAGGCTGGATCAGATCACAGATGGAAGGTCTGACCATGAATAGATCTGAAAGTAAGAACCAGAATTTTAAAGTTGATCCTGAAAGAAACTGGAAGCCAGTGAAGAGTTTTAAGGATCGGAGAAATGTGAGTTCTTCTACTAGAGCGGGTTAGAATTCTCGCTGCAGAGTTTTGAATCAACTGCAGACGAGACAGATCCTTCTTGTTATGACATGAAAATAAACTGTTACAATAGTCCAGACGAGAAGAAACAAACGCATGGATTACAAGCTCCAGATCATGTTCAGACAACATTTTCCTAAGAGATTAGAGATTTTTATCAGTTGAAGGAAACAGTTTCTGGTCAGTTTTCTGCAGTGTTGAACTAGAGACATGTCTTTATCAAATACAACACCCAGGTTTCTCAGGCTCAGTTTGACAGACTGACCTAAGTCACCCAAGTACTGACTCAACCCTGGAACCTTATCTTCAGGAGCAATCACCAGAGTTTCAGTTTTGATATGACTATTTATATAACTACATTTTAAAAGCTTAAATGCTTCTATACATTTTAATTAATCATCACATTGATTTTTATTTTAATTGTATATTTTTATTGTCATTATATTGTGTATGTAAACAGAATATATTTTTTCTAACTACATCAGCCTATTTAATTTTTATGGATCACAATTACTTTTGTTTATATATATACTAAACTACATAGTGTTTTCTCACAAAAATATACCTTTTTTATTTCAATCCAATATTTTTAATGAACTAATAAACAGATAAATGTGTTAAAAATATATGTTTTCATTGTTATTTCCTTCTCAATGTGTCGCATTAAAACGCTAACAAAATCGTCTCATTCTTCCTGGAGCCACTAGGTGGCGCATGTTCCTGTTAATAAAATAGATTCATTTAAATCAAATGTTTCAATTTGTAATTTTAAAGTTTGAACTTAAACAACAACTTCAATAAAAAATCTTCCAAACAGACGCTGTTTTTGCATCTGTCTCGTAGAATACATTACCCAGAGTGCCTTGCAGGAGGAGGGGGGGGCGTAGCTGGGCACACGCACGCTGGCGCGCGCAGGGGAATAGTGAGTGTGCAGTGACGCGTGCGTGAGTGTGAGAGACTCACTCTTCAGCTCCATCATGGACAGCGAACAGGACGAAACTCTTCTGTGTCTCATCGTTCAGCATCTGAAGCTGCGAGGCTTCATGAAGGCCGCGAGGAAGCTGGAGAAACACCTGAGCCAGGTGAGTGACGTCACAGTGTGTGTATGTGTGTGTGTCAGTAATTAAGTAAGTAATTAGTATTTATAGACTGCTTTTCTGGACCAGGTTACAAAGCGCTTATCTCTCTGTGTGTGTGTTTGTGTATATGTGTCTTTGTGTATGTGTATATGCATGTGTGTCTTTGTGTGTGTATGTGTGTCTTTTTGTGGGTGTATGTGCATGTGTGTCTTTGTGTGTGTGTTTGTGCATATGTGTCTTTGTGTATGTGCATGTGTGTCTTTGTGTGTGTGTATGTGTGTCTTTTTGTGGGTGTATGTGCATGTGTGTCTTTGTGTGTGTGTATGTGTGTCTTTTTGTGGGTGTATGTGCATGTGTGTCTTTTTGTGTTTGTATGTGCACGTGTGTTTCTGTGTGTGTATGTGCATGTGTGTTTCTGTGTTTGTATGTACATGTGTGTTTCTGTGTGTGTATGTACATGTGTGTTTCTGTGTGTGTATGTACATGTGTGTTTCTGTGTCCCTCTCTCTGTGTGTGTGTGTGTCTCTGTGTGTGTTTGTGCATGTGTGTGTCCCTCTCTGTGTATGTCTCTCTGTGTATATGGCTGCATGTCTCTGTGTCTGTATGTGTGTGTCCCTCTCTTTCTTTGTGTGTGTGTGTGTGTCTGCATGTGTGTATGTGTATGTTCCTGCCATTTCCATGTGCATGTTTCGAGTGAATAAAATATTAATCCTGAGCCATTTTCGAAAACATGGAAGATTCAGAGCGAAGCTGAACCTACTACACACACTCGGACACGGACACACACACACACACACACACACACACACAAACACACAGAGGGGGAGACACACACACACAGGAACATACACACACAGAGAGGGACACACTCACAGACACACAAAGATAGTGTCACCCACAGAGATACACACACACAGATAAAACACACACAAACCAACACACATATTCTTGCTGGTGTGTATTTGGTACATGGATTTTGTTCTCAAGTGAGGGAGCGGTTGAAGGTGCAATGTCGTCTGTTAGAGACGTGGAGTGGATCTGATGCTGCTGAACATCTTCCTGCTGCTCCGTCTAGAAGCCGCGGACAGGAAATGAGTTTCTCTCGCCTGCAGCTTCACTTCCTGTACGTTCGGGAATGTTGTCGACTGGTCTCAGATCTGCTGCTTCTGTTGCAGGTGCAGGAGCCAGAGTTCAGCCTGAACGACGTCTACCTCGCCTGGATCAGGTGAGCGGCGGCGCACACTGATGACATCATCACCGTTGGTCGTGCACTTAGAACAATAAACCTGTGGTTTGTGCGTTCGTTGTTCGGACTCGTGTCCGGATGTTCGGTCCAGAGTCTGCTGAGCGCGGCTGGCGCCGAGCCCGGTGCATTCTGGGTCACAGCCGCGGATTTAATGCATGACATCATGAGCGGAGTCAGCATGAAGGACACAAAGATGGCGGGATCGCGTGTGCGATCGTTGTGTAGTCGTCGTGACGAGAGCGAGTCCGACTGTTTAATTACTCGCAGGATCCTCAGGGTTCAGGGGTCGCAGGTGATCCTGAGTCGAGTTGTCGTGTCTCGCTCCGATGGTCATGTGACCTCAGGAATGTCGATGAACGTTGTCGTCGTTTTTTTGTTAACGACACTAATGAGGTGTTTTCATGTTGTGTTACTGTGTGACTCCATGTCTAGTTGTGTTACTGTTTTACTGTGTGTCTCCATGTCTAGTTGTGTTACAGTGTGTGTCCATGTCTAGCTGTGTTACAGTGTGTGTCCATGTCTAGTTGTGTTACAGTGTGTGTCCATTTCTAGTTGTGTTACAGTGTGTGTCCATGTCTAGTTGTTACTGTGTGTCTCCATGTCTAGTTGTGTAACTTTTGTGTCTCCATGTCTAGTTGTGTAACTGTGTCTCCATGTCTAGTTGTGTTACAGTGTGTCTCCGTGTCTAGTTGTGTTACTGTGTGTGTCCATGTCTAGTTGTGTAACTCTGTGTGTCCATGTCTAGTTGTGTAACTCTGTGTGTCCATGTCTAGTTGTGTAACTCTGTGTGTCCATGTCTAGTTGTTTAACTGTGTCTCCATGTCTAGTTGTGTAACTGTGTCTCCATGTCTAGTTGTGTTACTGTGTGTCTCCATGTCTAGTTGTGTTACTGTATGTTTCCATGTCTAGTTGTGTAACTTTTGTGTCTCCATGTCAAGTTGTGTAACTGTGTGTCTCCATGTCTAGTTGTGTTACAGTGTGTGTCCATGTCTAGCTTAGCTGTGTTACAGTGTGTGTCCATGTCTAGTTGTGTTACAGTGTGTGTCCATGTCTAGTTGTGTTACAGTGTGTGTCCATGTCTAGTTGTGTAACTCTGTGTGTCCATGTCTAGTTGTGTAACTGTGTGTCCATGTCTAGTTGTGTAACTGTGTCTCCATGTCTAGTTGTGTAACTGTGTGTCTCCATGTCTAGTTGTGTTACAGTGTGTCTCCATGTCTAGTTGTGTTACTGTGTGTCTCCATGTCTAGTTGTGTTACAGTGTGTGTCCATGTCTAGTTGTGTAACTCTGTGTGTCCATGTCTAGTTGTGTAACTCTGTGTGTCCATGTCTAGTTGTGTAACTGTGTCTCCATGTCTAGTTGTGTAACTGTGTCTCCATGTCTAGTTGTGTTACTGTGTGTCTCCATGTCTACTTGTGTTACTGTGTGTTTCCATGTCTAGTTGTGTAACTTTTGTGTCTCCATGTCAAGTTGTGTAACTGTGTGTCTCCATGTCTAGTTGTGTTACTGTGTCTGTCCATGTCTAGTTGTGTTACTGTGTCTGTCCATGTCTAGTTGTGTTACTGTGTCTGTCCATGTCTAGTTGTATTACTGTGTCTCCGTGTATAGTTGTGTAACTGTGTGTCTCCATGTCTAGTTGTGTAACTGTGTGTCTCCATGTCTAGTTGTATTACTGTGTCTGTCCATTTCTAGTTGTGTTACTGTGTGTGTCCATGTCTAGTTGTGTAACTGTGGGAATAAAGCGTCCTGAGCTACTGTGACCAAGAATCTCTTGTTTTGATGTTTTAAACGTAAAAATAAGAAGCAAATCCATGTGACGTAGAAAAACCAAAAACACCAAACTATCATGTAAAATAACGTAAAAAAACATTTCTAAGGGTTGTGTGGTTTTTTTAAAAAAACATGGAAAGTTGTAAAAATAACATAGAAAGTTTAAAAAAGAATGTAGAAAGTAGGTCTGCACGATATATCGAAAAAATATCTATCGCGATATTGTCACGTGTGCGATCATTTATAATTTTGTATAAATCAAGCATTAATTAAATGAGCACTTCGACCAATCAGTGTCTCGTTCTGTAAAGTTGTCAGTTTATACTTCTATGTCTCGTTGTCGTTTACGTCTCTGTCCGTCTGTGAACTTGCGCACTTTTCTTATAAGATCATGAACTTCCAAACAAGTGTAAACCTGTCCGTGTTCGCGGTATGCTAATGAGCTAAGTTGTTAGCATCAGGTCATTTATAAACATGTGTGTTTGTACAATATTTCGTAAATTATGTCGTTCAGTTGTTGAGCGTTAGAAGTGATATTTTTCTCCGATCATGTCGACACCGAAACGCGGGAATAAACGAAAGGGAAATATTGCGTCGTTTTCTTTATCCAAACCACCGGACCTACACTGCAGTACTCGCACCTGCACGTGCACACGGCTACAATTTTAGGCGAAAGAAAAAAATATCGCATTAATATCGATATCGTATTTTAAGTCACTAATATCGAATAGCACACATATTTCCAATATCTTGCAGCCCTAGTAGAAAGTTTTTAAAAATAATGTAAAAAGTAGTAAAGAATATAACATAAAAGCAGTAAAATAAAACATAGAAAGTTGTAATTATAACATAAATGGTTGTAAAAATTACGTAAAACTAATGTTAAAAGTTGTCAAAAAAGCGTAGAAAGTTGTTTAATTAATGTATAAAATAGTAAAATAACATAGAAAGTCCAAAAATAATTTAGAAAATAATAGAAAATGTCGTAGAAAGTAGTAAATATTATGTAGAAACTAGTAAAAATAGTAAAATTACATAGAAAGTCATAAAATAATTTAGAAAATAGTAAAAATAATGTAAACATTTTTAAAAGTGATGTAGAAAGTCATAAAATTACCATAAGAAGTTGCAAAAATAGCATTAAAAGCAGTAAAATAACATAAAATGTTGTACAAAACACAATTACAAAGCTGTACAAAAATATAGAAAGTTGTAAAAATACTGTAAAAAAGTTGTGATGTCTTTGTAATAACTGTCATTAAGTGGGACTCGTTGTGAGTCTCGTTACTTGAAGACAAAAAGTTGTGTGTCCTCGACCTGGTGTCGTCAACATGTTGTTTGTCGTCATGACGATGACGCTTGTGTGTGCTGTGCAGGTCGACCGCGGCGCCCCAAGACTCGGCGGCGCCTCCAGGAGTTGTTATGAACGGAGATGATCCAGAACCTCCTCATGGTGCGTTCAGGTTCCGGCGTGACTCGCACACAGACGCACAACTTGTGTTTTCGTTTCCAGAGAACGGAGTCCAGCACCGGGACGAGCCGGACCACCGACCGGAACCGCGGGTGCCTGAGAGCCGGCAGGAAGTGACATCACAGGTCCAGGTGAGTCCGGACGTCTGCTCGGCTTCCACTGCTGCTCTGTTGCCTCGGAGGCAGACGTGTTGCTTCAGCTCTTGTGTGAGGGCAGCGACGCAGAAGTGAGGCGTCTGTGTGCGTGAGAACCACAGACTCACAACTGGTGTGTAGCTCAACACACTTTTGTCCTGCAGCATGAAGACCCCGAACCCACCACAGTCCAGGACCTGTCTGAGGACCTGACCCAGGACCTGACCCCGGACCAGGACCAGGGCCAGGACAAGAACCAGGACCAGGACGAGCAGGCGAGTCGTTGTGGTTTTTCTGGTCCTGAACAAGAACAAGAAGTTCCCACGTGTCCTGAAGGCATCACACCCACATTCTCCACCTGTCAAGTCACGATTCATCAACGAAAAACATTGAAAATATTTTTCACTAGATAACAATAATAATAAAAAAAGTTTTTTAGTAATAAAGAGTGAAATTAAATACAGAAAAATGAATTAAAGGAAACATTTAATTTGTAAAAGGCAATAAAGTAAAATAAATATAAATATAAAAGTACCTGTGGAAAAGATAACTAAAATAAAAAATAATAACAAATATTTAAGTAATAAACTTAAAATGGAAAAAGTGGTAAAAAAAAAGGGAACAATTCTTTATTTTTGTTTTTATGTATAAAAAATACGATAAAATGCAGAGAAAAATATTTTAAATGAATAAATGTTAATATATCAAGTGTGGACTAAGAATATTTAAACATTTTTTTACAAACTATTATAAAATATATTAGAAAGTTTTGCCGCCAAAATGAATAAAAATGAAAATAATTCTTTTTTTTTTTTAAATATTTAAATAGTGTAAATTAATCATGAAAAAACTTTTACAGCCGGCTCGTCCAGTTCCTTTCGCCAGCGAGCAGCGTGTGTGTTTTGGACGCTTGTTTTATTTAGGGTCATGTGACCTTCTGTCCTTTGATTCCAGTCCGGCTCCACGACGACGCCGGCGCCGACCCAGACTGAGCCAGAGCAGGCCCCGCCCCCTGCAGGTGAGTGGACCAATGGGAGCGTCGGCGGCAAAGAATGTTACGTATGGAATCTTTACTGTCGTTCTCACGTCCTCGTGAGACTCACGAACTGATGCGAAGAGTTTGACGAGTCGAGTCATGAACGCAGTTTTACAAGGAAACGGCAGAAAATGAGAACAAAGTGAACAAAGATTTAGATGTTTGTGTTTATTTATTTGTGTGTAAACTCTTTGACGTTAAAGAATTTCTCCACCAGGGGATCAATACAGCATCGATTTATCTATTGGAACTCAAAGTAAAAGATAAATAAACTATATTGAAACATAATTTGTATATTTAAGTATAAGAAATTATAAGAAAAAAAGAAAACCCTTCGAAATACGTAAAGAAAAGTTGACAAAGAAATGAGTGGAATAAATAAAGCAATAAAAATGTTTTAAAATGGGAAAAATATACAAAACATGCTGGAAGAATTTTAAAATAATTTTAAGAAAAGAAATGCATAAAAAAAACAGAAAAAAAGAAAAAAAAAAGATATAGATAAAAATAAATAAATAAAATGCGTCAAATATGAAATGCAAAAAAATGGCCAAGAAAGAAAAATAGAAATGGACTAGTTTTAAAAAATATTTGAATATTTAAAGAGTGAACGTAAATATATATAAATTTGAACTTTTTTTTATTTTATAGTTTATATATACATGGTGGACTATACATTTAAATACGGAAAATCAATGAATAATGTTAATGTATTTATTTTGGTGAATTAAAATTAAATTTAAAAAATTGAAATAAATTGGACAATTTTGTTTTAATATATAAAAAATACGCTATAGGGAAGAGTTTTGAAAATAAATGTTTATATATGGAAAATGTATATATATATATATATATGTTAATTAAGAAATCAAAAAATAAATGAAAGGTGGGACGACATTAATGTAAATTTAAAAACGCAATTAAAAAATGTAAAAAGTGGAAATAAAATGCAGGAAAAACATACTAAAACACAGATAGACTTTTATTGTATAAAAAGTGTGGTTTTAAGTTGTTATAACTATTAAATGGTAAATACATTTAAGGATGTATAGAAAAGGATAAACAAATAAAACATAAAATAGAAAAGTTGTGTCACTCAAACTTCTGCTTCAGATCCAAGCACCGACTGCGCTCCAGAGTCATGTGGCCAGCAGGAGGCAGCAGAGGACCAGACGGTGATGGAGTCATGTGACCAGCAGGAGGCAGCAGAGGACCAGACAGTGATGGTGACAAGTGACCACCAGGAGGCAGCAGAGGATCAGACAGTGATGGTGACAAGTGACCAGCAGGAGGCAGCAGAGGACCAGACAGTGATGGTGACAAGTGACCACCAGGAGGCAGCAGAGGACCAGACAGTGATGGTGACAAGTGACCACCAGGAGGCAGCAGAGGACCAGACAGTGATGGTGACAAGTGACCACCAGGAGGCAGCAGAGGACCAGACAGTGATGGTGACAAGTGACCACCAGGAGGCAGCAGAGGACCAGACGGTGATGGAGACAAGTCACCAGCAGGAGGCAGCAGAGGACCAGACAGTGATTGAGGACGCAGGTGATCGAGCAGCTCTGACGTCTGTCTGACAGTAGAGCGTCTGTTCTGACCAACTGTCCTCAGATGCAGCTGAAGATCTGGACGCTGGACAACAACCAGCAGCAGAAGAAGACGTCCAGCAGGAGGCGACGGAGACAAACGAAGACCTGAACAACAACCACGAGAAGAAGAAGAAGAAGAGGAGGAAGAAGAAGAAGAAGACGGAGAGCGAGTCACTGAGCACAGACTCGACTCTGGAGTTGGTCAAAGAGAAGAGCGAAGAAGAAGAGGAACCGACGGAAGAAGCTCCAGCAAAGAAGGTGAAGAAGAGGAAGAAGACGGAGAGTGAGTCACTGAGCACAGACTCGACTCTGGAGTTGGTCAAAGAGAAGAGCGAAGAAAAAGAGGAGGAACCGACGGAAGAAGCTCCAGCAAAGAAGGTGAAGAAGAGGAAGAAGACGGAGAGCGAGTCACTGAGCACAGACTCGACTCTGGAGTTGGTCAAAGAGAAGAGCGAAGAACCGACGGAAGAGGCTCCAGCAAAGAAAGTGAAGAAGAGGAAGAAGGGGCGCAAGGAGGAGAAGGAGCGCGAGGAGGAGTGCGAGGAGGAGACGGAGTGTCCGGTCAAGAAGCAGAAAGAAGAGACGAGCGTCGACGAGCCCGAAGAGAAGGAGAAGAAGAAGAAGAAGAAAAAGAAGAAAGTGGTGCAGTGCGAGGAGCAGCCACAGGGGGGCGACAGCGCCTCAGAGATGGCGCTGCCAGATGAAAACGGTTCCAGCAAGAAGAGGATGAGGAAGAAGATGAGCAGGAAGAAGAGGAAGATGCTGATCGCCGTTAAGAGGTGAGTGATCACATGACCATCACATGACCGTCACATGACCGCCGTCTGATTGTGCAGGTGTTTTAGGAAAGTGCTGGTGACGGAACCACAGAAGAAGAAGAAGAAAGAAGTGGTGGAGGAGGTCGAGGCTCCAGCCGTCGTGAAGAAGAGTGAGTGAAGCTTCATTGACGCTCCAACAGGTGGCGCTGTCAGTCATATAGGACGTCTGTTCTCGGAGAAATACGACTTTCCTTCGTCTCGATGATCTGTCGACTCACTGGTCGTAATGTTTCGGCAGAGAGGAAGAGGCGAGCTGAGGCGCCGAGCGCGTGAGTGAAGCGACGCCGTCGACCTCTGACCTCTGGTTCTCCGATGACGTCATCACAGGACCATGTGACCTGCTGCAGCGTTCGAGTGTTCGGTTCAACGTTCGCCACCGACGCGACTGTTCGTTAACATCTTCATGTTTGTACACGTTTATCGTAAATAAAGAAAAATGTTTTGCCCTCGACTGTCAATCAAACACGTTTGAACAAATCAATCAAAATCATTTTTAGAAAAATAGAAAAAATATATATTAGACGTTTTTTTATTTTGTTCAAAACGAGAGCAAAGACCTCTGCCAAGCAGCTCATTTTTTTAATACCAAAAGTCACATTTATTTTGTCTCTATCGTTTTCTACTGTTTTGGCATCAGTGACAGGGATGAGCTCAACAGGACAGCAGGGGGCAGTAGAGTTACAAGAAATCACAGAGTGCAAGAATAAATATGATTATTTTTTAATATTAATGAATCCTGAACATAAACAAATCGATTATCAACGATATAAATCAAATATGAACAAATCAAATGCATTTTTATTATTTTTTTTTAAAACTGAACACAGTAAAACCTACTTTTTCTTCATAAAATCTTTTTATGCAAATTAAATGTAAAAAGAAAATGTGCTAAGATTGAAAAAAAGCTTAAGACAAAGAAAAGGGCTAATTGTCAATACATTCTTAAAAAACATTGTCCTTGAAATTATCAGACATTAAAAAAATAGTGTGAATAGTTATTCTAGTAAACGGAAAATATTTCTTTTTGAAAACAATAGTTTTCGCCCGAAAAATGTTTAATAAATAAAAGAAAAACATTTTAAATATCATTAAAATATATTACAAGTGTGCGAGACAATTAGAAAAAACATCTACATTCTTATATAAAAAATTGCTCTTTGAATTATTTTGATTTGTTAAATTAATAAACATATTGAAAACTTTTGAAAGAAAAAAATATCATAATATAAAAAAAAACAATTTAAACTAATGTTCTAAAGGTGTAAATTAAAAAGTATTAAGTTTGAACATTAATGTGATGAAATTAAATTACTTAAAACAATTTTAATAAAAAATGTTTTTTATATAAAATAAACTTATTAAAAAAAGTTACAAGTTAACCATTATGGCAGAATAATTAATATAATTATCGTGACGCGGCTGCAGTACCACGTTTAACCAGCAGAAACAATCGTCAGTCTTCAAACAAACTAAAAACGAAGCGTCACTGAAACATGTTTGTTTTCTCGACGTGACGAGTCGACGACTCCAGCTCTTCACGTTTGTTATTGAAGACGAGGCGCTGAAGTCAGAGGTGTGCGAGCGTGAGATGAATATTTAAGGACGAAAACCTTGACTCACCTTCGCTCTCAAGATAACACAAGTATGGATTATCCTCCCGGTTCTGATCCGTATCTGTGGCTCGTCATCGGATTGATTCGATGAAACAACTTCCTTTGTTGACAGGAAGTGAAGACGACTTGAACCGTCAAGGTTTGATTCTTCAGGTCGACTCATCTAGGAAAATAGAGGAGCTAGATCTGACCCAGGACCTCCTCAGATCCCAGGAGGGGGTCACACGACTCACAATCCTCATCATCCACCTTGACCTCTGACCTTTCGCTACCGATTCATTAATTTCACGCGAGCTAAGGCGCTAACAAGTTATTGTTCCGACGCTAAACAGCAACGATTAATTCTGGCTCCGACTCGGTTCTGATCCACTTTTGTCGGCTCAAAGTTCCACGAATAAACCGAAGGAAATGATTCATGAGCAGTGAAGACGACACTTTGAGAACGTTCACGTCAAGTCGTCCTCGCAGGAGGTTCCAGCGAGTTCTGGATCAAACCGAGCTGTTGGTGTTTGTGCAGAGTCGGCAGAAAACTGTCGACACAGAAGCAAACTCCAGGGAGAAGAAATGAAGGAGAAATCAGTCACGAAGAAAAGATATTTATATATTTTAAAAAAAAGGTTTTGGAAGTATTAGAAGTACAAATTGAAGTGGATAAAATAAAAAAATATCTATATTTTTAAAATGCTTCTATTGAGAAAATGTCAAAAAATTAAAATAATTTAAAACAAAGTAGTTTGAAAAGGTTTTGAAAATGTCATCAGCAAAAAATGATTGAATTCGAATTAAATTAGTTTAAAAAAAACCTTGAAAAGATCATGAATTTGAAATACTGTACTGCAATAAAAATGAAGATATTTTTAAAAATACTTTACATTTGTTAAAACCGGTACATTTTGCAATATTATTGAGTTAAAATGAAAATGATTTAAACAAATAATATTTTTTTAAAGATTTATAATTTGAAAATAAACGGAGTGAACATGATAATCATTCAAACCTAATTATTAAAAAATGTTTTGAAAAGATGTAAAATGTTAAATATTGTAAGTGAAAATCAACTTATTCGAAACAAAATAGTTCCAAACAGGAGTAGAAAAGATTAAAACATTTAAAATGTAAAATTTAAAATAAAAATAATTAAGACAAAATTGTTAAATGAATTTTTTTTTTTTAAACGTTTTAAATATTGCAGGTAAATTTGAAAATCCAACCGGAACAGCTCAAATAAACATATAGAAACGATGTAAACTTTGAAATATTAGCAAAATAAAATGTTATTATTTGAAACTAAAAAAACAAAAACATTTTGAAAATATGTCAAATTTGAAATTCAGCAAATAAAAATGTTATACTTCAAACAAAAGAGTTTGGAAAAGAGTTAAAATGATGCTAGTAAGTGAAATATAATTTAACATATAAATATTCTTCAGGTATTTTCTAGAAACTCAAAGACAAACTGATCACTGGAGACCATGTGACACCAGAGCAGCAGCTGATTGGCTGCTGAAGGCAGATAAACCTCACCTGATGTTTTCGTCTCCAGGGACGTCTGTGTCGACGCCAAAGAAGATGAAACGCTGGTTTATTCTTCTGATGTTTGAGCCATCGATCCTCGCGGGAGTTTAACCGACAAACGTTCAGCCAAAGATGTTTCTGGGATCCATTGTTTTTCCTGACAGTTGAATCAACGTTTCTTCAAAAGATTATATTCATGATCCAAATGCTCTTAATACTTAACGTTATGTTTTACAAAATAAAAGCTATTTTTCTTGTATATACAGTATATATATATATATATAAAAAAACATGTACATGTTTTCCCAAGTGCACTGTTTCTATAAGTGACACCGCAGACAAGAGATAATCACTCAAATCCATGCAGGAGCCGAGGTCTGCAAACACAGTTTGATTTCCTGATAGTTAGACAGTAGTTAACTTAACTTACCACCTTGTAACACATCATTTATTATTATTATTTATTATTTGATTGGCTAGGCTAGTTAGAAAATATATGTAGTAGTCCACCTAGTTAGTGGCCAGGCTAGATAGATAATATATTTCCTAGCCTAGCTAGTGGTAGTCATTTCCTCTAACTAGCCTAGCTGGTGGCTCAACTACCTAGTGGATAGCCTACTTAGAAAACACATTTCCTCCAACTAGCATAGTGAATAGCACACCTAGCTAGTGGCCGGGCAAGAAAGATAACTAGCCTAGCCTAGCTAGTGGTTGTTATTTCCTCTAACTAGCTTAGTTAGTGGCGCAACTAGCTAATGGATAGCCCAGTTAGAAAATACATTTCCTCCAACTAACCAAGCAAATAGCACACCTAGCTAGTGGCTAGGCTAGATAGAAATTACATTTCCCTAGCCTAGCTAGTGGCGCAACTAGCTAGTGGATAGCCTACTTAGAAAATAAATTTCTTCTAACTAGCCTAGCTAATAGCACACCTAGCTAGTGGCCAGGCTAGATAGATAACTAGCCTAGCCTAGCTAGTGGTAGTAAGTCCCTCAAACTAGCCTAGCTAGTGGTGCAACTAGCTAGTGGATAGCCTACTTAGAAAATATAATCCTTTAACTAGCCTAGCTAATAGCACACCAAGCTAGTGGCTTGGCTAGATAGAAAATATACTTGCTAACCTAGCCACTAGCCAGGTTAGTAAGTATATTTCCAACACTTATAACACTTCGATCTTTCTGCATGTTTTAGATCAAAACGTAAATTGTTTAAATCTACAATGAAAAAATTATTTCTAATATCGAATTATTATAAGTGTTGAGAGTCGAAGTTAGGAGGAAGTAAAAATGAAATTCTTCCAGGAACGATACAAATATAAAAATAGATTCATGTTCTGAGAGCGAAACGTATTATTCCAGGTTTACTGTGTTCTAAAACAGCTACATTTTACAAAGAAGAACAAGTACATCTACGCTCTGAGTCGCTCTGAGTCACACACAGGTGAACGAGTCCTCGACTCGACATTGTCGATTTGTAACTTTTAAAAAAAAGAAGAAAAAAGTACAACAAAAATGGATTTTATTGGAGAAGTCGTGAGATTATTTACATCTGAGTTGAATAAATATAAATAAATAGTAAATATTGTCAGCAACAACAATCAAACGACAAACGTTTGTTTTTACACAAACCTGTCAGTCATAACATGTGTGTGTGTGTCACACACTCGTCATCGTCCAGGAGTGTGTGTGTGTGTGTGTGTGTGTGTGTGTGTGTGTGTGTGTGTGTGTGTGTGTGTGTGTGTGTGTGTGTGCGCCTGACCTCGGCCGGAGGTTAAATCTCAGTCAGACGAAGAACTTTTGTTTTTTTTTCCATGGACGTTGGTAGCGTCAGAGAGGAAGTCCTGGTTGTCATGGTGATGAACCGTCGCACACTCGCGGCTACGATACGTCTTTTTCCTGCGGTGGACGACGCAGGCGCTGACGGCGAGGACGGTCAGGAGCACGAAGACGACGGTCGCCATGACGCCTGAAACACAAATCATTCTAAATTGGACTCTCTGGGATGGATTGATGGAGACTGACAAAAGATAAAAGATTCATTGATTGTGTCAGTGGAGTTTCGTTGTAATATTTTGAGTAAAAATGAAAATGATTTAAATAAATAGTTTAAAGAAATGTTTTTTTTTTTAATAATTGTTGATTAAATTTTATTTAAAAATGTTGAAATATTGTGAGCAAAAATGAAAATAATTCAAACATAATAATTTTAATAGTTTTAAAAAAAAAAAAAAGGATAACATTTTAAATATTATCGAATTTAAATTAACATTTAAAATAGCTAACAGACATTTTCTTAAGAAGTGTAAAATTAGGTAAGTAAACGTTTAACTAACTAAATCAAAAATAGTTCAAATATGTTTTTTAAGGTTTTATGTATTGAAAGTATGATTTAAGAATGATGGATAAAATGTAAGTAATTCAAACAAAATAAATAAATAAAAAGGTTTTGAAAATATAAACTTAAATAGAAGTAGAAAAATTGCAAGGAAAAATAAAAAAAAATGAACAAAAAAGGTTTTAAAAGATTTTTGAAAAGTTGTAAAATTTGAACAATTGTTTTTTATAGTTATTCTACCGTCGTACCTGCGATCAGAGCCGAGCTGGAGTGGACAGTGTTGACCAGAGGTCGACCGGAACTGGACGAACCAGCAGGATCTGCAGCAACAGAGACGGTGACGACAGCAGCTTCACACGACCAGTGAGACGTCGCGATGCGTCGTGATGTGTCGTGATGTGTCGTGATGTATCGTCACCTGACACTCGTCCAGTCGTCTCGGTCGTCCGGTCGGACTCATCAGAACCACAGCTGGACCTGAGCAGTGAGCCGCGGACCTGGACCACCCCTGAGTCCTCGAGCAGCGCCGCCTTCAGAGGAGCGACCCGGTTGAAGAGCACGGACGACAGACACCCGCTGAAACCCGAGGAGACCAGACGGGCCGAGTCCCGGTCCAAGTGGGAGGAGTCTAGAGACGACACGATACTGAGACTCTCTCGGGTTTGTTGGACTCGAACCTTCAACTCACCGTAGACTCGGCCGAGCAGCAGCTGCTTCACGGCGCTGAGATCCGGAGCCGACGTCAGATTGAACACCTCAGAGTCCTGATCCACCTGCAGCAACAGCGACACCATGTGGACGAAAAGTTGACGTTTAAGGGAATGTTGACTTGGCAAAAATAAAAAAAAATGGTGTGAAAAAAGCTAAAAATAGTTTACATAAATTAAAAAAAATACAAGTTTAAGAAAATACTAATTTATTAATTTTTAAAATACACTGAACAAAAATGTTACAATAATTGTCTGTTCATAAAATAGTTCTTTAAGAAAAAATAAAATAAAAACTTAATTTAGCACAACTCACTAAAATGTTATAATGATAAAATATATTTATTTATTTCAATTATTTTTTCATAAAATAAACAAAATAAAAATTGGGGGAAAAAATAAAGTAAAAAAAATATTCACAAAAATATTTAAAAAAAAATGTAATCCTGAATAAATAATAAAACTGTAAAAAAAAGTATAATTTGAAAAATGCACAATAATATATATAACAGAAAAGAAAATGTGGGAAAAAATACTAAAATGCTTGAAAAAGGAAATT
This sequence comes from Callionymus lyra, assembly GCF_982586985.1. Taxonomy (NCBI): domain Eukaryota; kingdom Metazoa; phylum Chordata; class Actinopteri; order Syngnathiformes; family Callionymidae; genus Callionymus; species Callionymus lyra. Next base: position 16,533,536 of record NC_141833.1, read on the forward strand.
TCCAGGAATTTCCATAAATGTGAACATGATGCGAAAAAAAAAGTCTTGTTCCTGAAAAATAAATTGTATTCTAATAAAAAAGTAAAACTTGAAATGGTGAAAAATGATTAAAATAATAATGAGCAGACAAAAAATCTGGAGAGAAAAAAAGTGGTTTCCTTCGATAAAAAATCAAAATGTAAAAAATGTAGAAAATACCAGAAAATAAATGCAGGAAGTAAGAATTGCATTGAAATTGACGAATGTTGAAAATAATGAATCCAGAATTATAAATATATATAATAATTAAAGAGAAAATCATTGACCTGCAGCTCAACAGTGTCCAAGCGTCGCTGCAGCACCAGCGAGTGCATCTGTCCGTCAATCATACTCGTGGCTCGACTGAGAAACACCTGGACGTCTGTGCTGCTGATGTATCGAACCTCCAGACCTCCTGAGGACACACAACAGACACACAACAGACACACAACAGACACACAACAGTCACACAACAGACACACAACAGACACACACCACTGAAGAGAGAGTCCTCCACACAGAGTCACACCAGTGCTGCAGTAAACGACATCAGCAACTCTGGGATTTCTTTGAACACTTGAGCTTAAGTGAGTTTACGACCGAGTCAGACTTAACGTCAACTTCTCTGCGGGTCATTAACACGGAGCAGGAAATCAATCCTGATAATCCTGCTGATGCTTCGACGCTGAAAACATTCACTCGCAAGGAAAATGTTATTATATTGTTATATGTTTTTCATTCTAGACTTGAAACTTGTTTATATTTATATGATGATCATCAGAACGTTTTGAGAACCTTTTGTTCAAACAATAATAATCATCAAACACTAGAGTAAATATAGACAAAATAGACAAGGCAACAATAATAATAATAATAATAATAATAATATAAATAATAATAATAATAATGATGATAATGGTAATAATTACAGAAAATATCCAAAAACATATTCAGAAATCTTAAAAACAAGAAAATAAAAATATAACCGAAAAAAAAAGAAAATATATACTTAAGAAATATTGTAAATTATAATGGAAATATAAGAAAATATAATAATAATAAATTCTCTATTAAATGAGATTTTTAAAAAATATACTCCCCCCCAAAAAAACAAGTACAATATCACAACAATAAATATATATAAAATGTTATATTTAAAAAAATATATAAAATTGTAAGAAAAAAAAAGAAAAAAGAAAACAAAATTTAGCTAAAGATCAGAACATGTGTATATATTGTCTTTATATATATATATACATTTTTATATAACTTATAAAATATAAGTGAAATAATTAATCCAACAAATGATTGAACACAATAAAATGATTAAAGTTTTTAAAATTCTTAAAATAAATGCAAAAAACATGGAACGTGGAAGAAACTTATGTTAAAAAATAAATAAATCAGTTTTGGAAAAAAAATAAAAAAGCACAAAATATCCTGTAAAAACAACAGGTTTGTTTAAAAAATAATGAAAAAAATCTATATGCAAAAAAAAAAAACTGAAATAAAAAATTATATTAATGAAATAATTGGAAATGATGATTCGACTAAAAATGATGAAATAATGCAACAAAAAAATCCTGCAAAAATAACTGGTTGCAAATGTAAATATATGAAGATATTAACAATAAAAACGTGAAGATCAGAAGCTTCAACACGAGTCTCACCGTGTTTGTTGAGGACCAGGGCGAGGAACTCTCTGTAGTAGGAGCTGACGTAGAGCAGCAGAGCTGGACTCTGGCTGGTCCTGAAGCTCAGAGACACGTTTTCTCCGCGCAGCGTCATGTCGGAGTAGATGGAGGACGGAGCAGCACTGATGTTCCTCATCAACTCGTACGGCTCCTTGAAGGTGTAGCTGACGGAGGTCTGCGGGGAGAAGCTGGCCGACACCTCTGGACCATGAGGAGGAAACAAACACATGCTAACCATTAGCTGAAGCTAACGAGAGCAACTTGAGGTTTGGTTCTTTATTTTAGTGTCATGGTTCAGTATTTTCTTTAGAATTCTGCTTCTAAGATCCACCATTTTGACTTTCCACTAACTTTAGACCCCCAGACAATTGCTAATCATTTAGCTGAAGCTAACAAGAGCAACTCGAGGTTCACAGTTTGGTTAATTATGTGTGTCATTGTTCAATATTTTGGCTGTTCTTTACTTTTAATTCTGCATTTAAGATTCATCATTTTGACTTCCCAATAAAATTAGACCCATCAAGATTTTGTTTTAATTGAGTAGGTGAAGCTAACTATGGCAACTCTCAATGCAATCGTACACATTTTGGTCTCATTGTTGGCTATTTTCTTTGTTTTGTTTTCAATTCTGCATCTGAGATCCACCATTTTGACTTTCCACTAACTGTAGACCCCTCAGACGATACTTTTATCATTTAGCTGAAGCTAACAATAGCAAGTTAAGGTGCAACGATATACAGTTTGGTCCTTTTTTGGTGTTATATTCAATATTTTGGTTGTTTTGTTTTCAAATCAGAATCTAAGATCCACCATTTTGACTTTCCACTAACTTTAGACCCACAGACGATTTCTTATCTTTCAGCTGAAGCTAACTATATCAACTTAAGGTTCACAGTTTGGTTCCTTATTTTGCTGTAATATTCAATATTTCAGTTGTTTTCTTTTCAATCCTGCATCTAAGATCCACCATTTTGACTCTCCACTAACATTAGACCCCCGTCCAACCATTGACCTCTCCAGGGACGGAGGCAGCACCTGTCTGGCAGAAGACTCCGGTGTAGGCCGAGCGGCTGCAGTCGCACTTGAAGCCGTTGTCTCGCTCCACACAGCGGCCCTGGTTCCGGCACAGGTGAGCGTAGCTGCTGCAGTGACCCGGGCAGCCCGGGTGAACTCCAGGCGTGATCCTGGCCCGTTCCTCCAGGTCCAGGGTCGCCCCGTTCAGCTGCAGGGAGCGGATGCAGCCGCGGAAGCCTTTCTGTCTGGACGCCGTTCCTCCTGAGGACACCAGACATGAGTTAGCGCCCCCTGCTGTTGGCTGTGGTTCATCATTCATCAGCAGGTGATGTTAAGAAGATCCAACTCTAGGAAGAAACTCATGAATAAACATGTTGCTGCTGCTGCTGCACATGTTCAACAACCTGATTTACTGACGGTTCTGTTTCCTCATCTCTACCTCTGTGGCGATTCACACACATATAATTATGTACACAACTTTCATGCACACGTTCATATTAATGTACACATTATGCTCGCACATGTTTATATTTATGAACACAACTTTCACACACACTTTTATATTCAAATACATAACTTATGCACACCTTCCTATTAAGCACAATTTTGATGCACATGATTATATTAAAATTCACAACTTTCACGCACACGTTCATATTAATGTACACATAATTCACGCACTTGTTTATATTTTAACTTTATTACTAAAATTAACTTTTTTACTCACACATTTACATGGTTTTTTTGCACATGTTTATATTAAACTACACAATTTTGATGCACATGTTTATATTAAATTATACAACTTTCACGCACATATTTATATTAAACTACACAATTGTGATGCACTTGTTTATATTAAATTATACAACTTTCACGCACATATTTATATTAAACTACACAATTTTGATGCACATGTTTATATTAAATTACACAACTTTCACACACATATTTATATTAAACTACACAATTGTGATGCACTTGTTTATATTAAATTACACAACTTTCACACACATATTTATATTAAACTACACAATTGTGATGCACTTGTTTATATTAAATTATACAACTTTCACGCACACGTTCATATTAATGTATGCATAATTCACGCACTTGTTTATATTAAAATACACAACTTTCATGCACATGTTTTCTGATGTACACAACTTTCACGCACACGTTTATATTAATGGACACAACTTTGCACAAAATTGAAATACACATTATTCCACACATTCATATTAACATAAATATGTTTCACGCACAGGTTACTATTATCTTGCACACTTTTGATCCACACATTTATATAAAATTAGACAACTTTTTTACTCACACATTTACATGTTTTTTTTGCACATATTTATATTAAACTACACAATTTTGATGCACATGTTTATATTAAATTACACAACTTTCACGCACATATTTATATTAAACTACACAATTTTGATGCACTTGTTTATATTAAATTATACAACTTTCACGCACATATTTATATTAAACTACACAATTGTGATGCACATGTTTATATTAAATTACACAACTTTCACGCACATATTTATATTAAACTACACAATTTTGATGCACATGTTTATATTAAATTACACAACTTTCACGCACATATTTATATTAAACTACACAATTGTGATGCACTTGTTTATATTAAATTATACAACTTTCACGCACATATTTATATTAAACTACACAATTTTGATGCACATGTTTATATTAAATTACACAACTTTCACGCACATATTTATATTAAACTACACAATTTTGATGCACATGTTTATATTAAATTACACAACTTTCACACACATATTTATATTAAACTACACAATTTTGATGCACATGTTTATATTAAATTACACAACTTTCACGCACATATTTATATTAAACTACACAATTGTGATGCACTTGTTTATATTAAATTATACAACTTGCACGCACATATTTATATTAAACTACACAATTGTGATGCACTTGTTTATATTAAATTATACAACTTTCACGCACATATTTATATTAAACTACACAATTGTGATGCACTTGTTTATATTAAATTATACAACTTGCACGCACATATTTATATTAAACTACACAATTGTGATGCACATGTTTATATTAAATTACACAACTTTCACGCACATATTTATATTAAACTACACAGTTGTGATGCACTTGTTTATATTAAATTATACAACTTTCACGCACATATTTATATTAAACTACACAATTTTGATGCACATGTTTATATTAAATTACACAACTTTCACGCACATATTTATATTAAACTACACAATTTTGATGCACATGTTTATATAAAATTATACAACTTTCACGCACATATTTATATTAAACTACACAATTGTGATGCACATGTTTATATTAAATTACACAACTTTCACGCACATATTTATATTAAACTACACAATTGTGATGCACTTGTTTATATTAAATTATACAATTTTCACGCACATATTTATATTAAACTACACAATTTTGATGCACATGTTTATATTAAATTACACAACTTTCACGCACATATTTATATTAAACTACACAATTTTGATGCACATGTTTATATTAAATTACACAACTTTCACGCACATATTTATATTAAACTACACAATTTTGATGCACATGTTTATATTAAATTACACAACTTTCACGCACATATTTATATTAAACTACACAATTTTGATGCACTTGTTTATATTAAATTATACAACTTTCACGCACATATTTATATTAAACTACACAATTGTGATGCACATGTTTATATTAAATTACACAACTTTCACGCACATATTTATATTAAATTACACAACTTTCACGCACATATTTATATTAAACTACACAATTGTGATGCACTTGTTTATATTAAATTATACAACTTTCACGCACATATTTATATTAAACTACACAATTTTGATGCACTTGTTTATATTAAATTATACAACTTGCACGCACACGTTCATATTAATGTTCACATGATTCACACACAGCTATATATTAATGTACATACGTTCATTTTCACGCACACGTTCATATTAACGTTAAGAACATATAAATAATTATGAAACATGTGAGAAACATATAAATATATAATAAAATACTGAAGCAGGTTCCAGTGATTAATTCAGAAGTAGCTTCAACATCAGCAACTCTGGACTCGTTGAACCGACTCATGATGTTCATCATCATCATCACTTTGAGAAGCTTCAGTATTTCCTTCACACTCGTCAGACGCATGAATCATGGATGGAGGTCACAGCCTCACAGTCTCACAGTCTCACAGTCTTGCAGGAACTTCTCGTCCCCGAGCGCGTGATTACATCCCATAAATGCTTCATCGTCTCCTGAATAAACCAGTCGTAGCGATCCTGGAGAACCTCAGTGACGGTCCTGAAGGTCCTGAAGGTCCGGAGGCTCCGGGTCAATATTGATGAGTGAGATCATCAGATAATCCAGCCCTGGATTAACGTGTTTACTCGGGATTACCTGGTTATTATCGTGACTCACCCACGAACAGTTGACTGTTGAGCTGCAGCTGCTCGCGCGCGTCCGTCCGCCGCGTCTGCGCCGGGAGCTCGTCCACCTGCAGCGTCGCCTCCTTCACGTTCCTCTCGGCTCGGACCCGGTGCCAGCGGTCGTCGTCCAGCCGGGGGCCGGAGACGAGCCGGACCTCCAGGGGCCCGGAGCCCACGTCGAAGGAGAAGACCACCTGAGAGGAGGCTGAGAGGACGTGATGTTTACACCGTTGTAGAGGATTTATGAACAAAGTTTCATCTGAATATTGAACATTTAAATGTTGAAACGTTTATCTTTTTACATTAAAAGTTTGAGGTTTTTTTAGCATTAAATCATTTAAAAACAAATGACATAAAAAAGTTTATAGATAAATATTTTCTTTACACATAAAGTTTGATATTCAAATTCCAGTCACAAATATATTTTCTAAATTCAAAATGGTTTCATTCAAAGTGTTTTAAATTCAATATTAAATGTTATAAAAGTGTCTCCAGACATTACTAGAAGAGAACCGAGCGACTTGGTTCAACATGATTGTACTAGAAGTTTTTTGCTGTCATAAAGTTGTATTTGTTGTGGTATTTACATTTCTGTTGTAGTATTTCTCATATTATTTATATTTGTTGTAGTACTTATATTTCTGTTGTAGTATTTGTTATAGTACTTATATTTCTGTTGAAGTATTTGTCATATTATTTAAATGTGTTGTAGTACTTTTATTTCTGTTTTAGTATTTGTCATATTATTTATATTTGTTGTGGTATTTATATTTCTGTTGTAGTATTTCTCATATTGTTTCCATTTGTTAATTAATATTCCTTCTTCCTTTTCCTCTTCTTCTTTTTCTTCTCCTTCTTCTTACTATTCTTACTCTACTTCCTTTTCTTATTCTTTCTATTCTTATTCTTTTTCCTTTTCTTCTCCCTATTCTTCCTATTCTTCTTCCTTTTCATCTTCCTTTTCTTTTTCCCTTTCTTCTCCTTATTCTTCCTATTCTTCTTCCTTTTCATCTTCCTTTTCTTCTCCTTCTTCTTCCTCCTATTCTTCTTCCTTTTCTTTTCCCTCTTCTTCTTTTTCTTTTCCTTCTGCTTACTATTCTTACTCTATTTCCTTTTCTTATTCTTTTTCCTTTTCTTCTTCCTTTTCTTTTTCTTTTTCCTTTTCTTCTCCTTATTCTTCCTATTCTTCTTCCTTTTCATCTTCCTTTTCTTCTTCCTTTTCTTTTTCCCTTTCTTCTCCTTATTCTTCCTATTCTTCTTCCTTTTCATCTTCCTTTTCTTCTCCTTCTTCTTCCTCCTATTCTTCTTCCTTTTCATCTTCCTTTTCTTCTTCCTTTTCTTTTTCCTTTTCTTCTCCTTATTCTTCCTATTCTTCTTCCTTTTCATCTTCCTTTTCTTCTTCCTTTTCTTCTCCTTCTTCTTCCTCCTATTCTTCTTCCTTTTCATCTTCCTTTTCTTTTTCTTTTTCCTTTTCTTCTCCTTCCTATTATTCTTCCTTTTCTTCTTCTTCTTCTTCCTATTCTTCTACTTCTTCTTCCATTTCTTCTTCTTCTTCTTCCTTTTCTTCTCCTTCCTTTGCTTCTCCTTCTTCTTGGTCCTGTCTGCAGTGTTGTGCGAGCGAGTGCACGCGTGAACCATAAGCTCCGCCTCTGATTGACTGTCTGACCTTTTTATCGTGTCTAATTAGGCAGAAAGAAACGACTGCGCCGCTGAAGGACGGGCCTGCAAAGGTCAGACGCGATGAGTGGAAGGTCAGCGTCGTGATGTCAGAACTCTGCATAAACATGTGAGAAATCATTCCGAGTCCTCAGGTTGGCGGTTCAACTCCGAGTATAAATCCACACGTCAACACGTGGGTATAATCCGGATTAAATCCCGGACTCACCGCTCATCTGGATCCTGATGAAGTCCTTGATGCCGAGGACCTCCAGGAAGACTCCGGAGGACGCGTTGGTTTTGAAGAGGAAGGAGACGTCGAGGCTCAGGGCGGCCTGGACGCTCGGGAAGTGGAGGTATGACGTCTCCTGGTGGAAGAACGCCGCGTTCCAGAAGCTCTCTGGAGGATCAAACAATTTGGATCAGATTATAATCTGTCCCTGCGGCGGCCATCTTGGTTTTAACGAAAAAAGGGCTAAAATGGCGGACGTTAAGGGTGGAAAGTGTCCATCCATCCACACTCAATTTTCACACTCATTGCACACTACATTTTCGAACACTGCTAACTGAGACGCACTAGTGCACTCAAGTACACAGCAAGGGTTTACTTTCTCTTACAACAACTGGCCAGTAGGTGGCAGTGCACGGAAGTATACTAGGGCCATCGGAATATTAAATAGTTGACATTTTTTAGTGAAATAATGTTGTTCTTTTAAGCATTACATTATTTTTTGGAATCATTTAATTCAGTTATTTCTATATTTAAAGTTTGTCTTTTTGTAATTGAACAATTTCTTTTTTTATATATTTAAAAAATATATATATATATTTTTTTACACTTAGCGTTTGATATTCTAATTCCAATAATGAAAAATATTCTTAATCATTTTTGATTTTTTCATTTGTATCCTTTTATATTCAATATAAAAAAGACTTGATCTCCGATCTCGGTTAATTCCTAAGCAGCCAACATTTTATATTAGAATTTAAAAGACTATGAATGAAAAAATGTTGAATTTAGAAAAAAAAAAGGAGTAATTAATGGAATAAAAATATCAAACTCTACGTGTAATTAAAAAAAAAATGTAATCATTAAAAAAATTAAAACAATTAAACTTTTCAATATAGAACATATTGAAATAAATTATTTTTAAATATAAATTAAATGTCAATCATTAAAATAATTAATTAAAGTATTTTTTAATAGAATTAGTAGCATTTGTCATACTACTTTTATTTGTTGTATTAATTGTAATATTTCTGTAGTATAAAAATATTCCTATCAGTAAAATTCCTCGTATTCAATAAAAAAAAGTTTTTTGTTTCAACATTTGAACTTACTGTCTCCATGACAACGCAGCGGTCCCACCTGGTACGCCGCCTCCGACCCGGGCCTCCTCACGTCCCCCAGAAGCAGCGACCTGACGGGGAGACTGTCCTTCCGGGTCAGCAGGCCCGAGTCTTCCTGCCTGGAAAAGGGAAGAAATCGGAGTCGGTTCTCTTCGTCCACGTGGTGGTCGCGGTGGTATTTCTGTGTACTGAACGTAGTACCACTCCATACGGTCGGCGTCGCAGTTGCAGTAGTGCTGCGTGTCCACGCAGTCGCCCTGAAGGCCACACGAGCACTGCTGACTCCCCGGCTGAGCTCCGGCCCAGTACGTCTGCAGCTGACCCGGACCGGCCCCCCCGAACCACCAGCTGAACGGGGACCCCTCTGAGGATACCAGCAGTCAGTACGTGTGTAGTATCATGTACACTGATGAGTATTACCACCAATGTGAGAACATACAAAGATTTAAACAAAGTGTTTCAGTAGTATTTGCTATATTACTTGTATTTATAGTAGTCTAGTATTCCTAGTATTCTAGTATACTTGTTGTATTTGCCATATTACATTTTTGTAGTATTATTATTATTTGTCTAGTTGTTATAGTATTTTGAAGTAATTGTTACAGAAATTGTATTTTTCATAGTAGAATGTTTGTAGTATTTGTCATTATACTTTTACTTTGTGTAGTGCCAGTAATACTTTTGTAGGATTTGACATATTACTTGTAGTATTTGACATGTTACCTGTATTTTTGTAGAACTAAAATAGTTTTGTAGGACATATAATTAATTTATACCTTTTATTGGTTGTAGTATTTGAATTGAATAATATTTTTATTATTTGTCACAGTAGTTCTATTATTTTTCATTTTACCTGTAGTTTTTGTTAGATTACTATCATTTGTTGAAGTACTTATGTTATTTTTGTTTTTGTAGTATTTGTTTTGTAGTATTTGTGATATGTCTTGTATTTGTTGTAATCTTTACCATTTCTTGAGGATTTCTCATTTGTTATAGAACTTGTAGTAGTTTTGGAGTATTTGTCATAGAACTTGTACAAGTATTTGCATATTATCATTATTTGTTTATTTGTAATAGTATATTGAAGCAATTGTTATATAACTTGTATTTTTAATAGTACTTTTAGAATTGTTGTAGTATTTTTCATTATTCTTGTAGTATTTGCCTTATTACTTGTATTTTTGTATTACTGGTATAATTTCTAATGAATTTGTTATAGTACTATTTAGTATAATATTTAGTTACTATATGGTGATATTTTTTTGTAGTATTAGTAATATTATTTGTTTTTGTTATTGCACCTAAAATAGTTTTTGTAAGGATTTAATATATACATTGTATTGGTTTTAGTACTTTTTTTTAACATGTTATGTAACAATATTTGTTCTAGTATTTGTCATATTACGTGTATTTGTTGTAGTTTTTGTGTTTAGTAAAGAAAAGGTTTGAAAGCGTCGATTGCTGTGAGTCGAGTCACATGAGTTGCTTGTAAAGGTTTCGTCGACTCAGCTCTTCTTTCTACAGTAAAATAGATTCTAGTTGTTTCTCTATTCGTCCTTCTGCACTTTCACTCGCTCCATTCATCATCCTGTTCACAAGACCCAACACAGAAGTACTACATGTTTTTACTCTTGAATTTTTGTAGGATTTCAATAGTTCTTGTTTTATTTGTATAAGTACTTGCTGTACTATTCTCATACTATATGTTGTTGTATTTTTGTAGTATTTGACAAAGTACTTGTTGGTTGACACGTGGTAGTACTTGTTATAGTACTTCATATTATTATTATATTATCATATTACTTGTATTTGGTGTATTACATGAAGGGTTTTTGCCGTATTTGCAACTTGTATTTTTTATAGTATCAGTCGTAGTACTCATGGCTGTATTTGTTGTGGTTCTCGTTTTTCAGTATTTGTTGTGGATCACGTTATACTATTTTCTTTAGAAATGTTCATCTTGTTTTTTTTTGTAATTATTGTATTTGTGGAAATACATGTTGTTGTATTTGTTAGTACTTATGTGTAGTAAATAAGTGTAATATTTGTCATAGTAATTGTTTCATCATTGCATTATTAGTCAGAGGTCTTCAAGTATATATCGTAGTACATGTTGAAGTATTTTATGTGATACACTAGTAGTAAAATTGTATTTGTATTGAAGTATCCCTTGAGGTGCTGAATATACTACTAGCTGTTGAAGAATCAGAAATAATCACAGCTGTAGTACCTTAATAGAAGATGTAGTTGGATGAGAATTGTGGTCATAGTATTTCTGTGGTAGTATCAGAAGCAGTACACAAATAAAAATGATATATATATTTTTTAATAATAGTATGAGTAGAGCGAAAATACATATATTTTTCTTAAGTAGTATTTGATAAAACAGGAATAAGTATTTTTACAATATACTTTTATAGTAGTTATAGTAACAGAGGTATAAGTATAATCTAGCGTAGATACTAGTATGTGGTAATTGATGAAGTTTTAGTAGTTGTAGTAGTATTTTGATGAACTACAGTGAGTGACAGGTGACAGGTGGTCACATGACGTGAGAAAGCACCTGGCGTGTTGAGGAGGCGGGACTTCCTGCAGCGGTAGGTGAGCTCCTGCTCGCAGTGCTCTGATTGGCCGATGGTCGCCAGCAGCTGCTCCTCCTCCAGCAGGTAGTCCAGGTGGATGGAATGTTGGTTTCCTCCCCGAGAAGGTCGAACTGGGGTCAACTCGGTGTTGTTGTGCTCCAGCACTGTCCACGTGTCGCCCTCTGGTGGTGACACACAGAACTCAGAATACAAAGGTTGATAAACGTCTTGGAAAAATGTATAAAAAACAACAACAATAAATCGAACAACTAGAACAATTACTATGACAAATACTTTAAAAAGTACTTAAAGTACTACGAAAACAGAACAAGTTCTTCAACAAATGCAAATGATGTGACAAATACAACAAAAATACAACAAATACTAGAACAAATAGAAATTATATGACAAATGATAGGAAAAATACTTTTAGTTCTACAAAAAATTTCAAATTAGAAATACGACAAATCATACTACAAATACTGGAAAAAATATAAGTAGTATGACAAATTCTCCTAAAATACTAAAAAAATAGAAATAGTATGCCAAAAAATACTACAAATACTACAACAAATACAAATAATATGACCGTTTCTACAAAATTAATTACTATAACAAGTAGTACAATGGATTCAACTAAAATAATTAAAGTTCTGAAACAAATAAAATAAATATAACCAATACTAGAATAAGTACTAGGACAAATACTCCAATAAAAACAAGCAATATGACTTGTAGTACAAAAAAAATACAGATTCTACAACAAATACCAATAATATGAAAATCCAACAAAATACTTCAAATACTAGAAAAAAAGTGGTTGTAATTTGTATGTACTTAAAGAAAAAGAAAACAAAAAAACTTGAACATTGTTTAGTCGACAACAAAGATTATTCGAGTATAAAAAAATAAAATTCAAGTGAGGAATCGAGAAGTAAAATGAAAACCACGTGAGTCACCTGTCATGTCGCAGAACACCAGCTGAGCTCTGATTGGTCCACTTCCGTCCACGTCCAGGTAGAAGCGTCCTGAGGATCTGCCGTCGTGCTTGTAGGCCTCGCAGGACTGCTGGTGCAACGCTGAGGAGCAGACATGGATCACGCAGACATGAAGGATGGCGAGCGCTGGAGGAGGTGAAGGTTCACAGCAGGAGCTTCACACCACAGTTCAGGAGTGGCGTGATGAATGGAGGACGATCCAGACTTTCTCTCGCAAACATCTTCTCTCTGTCGTCGACTTCCTGCTGCAGTTAGTGTTTCTATCGTAGAGAATCTGAAGGTGCTGCAGAATCTAAGGCTGGTCGGAGCTCCGTCATTCAGGAGAGACTCAGAGTAGAACTGGGAGGAAATTTTACATCATTTTTACGAAAGATTTATCAATATTTTATTGGCATATTTAGGTTTTCTTGTTTTTTTGCCTTTTCTTTTCCGACTTGTTAAAAAAATGTGAAATAAAATCAAAAATTGATCTTAAAATAAGATCTAAAAAAAAAAGAAAGAAAATGAATATGGGTAGAAAAAATATGTAGAAAAATAACTTTTTTTTTGTCGATAAATAAGCATTAAAATAAAGAATAAATAAATAAATAACAGGTTCATATGTAATACTAATATCTTTATAAGAGAATACTTGTTTCCCTATTTATTTATTAGAAATTAAAATCGTTTATTATATATAAACAATATAAAACGAATACTATTATTAAACTTAATACTACAATAAGTAAGTAAGTAAATAGTTTTTAGAGAGCGCTTTTCTAGACCAGGGTCACAAAGTGCTTAAATAATCAAAAAATACCCAATAAAATAATTACTTAAAAGGTCAAGACAACACCGAGTACATAAAGAAACATAAACAAAACTTTCTTTTTTTTCCAAAACTAAATTAATTTGCGGAGCCACAACACTTATATTAGTATTATATTTGTACTATACTAATATATAATACTCATATTTAAAGACATTTGAAATGTTTTTTTTTTATTTCTGAAGGAAGAAAAAGCTTAAACTACAAAAAATAAAAATAGAAAACAATTCAACGAAATTAATAAATATCTATATTGAAACTGATAAAACATAAGTTGTTTTTAAAGGTTAAATATTCATACCATATAAACATAACAAACTGAATAGAGTTGATATTCTGATCTATAACACTTACTTTAAAACATGAACTTGAAAACAATAGAGACCAAAAACATTTTGTGGCAGAGAAAGATTATCAAAGAATAAAGTGGAAAAGATTTACTCAAATGATTTTCAGTCACAGTATATATAGTGTAAGACAGAGAGGTGTAGTTACTCACGGCTGCGGCAGGTGGCGCCCTTGTAGCCGGTCTGGGAGCAGTTGCAGTGGAAGCTGGTCCAGGTCTGACTGCAGGTTCCTCCGTGTTCACAGTGGTTGAGGGAACATCTGAGAGGAGAGTCCAGAGACAAATACACAACAGTGATGATGTGTATGTGAGTGTGTGTGTCTCTGTGTGTGTGTGTGTGTGTGTGTGTGTGTGTGTGTGTGTGTGTGTGTGTGTGTGTGTCTGTGTGTGTGTGTCTGTGTGTGTCCTCGGCGTCATTAGTGTGTCCTCGGCGTCATTAGTGTGTCCTCCATCATCTCCTCCACGATTCATCTGGAGCTGCATCTTCAAACCTCCGGGCAACATTTGAACCGTTGAGAAATCTGCCGTCAAAGCTTCCTTTCATTCCCGGGCCAGAACCAGAACCAGAGACAGACGGAGACGCACAGAGTCTCCTCTGAAGGTTCACACGGACGGTCCAAGGTGTTTCAAGATGAAAACGCTCCAGCAGACTTTTATTGGAGCCTCAGACCGGATCAAAGACTCAAAGTCTTTTCCTGCATAATTAGCTCAACGTGGAGTCAGAGAAAAGATTTGCTGGGTTTTAAGATTTGTTCAGATAAAGTTGAGTTCTTTGTCTCTTCGTTTATCGACTCTTAACTCAACTCACAGACATTAACCCGTGAGTCATAGAACACCAACTCGCGGTGAGGTTGCTGTCCACCAGGTGGCGCTGTGGCAGACTAATGACTCACTCAGACTAGTGGTGTATTGGAATGATTCTGTTGATACTTATCACGATACAGGGGCAACGATACGATATATTATGATACTGTAGTAACAATTATATATGTGTAGTATTGTCGAGTACTTGACTCTGGTGTTGTAGTATTTACAGACCACATGACTCTTGACGAAGTCGTAACTGCTTTCATTTGTTTTCAAACAAAAATATGTTCAAAAATCAGCTTCAAAAGCTGCTGGAGTCACTGTATCCTCTCGTCCTCAGTCGACTGCTGCCATCTACAATTTGCACGTCCATTGTAAATTTGAAAAAGTAATTTATTTAAGACAGCCGTTATTGAAATATTAAAACTGTAAAATAACCAAGATAACAAATTAAAATATTATTGATAACAATGAGAAAAACGACAAAACAAATCGATACAATACTGTTGAATATCGATACAGTACTTCGAAGAAACATTGCGATATATCTGTATATCGATGTTTAGTCACACCCCTGGTACACACCACACATGGATTCTTAGTATCAGCGTTAATCAGGAAGTGGCTCTCACTCACTGATCTACTAAACAGGAAGTGACATCACATGACGTCAAAAACTCAATCAAAATCTTAAACACATTTAAAAAAAGGGCTTTAAATTCTGGATGAATTAAATCCGACATATTAATCTGTGTTCGTCTTCCTTCCCTGACGAACAAACATCAACTTCCCTTTTTTCTCAAAAAAACATTTTCGTTAGCTTAGCATCAACGCTAGTATTCCTCACAGACCGAATTTTGAAGTTTGACACATGTCCATCAGAATTCACTCTTCTTCGTAAAAGCGTGGACTAGAATCGCTCACGCTTTTGACCGGGTTTAACGCTTTTCAGCGCGGAAGGAAATCCAAGTGGAACAAAGTAGTTTGCGCCAGAAAAACAATCTTTTCCTCGTAATATACAAAAGCCATTTTGAGGCAGAAACACCTGCAGTGAAATTAAAAGCCTCTGCTGTGAACCTGTTTGTTCGACGGTGAAAACAGACGACGATGATTCCAGCGACTCCACTTGTTTGGAGCGAAACACCGACTCAGCAAAGTGTGGCGTCGCTGCGTGATTTTTAACCGTCGTTTATCAGCAGGAGCTTCAGCAGCTGCAGCGTCTCAGAGGATTCACCTCAGTGATGTTAGTTCAGATGGAGCTGATTTTAAACTGTTGGAGGACAATATGGGGCACGTTTGGGGCGACAAATGACTGGACTTTAAAGGTTTTTGCAACAAAACCAAGTGAAGACAGAAAAATACGGTGGCCTTGAAACGTAAACACCGAGAAAGTGAAATTTATATTATTTTATCTCCTGAAAAATATATTTGAAACGATGAAGTAATCTTTTTTTTCAAAGTTATTTTTACTCTGATTGTAAGTGTAACTATACCCGACTTACTCACCCGCGCTGAAGGAACAACAGAAGTCCAAGTACTACAAGAAATACGTAATAAGTAATATAACACATGCTAGAATAAGTACCAGGAAAAATACTACAAAAGGTGCTACAAGTTCTACAACAAGTTCTATGACAAATACAACAACCAATACTTCACTTAATGGAACAAATATAATTTCTATGACAAATTCTACTAAAATACTACAACACTAAAGCAAATAGAAATAGTAATTAAGAAAGTAAGTAATTTGTATTTATATAGCACTTTTGAAAATGACTACAAATAGTACAACAAATTCCAGTAATATAAACATTTCTATGACAAGTCATCACGAGTAACACAACAAATACGAGTAAGATGATAAATACCAGAACAAGTACTATGCTACAAATTCTACAACTTTTAAGGAAAACACCAGTGATACGAATAATATGAAAACTAGAAATACTTAATACAATTTATATGACCGATTATACGAAAGATACTGTTAGTACTCCAACAAATGTGACAAATAGGACAGAAATACTAGAACAAATACAAGTTATATGACAAATACAAAAACATAAATCCAAGTACTACTAAAAATACAACACGTTCTACAAAAAATACAAATGTTATGACAAATAATACTATAAATAACAAAATATAAGGGAACAAATATAAATCATATGCCAAATTCTACTAAAATACTACATACTATAATAAAGTACTACAGCAAATAAAAATAGGATGACAAAAAATACTACAAATACTACAACAAATACAAATGATATGACCGTTTCAGACTATTTCAAAACACAGTATACTTCAAGTACTACAATCTGTGATACGTCAAATTCTTCTAAGAATACTACAAGTTCTAAAACCAATATTATGACAAATCATACGAGTCACACAACAAATAAAAGTAAGACCACAAATACCAGAACAAGTACTATGCTAGAAATACTACAAACATACTAACACATATTTAAGAAAAATACAAATGATATGACATCATTTAATAATACCAAAACCTATTACCCAGAATGCCTTTTCTACACTTTTCTGCCTCTCTGATTCGCCATTTTGACTTTCCACTAACTTTAGACCCCGCAGAAGTTCGACAGGAAATCGGTGAAAACAACTTTGGTGCCAATCATCGTTTCCAAATCACATTATGTTGAGATATTCAGACACAACGACGTGTTTATAAAATAAATCAACTTTTTGTAGCGTCTGGTCCTCACTTCAAACGCCTCGACAAACTCTCGGAGCTCCAGCTTCATTTTTAATCTGCTCCAGACACAAACACAGACACGTAATGAGCTGGGAGTCAGACCCGGGTCACCATATTGTCTCTTTCTTTGCGCTTCGACCTGCAGAGAGAAGATCTAATCAAGAGCACTTGTTGTGATGAGAACCAGAAGCACGTCGAGGCGCCTTTAATTAAAACATCCGCAGACGCCTGAGTTTGTTTACATTTACACTTGTTCAAATTGTGTTGTTTTTGTCTTTCTTTCCAAGATGTTTTTTAAAAATCTGCTGTTATTATTATGTGAGAGAAGAAACAGGTAAGACATGGATAAACAGACATTAATAATCAAACTGAGATGATGGATTTGAACTATTTGACATCTCAATATTTAGAATTTGTCGCCGTAAAAATGTTGATCAAGTAATTCTACGTTGATTTAAATTTTGTTTTAATACTTTCAAAATTATTTTATTTATTTTACACATAGAGTTTCATATTCTAATTCCAATAATTCAAAAATAAATGTTCAAAATTCAATATTTTTCAATGAGTAGCCTTTTGAATTCAATATAAAAATGTCAGCAGACATCACCAAAAGAGCACCGAGCTACTGGATCATGTGCTTCTACGTCGTCACATGTTGTCTCATGATCTTTTTGTATCATCTGGTGACTTTATTACACAAAACATATTATACTGAATAAACAGACATGAACAATCAAACTGAGACGTATAATTATCAACCCGAAAAATATTTGGCATATTTACCAAACAAGTATAAAATGGTAGAATTTAACATTTCAAATGTTAAAACTATCAATGTTTTCATTGAAATGGTTTATTTTTTAAGCATTAAATACACTCTTACTTAATAACAATACATATGTATATATACTTTTTTTTTTGATAATAATTGAATTTCAAAATATTGTATATGTTCAAAAGTTATAAATATCTTTTTTATTTTGAATCATCATAAAAAAAAAAAAGAATATTTTACAATGAAATGTTTTTTTTACACATATCATTTGCTCGTTTTACTCCAATAATTCAAAAATAAATTTGATTATATTATTCAATATACATTATATATACATACATTTATTTTGTAGCCTTTTAAATTCACTCTAAAAAAGAAACAATTTCCTGGAGACCTCTAGAGGGATCAATAGAGTTTATCTTTCTATCTAAAACATATTGATTGTGTCTTTTTACGTCGTCACGTGATCACCGGCGCGTCACACGATTGGTTGAAAGTTCGATCAAGAAGCTCGGTACTCGTTTGATAATGTCTGGTGGTTATACCAACATTTTTATGTCGAACAAACAGACATGAATAATCAAACTGAGATGATGGATTTAACTATTTAAATATTTAACAATCATTCAAATCTGCTGTGGTCAGACCAAACCAATGGATCGGCAGGCATCACTAGTCGAGCTCACCTGTCGACGATGCTGCACATGTCCACCTGCAGCTCGCTGAAGTTCCCCTGAAGTCTCTGCTGCACCAGCACCAAGTCCACCGGCTGAAGGTCCAGCGCCAGGAGACGCATGCAGCCTTGAAAGACCCTGGAGGGGTTCGTACATCCGCCATCGTCTGCTGGACAACCTGGAGAGCAGAGACCTCCACTGTCACTCCCATCACCACCTGGTTCTCCGCTGCAGCTGTGGACCTGCTGACGCCTCGAGGAAACTTCTCTCGACCTCTGAGGCCGTGAATCCTCGCTTCGTACTTTCTTTTATTTACTGCTGGATAACTTGTGCTTTCAGATCCAGGTCTACTCTCCCCCGGCGCTGGAACCCCCTCGGAGGCCAAACACCGAAATGTGTGCTTCAATAATTTTCACCTTCAGAAAACTAAATATATTCTCGTCTTCATCTCTCTGCCTCTTAGAAGAAGAAGTGGGTCGAGATGAATAAACCAGCGAGAGTCAGCAGGAGCACAGATCTGAGCGTCCGACCAGGAGTTTATTCATCTCCACCTGTCCGGGACCCACCCCCCAAATAAAGATCCCCCTCAGCAGAGACGGGGAAGGCGGGCCGGACGGACTCTTCGCCGTCCACCGAGAGGCTCACTCCACTTTTCCCAGAATGCAGTGCGGCAGAGTGCCACTGTCCATCACAGAGCCCAGAACCTGAAAGACATACTTGGGTCAGAAGATTGTAGGAGACGGAGGTTCATCCACCAGAATATTGAATATTTAACATTTTTAAAAGTTAGAATTTACTTATTGAAATTGAAAAGTTGAATTATATATATATTTTTAAATAAATTAATAAAAATCATTGAATATTTTTTAAAGAATCATTTTTTACACATACATTTTGATTTTCTTATTCCAATAACTTCAACATATTTCTTCTAAATCCTATATATTTTAATTCATAGTGTTTTAAATTCAACATAAAAATGTTGATATAATAGTCGCCAGACATGAACAAACGAGTACCGAGCTACTTGATCCAACATTCGGTCAATCATTTAAACGTGCAGTCGATGAGTCACGTAATTGTGTGATTTGGATTCAAAAGAATACAAATGATAATATTTTGAATTTATAAAATGTATTTTTCTAATTATTGGAGTTAAAACATCAAACTGTGTAAAAATAAAACACTATGGATGTGAGAAAACACAGATAAACTAATACATTGCTATAGTTTTTACACAATACTAGTTTTTTGTTAAATAATTAAATTAAAAAAAAGTATATATATTTTCAAAACTAACACATTTTATTTAAACCTAGAGTTTCATATTGTTACAATTACAATAATTAAACAATCATTTTTCTATTCAGTATTTTGAATTCGTAGACTTTAAAATTAAATATAAAAATACTATAGTGTCACCAGAAAATACCAATAGAGTACCGAGCTAATCGTGTACTAAGATCATGTACTTCTATGTGGTCACATGATCATCTAGGTATCGCCTGATTGGCCGAAAGTTCAGATCGAGTAGCTCCGTACTCTATTAGTTATGTCTGGTGGCACTATTTTTACATTGAGTTTAAAAGGCTACAAATTGAAAAATATTGAATTAGAACATTTAATTTGGAATTAGAAAATCAAACTATGTTTAACAAAACCTTGATTTTTAAAATGTACAATTTTTAAACTTTAAAAAAATAATTAAATCTTTCATTATAAGAATCATTATTGAATGAATATTTCCCAAAAATAATCCAATGCTTAAAAACAAAAACATTCAATGATTAAAATCATTTTGGAAAAAACAACCATATTTAGGTTGTTGAAGGTTTGATTCCACGGCCAGTGTTTTGCTCACTAACCGGTCCAGAGCTCCAGCAGCTGCTGCTCCTCCTCCTGGACCTTCAGCTGCATCTTTCCCCGACTCAGCAGCAGCCAGACCACGCCCCGGCCCCCGGGCAGGTGGAAGGTGAGCAGGAGACCCTCGTGGTTCCAGGTCCTGAACTGGAACTCCACGGACAGACTCGGGCCATTTCCCCCCGGCAGTCGCAGGAAACTCCGAGGCCCCGGGAACGTCACGGCAACGGAGTCGGACTCGGCGCAGGAGAAGGTCACGTTGCCCTGAGAGGGAGGAGGAGATGATGAGGAGGAGGAGGAAGAGGAGGATTAATGAAATGAAGGAGTAGAAAATGAATATTGAGGAGCCGTGGAAGGGCTTAAGGTCTCATCAGCGAGTCTCCTTGAGGGTCCGGACGAACAGGGACAACAGGGAGGAACCAGCTGTGAAGACTCGTGTCCCGACGTGACGCTCGTGTCCAGGAGAAGAAAAGTGTTGGAACCAGGAGCGTCTGCATCAGGCGCTCGTCACATGATGTTTATTTATAGTTTTTATTCCTTTAGATCGTAAAGGAATAAAAATCAATGCATCAAATCTTATGATTCATAAAGCTTTGATTTAGTTGTTAAGATGGAACACAATTGTAAATTGAAAATTACATAAAATGAGTCAAAAAATCACATTTAAAACACTCAGAAAACGTTAATATACTAAATATTAATTAATTAATTGATCCCATGACGACATAGAAGCACACGATCAATTAGCTCGATACTCCTTTAGTATTGTCTGGTGACCAACATTTAATTTTGAATTTAAAAGACTATAAATTCCAAAGTATTGAATTTTGAAACATTATTTTTGAATTATTAGAATTAACTAATAAAACTCTGTGTAAATGTTTATTAAAAAAAAACAAAAAAACAGACTAATTCAATTTTAAGACACGCATTTTTTAATTCAGTTATTTAATAAAATAATTAAATAGTTTAAAAAAACTAATTTTCTATAAAAAAATAAAAAGTAAGTAAGTTTGAACATTTGAAATGTTTAATTAAATGATTCAATAATCTAATGACACTGATATACTTTGATAAAAACAAACAACAGTTGACCTCTGGTGACCCCACGGCCAGTTGAGTTTGATCAACGATCAATGAGTCAACAACAAAAATACACAACAAAATGTGCAAATAATTAAAAGAAAACAATAAATGTTGTTTTTAAATGAAAATGTCTTTAATATTGAGTTTGATTATTGATGTCTGTTTAGATTTCTTAATGTGGTGAACTTAAAAAATCAATTTTATTTAGATTTAAACTGTATTCAAACACAAACAGGGTGATTTTCAACGAGTCCAGATACTAAAAACGTCATTAAAAAAGCTGACTCAGCAAATCTTTGAAGAATTCCGCAGCCGACGAACGAAAGAAAACTCAGGTGACGTGTCGAGGATTGAAACGACGAAGACATTTAATGACTAATTATCTTGTTTATCTTCTCAAAAACAAGCCACAAAACTCCCGCAGCTCATCAATATGCATCAGAACGAGGAGGCAGATTTTTATTCGGGGCGTTTGCTGGGGTGTCGTTGAGCAGAGGAACCAGTGGAGACCCGTCAGGCTGAACTAAAAGCCTCTGTTATCACATCTGGACACTCGGCAGAGAGAATATTAAAAACCCCTTCTCTTGAGCGTCTTTGAACGGAGGTTACTTCCTGTGCCGGACTCTCACGGAAAAACATCTGAAGTTTTGTGAACAAAGAGCCGTGAGTGTCTCGGTCCTCGCCCTAGTTAGTTTGTTAGTGTCGGGGGGGTCGGTAGAATGGGGGCGGGGCCTTGTTAGCGGCGAGACTTCCTGTCGGAACGTCAAGAGCGTCGATATGTATTTGTGCACCTGCATCAACAAACCCTGCCGTGATCTATAAATGCTGACTCGGCTTTATTGTGTCGCCTTAAATAACTGCTGTGTGGACAATAGACTCAGGGCCCGGGGGCCACTTTTGGCCCTTTGCCTCTATTCATGCGGCCCCATGCTGTCAAACTATAAATCCGTCGTGTAGAAATGTTGATTTTAATAATTGATTATTTCATTATTATTTATTGTTTATTATAAGTAAAATCTCTCATCTTTAATCAAGTTTAATTTTTTTTAATTATATAAATTATAAAAGAAACTTAATAACTTTTATTTTATTTATTTTTGTACCGTTTTTGAAGGTCGTACCATGAATATTGTTCTGACATTAAACATTTCCATGGTGAGTAAAATCGACCCTGTACTTAAACACATCGCCTCAAATTAAAGTAGATTCATGTGTTGAAGTGTTAAGATGCTTGTGTTTAAGACCTCGTCTCTCAAGCCTCTGAGCACAGAAATGATGTAATTATCTGAGAGCTTTAACATTAAATAAGGAAATTGTTTTACAACAGACAGTTAACACGTCAATGCTAATGCGCGATTGTTAATATTAAGATATATTAAATAGCTTTTTTGGTCAAAACGACTGGATGCTAACGCTAGCCTTGTCGCTGTATCGATGATATACAATCAGACTCTTCCTGTCACAGAAAGTTCAGTAAATGTATGATTTTTATCTTAAAACTTGTTTTTTTCCACCTACCTTTACACGGATTTGTGGGTCGTTGTGTTTCGCCAGTTCGATCAAGTTGACGTCGTCGTACAACAAGTTCTCCAGGCAACCAGTGAACCTGTGAGCTCCCACTATCAGCTGGACGAAGAGGAAGAGGAAGTAGAAGAAGAAGGAAAAAAATTAGAAGCAGAAGAAGAGGACGAGGTAAAGGAAGAAGAAGAAGAGGAAGAGAACAGGCAGAAGAAGAAAACAAAGGAAGAAGAAGAGGAACAGGAAGAAGAAGAGGGAGAAGAAGAGGACAAGGAAGTGGAAAACGAAGAGGAAGAACAAGAGGTTGAGGTGAAGGTAGAGGTAGAGGTAGAGGTAGAGGTAGACGAAGAGGAAGAGGAAGTGGAAGAGGAAAAGGGAGAAGAAGAAGAGGAAGTAGAAGAGGTAGAAGAAGAAGAAGAAACATAAGAAAAATAACAAGAAGTAGAAGAAGAAGATGAAGTGGAAGAGGAAGAGGGAGAAGAAGAAGAGGAAGTAGAAGAGGAAGAGGGAGAAGAAGAAGAAACAGAAGACGAATAACAAGAAGTAAAAGAAGAAGATGAAGTGGAAGAGGAAGAGGGAGAAGAAGGAGAAACAGAAGAAGAATAACAAGAAGTAGAAGAAGAATATGAAGTGGAAGAGGAAGAGGGAGAAGAAGAAGAGGAAGTAGAAGAGGAAGAGGGAGAAGAAGAAGAAACAGAAGAAGAATAACAAGAAGTAAAAGAAGAAGATGAAGTGGAAGAGGAAGAGGAAGAGGAAGAGGAAGAGGAAGTGGAAGAGGAAGAGGAAGAGGAAGAAGAAGAGTGATTGTTCTCTGCACCAGTGTCTCTCTGTACCTTCTGGACGATCATCTCCTCCGGGATCTGGACTCTCTCCATGTGAGCGTCGACGCTGACGTTCATCCGGGAGTCGTGACGCTCCAGAGTCACATGGTGCCAGTGCTGGTCGTCCAGCAGGCTGCCCAGCGAGGCCAGAGGTCGAGGGTCAGAGGTCAAATCTGGACCCGGAGAGGAGTTTGAAGAAGGTGAGAAGACTGAACTGAATCCGCCGTGAGACATTTGAACACTTTCTCTTTACTGTAACCTCTGAAGTTTTAGTTTAGTTCCTTATCTTATCTTAAACACTCACATCTTTTAACTGTATCAACGAGAACGTTCGTCCACTTTTTTAAATCTTTTCCTCGACCTTCACAAAGTCCAAGGAAAAAAACACGTTCGAAAGCTCCTTCTTTGGGTCTTTATCTCTTTGACTTTTTTCGCAACTTTGTTTTTCGACCCCTGAGTCGAGCCAACAGCCGCCTCTTGACAACCACAACAAAACTCCCAGGTTTTTTCTCCTCGTCCCGGAGAGAGGAGCAGCGCGAGGTCATCACCCGCCGTCACCGCAGGAGATCTGCATACCAGGAGCATTAAACATGGATGAGGAGGAACAAATAGGAGGCGGAGCTCCGGAGCTCCTGCAGGAGCCTTCCATGCAACGGTGATTAAAAATGTATTAGAGCGAGAGAAGGAAGGCAGTCGATCTGAGGCGAGTGATGGATGAGTGCGTGTTTACTGATGTTGTTTTTCGTGGATGAAAGAAGCGAGGGAAGGAAAAGTTGGTCGTGAGGAGAGAGACTTCCTTCCACCCGACAGAAGCGTCTTCACTGCAGCAAAGACAACAAAAGCGCAGCGAGAAAAAAGTGCATCTCGAGTGTTTTTTTTTTTTAAAAACGTTTGCTCCGACAACGCGACACAAATCACTCGACACGGATTTGATGTCTGTTGTACTTTTGGAAAAAGTGCTGAGTCAATGTTTTTCTACATTTTTTTTCCAAGATAAGTTTTCAACATCTGCATTTGTTAAACATCACAGTCAGAGTTGAATAAAAAAAAAAGGATGTTTCAACGTCTAAACCTGTTTCAAACTAGCAACCAAGGTCAGGAGCAGAACAACATGTACAACATATACACAGCACCTTATAATACTGTGTATTTATGACCTCAAACACATTTAATGGGGTAAACAGCACTCAAATATATGTCAAACCGTACCTTTGAGTATAACTCTGTGAGGCTCCGTAGTATTACTCCACAAGACTTCTAAGTATAACTCTGTGAGACTCTGTAGTATTACTCCACTAGACTACTGATTATAACTCTGTTAGGCTCTGTAGTATTACTCCACAAGACTTGTGAGTATAACTCTGTGAGACTCTGTAGTATTAATCCACAAGACTTCTGAATATAACTCCGTGTGGATCTGTCATAGTACTCCACAAGACTGCTGAGTATTACTCTGTGAGGCTCTGTAGTATTACTCCACAAGACTGCTGAGTATAACTCTGTGAGGCTCCTTAGTATTACTCAACAAGAATTTTGAGTATAACTCTGTGAGGCTCTGTAGTATTACTCCACAAGACTGCTGAGTATAACTCTGTGAGGCTCCTTAGTATTACTCCACAAGACTTTTGAGTATAACCCTGTGAGGCTCCGTAGTATTACTCCACAAGACTACTGAGAATAACTCTGTTAGGCTCTGTAGTATTATTCCACAAGACTTCTGAGTATAACTCAGTGAGACTCTGTAGTATTACTCCGCAAGACTTCTGAGTATAACTCTGTGAGGCTCCGTAGCATTACTCTGCTGGGCTACGTAGTATTTCTTTGAGAGTACTATTACTCCCGGAGGCTTCTTAGTATAACTCTGCGAGGTGTCGTAGTATTTGTCTTTGAGGCTTTGTAGAATTTGTTCTTGAGGATTCATAGTATTACTCCACAAGGCTTCCAAGAACTACTGCACAAAGCTCCGTAATATATCTCTGCAAGCTCGTAGTATTACTCTGTGAGGCTTCAAAGTATTACTGCGCAAAGCTCCGTAGTATTGCTCTGCGAAGCTTGTAGTATTACTCTGTGAGGCTTCAAAGTATTAGTGCGCCAAGCTTCGTAGTATTGCTCTGCGAAACTCGTAGTATTACTCTCTGAGGCTTCAAAGTATTACTCCGCGAGGTTTGTAAAAAAGTGCTGAGTCACCTCGTCTGAGCAGCAGCAGCAGTTTTCCGTTCTCCAGCTGCAGCTCGACGCTCCGACCCTCTGATCCTTCAGCCGACAGTAACGTCCCAGAGTTCCAGTGAGTTTTAAACTTCATGGAGACGAATCCTCTGCTCGCTCGTCTCTTCACAGGAACGTAGATCAGACCAGAGTCGCCGTCCAGACTCATCACATCCGAGCCTGAAGATCCAGAACATTTCAAACTGAAAACATGTTGATATTCAAGGAGCATCATTTCAAAACCAATGATCGCAAGAAATCCATACTTTGCTACTGAATATTGATCAAGTATCATGAAAAAATATTGCGATATATCGGTGTATTAATACTTTCTCACAACCCTAGTATTGATATTCAACAAGATTCCAATCTTTTCTTCTTCTTTTAATTGCTTTCAAATCACATTGTATTGTATAATAGGTTTATATTTCAATTAAGTATAAAATGAAATACTTTAAATTTCTATTCATGATTAACATGCAAATATATAGAGTATTTTTTTAATTTGTTGTGTTGCAATCAAAAAAAAAATTCCTGCCAAAAATGTACTCAATAGCCCTCTTTAAAAATAATAAATTATTATTAGATTATTTTGGCTTAAGAATAAAAATGTATTTTTATCAATTCTATGTTATCGTTTATGGCTTTCAAAAAAGTGTGTGTGCATTTTAAATAAAAAAACATTATTAACATTTAAATGTTCACTGTGTTTGTTCATTTTTGAGTTGCAATTAAACTTCCGGCCACTAGATGGCAGCCATCATCATGACAGTCATTACATTTTCCACAGCTAATGGAACAATGAAATTTAGCAAGATGTCGGTCGATGACTGAGGACAAGAGGATACAGTGACTCCAGCAGCTTTTAAAGCTGATGTTTGGACATATTTTGGTTTAAAAACAAATTAAAGCAGTTACGACTGAGGACAAGAGGATACAGTCGACTCTAGCAGCTTTTAAAGCTGATGTTTGGACATATTTTGGTTTAAAAACAAATTAAAGCAGTTACGACTGAGGACAAGAGGATACAGTCGACTCCAGCAGCTTTTAAAGCTGATGTTTGGACATATTTTGGTTTAAAAACAAATTAAAGCAGTTACGACTGAGGACAAGAGGATACAGTGACTCCAGCAGCTTTTAAAGCTGATGTTTGGACATATTTTGGTTTAAAAACAAATTAAAGCAGTTACGAATGAGGACAAGAGGATACAGTGACTCCAGCAGCTTTTAAAGCTGATGTTTGGACATATTTTGGTTTAAAAACAAATTAAAGCAGTTACGACTAAGGACAAGAGGATACAGTGACTCCAGCAGCTTTTAAAGCTGATGTTTGGACATATTTTGGTTTAAAAACAAATTAAAGCAGTTACGACTGAGGACGAGAGGATACAGTGACTCCAGCAGCTTTTAAAGCTGATGTTTGGACATATTTTGGTTTAAAAACAAATTAAAGCAGTTACGACTGAGGACGAGAGGATACAGTGACTCCAGCAGCTTTTAAAGCTGATGTTTGGACATATTTTGGTTTAAAAACAAATTAAAGCAGTTACGACTGAGGACGAGAGGATACAGTGACTCCAGCAGCTTTTAAAGCTGATGTTTGGACATATTTTGGTTTAAAAACAAATTAAAGCAGTTACGACTGAGGACGAGAGGATACAGTGACTCCAGCAGCATTTAAAGCTGATGTTTGGAGATATTTTGGTTTCAAAACAAATTAAAGCAGTTACGACTGAGGACGAGAGGATACAGTGACTCCAGCAGCTTTTAAAGCTGATGTTTGGACATATTTTGGTTTAAAAACAAATTAAAGCAGTTACGACTGAGGACGAGAGGATACAGTGATTCCAGCAGTTTTAAAGCTGAATTTTGGACATATTTTGGTTTGAAAACAAATGAAAGCAGTTACAACTGAGGACGAGAGGATACAGTCGACTCAAGCACCTTTTTAAGCTGATGTTTGGACATATTTTTGTTTGAAAACAAATGAAAGCAGTTACTACTTCATCAAGAGTCATGTAGTCTGTAAATACTACAACACCAGAGTCAAGTACTCGACAATACTACACGTATATCCTTGTTACTACAGTATCAAGATATCGTTTTAATTAACCCTGTATCGTGACAGAGAAACTTGCTAATGCGTCTGCGGTGCTTCTACGGCAGGTTGAGCGCAGGACGCCACATCAGTCTTGTCAGCTGACCCGCTGATAAACGCGCTCGTGGATCTGCGGCGAATGTTTCCAAACGTCCAACAGCCATTTATCAAAATGCTTCTAATAAATGCTCCTAATCCATCTTCCTCGCCGACTGGAACACAGTCGCCGGTTCCACCTGCTGCTCCATGAATCATTCATGAGCTCGCACCAGAACCTGTTGATCTTCTGGAGCAGCGACAATCTCCGCTGCTTGTTTACAAACAGCCGCAGGAGACAAACGATCGTTTACTGCGACTCAGACGTGAGGCTCTGGATCTGGTTATTAGATCATGAACACAGTCGTTATTGAAGGAACCGACATGTTGGATGAGCCTCTTTTCAATGAAATATGGTTAAGTTTCATCGGAATGTTTAATGTTGCATTAAACAGTTCATTTGTTTTGATTTAGGAATAAATTAACATATTTTAATTAAATCATTTTGTTATATTTAAAGGTTGAGCTTGTTTTAAATCGAAATTATTGCTTTTTTTGACACGAAGAATTAGATATTAACATTACCATTAATTAATAACAAATGTTTTAAAATTAAACATTTATAAAATACCATAAATAACTAACCAGTCACATGATCATCTGTGCGTCCCACGATTGGCTGGATGTTAAATTTAGGTCTTTAGTTATTGACTGGTGACACTATTTTACATTTTTATATAGAATTTAAAGCCCACAAATTTAAAAATATTTAATTAATTTTGTTTATAATTGGATTCAGCATATCAAGCTGTATTTTAATTTTTTAATTCAATTAACAAAAAACACAAATTCAACCTTTTGATGTAAAAATAATTGAATTAAATTGTCACATTTTGATCAAATGACTGGCCTGTATGTGGCGCTGTTTTCTTCCTCAGAACTCTTGGTCTTTTTTTTAAAAACCGTCTTGTGACGAGTTACAAACTCTTATTTAGAAAGTATAAATGTCCATTAACCCTTGTGTTGTCTCTGGGTCAAGGTGACCCGAGAGACCTTTGGGTCACGTTGACCCAGAGATAATAACTCCTTAGTTTTTTTCTGGTTATTAAATATTTTTTACCATAACCACGTCCACTCTGCTGTGATTGGTCAAACACGGAGGTTAGTCACGCAGCGTCATCGATCCAGGAAGTCTCCACCTCCAATAGACTCGTTGTATAAACAAAGTGGGGCGTGATTACAGGGTGGAGGAGGAGTGAAGCCTTTATTACGTCATAATGGCTCTCGTAACCTGTTGTTCGCTGAGATTTCAGACGAACTTTATAAAGTAATGAGTTGAAAACATGATGAGAGACTCACTGTAAGACTTTGACATTTGAAACATGAGATTCTGGTTGATATTTAGGTGACGATGATCTGGACTCACTGTAGCGACACCCGTAGGTTTCCATGCGGAGTCCTGGGCGTCCGTTGAGGTTCCAGGCGAGAGGAAGGAGGCGCAGGAAGCGAGCGACTGACGGAGGCTGAAGCTTGTGCTGAACCACTGAGTCTGCGTTGTTGTTTCCTGGAAAAGACTTGACGACAAGAAACGTATGAGATGAAAGTCACGAACTAGAGGTTCAGTCTTGACTTTTATAAACATTTTCATGAAGGTAGGATCTGTTGCTTCAGTCCTGCTCATCAACACTGACTCAACACTGCAGGTTTATCTGAATATTGAAGGGTTGAATTTCTTTATTGTTGTTTTTAAGCCTTCAAATATTTGTTAAATAATTAAATATTCAACTTCAACTCAAGTCAATATAGTCCCAATAATTAAAATATATATTTTTTATAAATTCTGTATTTTTTAATTCGTAGCCTTTAATAATTTGAAAATATATATTTTCTCATTTAAATTTACAATTTACACGCAAATCATTCGCTGTGTTTGTTCGTTTTATTATTGCAATTAAACGTCCGGCCACTAGTTGGCAGCATTCATTACATCCTATATACATATATATTATTTTTGAATGTTCATTGTAAATTTTATATATATATTATATATATATATTATGGTTTAGACTAAGTGTGACTAAATGAAAATAATTATTTTGTATAAAAAAAGTATTAACGTTCAAATTTTCACTGCGTTTGTTCATTTTTGTGTTGCATTGAAACTCCCGACCACTAGATGGCAGCAGTCATTCCGTCCTTCGGTAGCAAAAGCAACAATGAAATCCAGGCGATGACTGAGGATGAGAGGATACAGTTGACTCCAGCAGCTTTTAATGTTTTAACTTATTTAGTGATTTTTTTAAATTCAACCTTTAAATATATCAAATTATAGAATTCAATGAAAATAAATTCAACCTCTAAAATGAGAAATCATTTAATTATTCATTAAAAAAGTACAACATATGAAATGTTTCTTTCAATATTCCGATGCTGAACCTCCACGTGGACCTGGCGAGAGCCTGCAGACCAGGATCAGGTTCACACTGGTGTGTCTTCAGACTCTTTATCTTCACGAAGCTCCGGTGAAAGATGAGCCACAATCTTCCGCCGCAAACCTCCTGAGCTTCAATCAAGGCTGTCGTTCATCACAGAAGCTCCGTGAGCTTCCGTCACACTTTCATTTCCTTCTCCCACATGATGAACACCAGCGACACGTCAACACACTCGTCGACACACTCGTCAACACACTCGTCAACACACTCGTCAACACACTCGTCCGCCAGGAGATGACAGTGAAGTCACAACTGTGTGGGTTTTATTGACTCCGGTTTCCTCCCCAGAATAAAGACCCTTTGATGATCCCTGACGGCGATAAAGAAAGTCATGCTTATGATATCTCAGCTACGTGAGGTTCTTAAAACAAATAACGTTTTGAAGAACATCTGATCTTTATACAAGTCCATCAGTGTCATCAGACCTTCGAGAAGTCATGTGATCGTCTGAGCAACGCATGATTGGCTGAGATTAAGTAGCTCGTTAACTCATTAATATTTACTAGTTTCACTTTTAAACTAGCATTTTTATACTGAATTGAAAAGGCTACAAATGAATAAAAACATATTTTAAAAACGTTGAAAAATAAGAATATGAAATTCTATGTGCAAGAGTTTTTTAATTCTATAATTAAAAACATTTTTCAACTTTTAAATATAGAAATGAAGTGAACTTAATTATTTAATAAAATTAATAAAATTAAATGAAATAAATAAAAGTAAAAGTAAACGTTTAAGTAAAAGTACCACTAAAAATAAAAAAATACATAATTCAACTGTTCAATCCAAAAATGATTGAATTCAACTATTAAAGAAGTTAAACTAAATTAAAATTAAAAAATAAATTAAAATTTCAACATTTGAAATGTTAAAATGTTCTGATGATCTATTTGGAAAAAAAACCGCCTTTTATACAGTAATTACAACGGGTGTTATATCACATGTTTTTTTTTTACAAGTTACAATTAACATTTAAAACGTTCGTTCATTTTTGTGCCGCAATCAAAGTTCTGACCACTAGAGGGCACCATTACGTCCTCAGCAGCTTAAGGAACAATGACATTTCTTACCAATTACCAATTTCTTTCAAAATTAATAAATAAAAAAGCAACTTTTTGATCTTTAGTAAATATATAGATATATATTATTCATTTTCTTTTATGATTTACAATAAAGTGTGTAAAATGTTTTTAATAACGTCCATTGTCTAGAAAGCAGCAGTCATCCTTACTAAAGGAACAATGAAATCCTGGCGATGACTGAGGACGAGAGGATACAGTCGACTCCAGATGCTATTAAAGCTGATGTTTGGACATATTTAGGTTTGAAAACAAATGAAAGTAGTTACGACTTCGTCAAGAGTCATGTGGTCTGTAAATACTACAACACCAGAGTCAAGTACTCGACAATACTACACATATATACTTGTTACTACAGTATCACGATATATAGAATTGTATCGTCAGATTCTTGTCACTACACACAAGTAATCGTCGACACAACTGTAACAATAATAGTGTGTGTGTCATGAGACGACTGTGAGATCTGACACCTTGAAATTGATGATGAAAGGAGGAAAAAAAAGGGAAAATCGTTTCCTGATTGAATCGTCCCCCGAAAAAAAAAACCATCTGACAGAGTTGATTCGTCAGGAAAGACACATGCAGAACCGGAGCGGTAAATCCCGTCTCAACCCTGAGAGCAATGAAGAGGAGTCGGGGCGACGCGACCCGACAGGCGGCGCCTTCATCTCGGGCTGAACTTATTCCTCATCGACTTTGAAAGGAAGTGAATCCTCCGACATGAAGCCCGGTGACAGGCGGTCGGACGGACGTGGGCCTCAGAGATTAGCCGTGAGCCGGCGAGACGAGGGGAACAGAAGGAAATAAAAGAGGGAGCACCAGAGGGAGGAGAGCGTGGAGAGAGGTTCTTCAGCGGCAGGAAAATGAGGAGAGGGATTAAAGTGACGGAGGAGATTTGAGGGGAAGTGTAAAGAAGCGGTCGTGGTCGCTTCCCTCGGGCGGCGGCGGCAGAGAAACAATAAGGAAAGGATGGATTGCAATATTCTCGAGGAGCCTCGGGCTTCAGAGGAGAGAATAAAAGCTTCTCGGAGCCAGAGAGAGAACAGAGGAGCGCCAGAAGTCGGACCAGATTCTGCCTTCCACTGACTGGCTTTTTTTTTTTTAAGCGCAGGGTGTTGGAGTCAGATCAACGCGCTTGAGCTCAGAACTTCCACCATTAGCTGGATTTGACAAACGCATGATCAGCAGATTCTCGGCGGAGCTTCGGAACAAAACGTGGCGTTTCATCCCGGATGAGCGTCTGAGGAACATTGACTTTTAACTCTTGGTTCTGTAGTCGGTCCACAGTGAATGCTCACTGAACACAGGGAAATCAACCAAACTACTGTTTTTAAAAACACTTCAAATGACCTCAGTATGGAAGTATATATATATATATATATATAAATATATATATATATATTTCATTTTTTTTTACATTTGACCAATTTCTTTATTGAAAAGTTTTTGAACTATTAAAAAAAAAAGGTTTATATTTTTTGAGTTACATTGTTTTTGGGAACGATTGAATTCAATAGTTTTTATATTTAAAGGTTTACTTATTTGTTCAGGCTTTTTCCTTGATTTTCCTGAACTCTTGTTGTGTTATCAGTTTTATCTTGATCTTTAAAGTATATACTTTATTGAGTATTGTTTTGATTGTTTAAGCGCTTTGTGAGCCTGGTCTGGAAAAGCGCTATATAAATAAAAATGACTTACTTACTTATTTTAATAATTAAAATCCAAATAGTTTATTTTTTAATCCTAGTCTTTTAAATTCGATACAAAAATTAAAATGGATGAATCGTTACAAAATATTTACACAGTTTTATATTTTAATTCCAATCGTTTAAACATTTATCTTCTAAATCCAATTTTTTTTTTAAATTCGTAGCCTTTTAAATTCACTTTTAAAAATTCAATTATTAAAACACGTAAACGTTAAAATATGAAAACTATTGAATTCAATCATTCAAAACACAAATAAATACTTTAATGTAGAAAAATTGAAATAAATGATTTAAAAAAATAATTAAATGCCTTAAATTGTTTTTCAAAAATTCAATAAAATATTTCAAAGTGTAAAAATAATTAAAATGTTAAATTAAACTTTGAAATATTCTGATGACACAGCAGGTCACGTGTTCTTCAACCAAACACATAACGACTACTTCTTCAGTTGAAATGACCTTTCGAAGTCAAAGCCACACATCATCAAGGTCGACTTGAACAGATCCTCAGGTTGTCTTCAGACTCTGAATATTCTTCTTCTGCTTCAACATTCCGGGCGAGCGTCGAGGATCATGTCAGCGAGACACGTCGTGCAGCGAGACACGTCGTGCAGCGAGACACGTCGTGCAGCGAGACACGTCGTGCAGCGAGACACGTCGAGCAGCGAGACACGTCGTGCAGCGAGACACGTCGTGCAGCGAGACACGTCGTGCAGCGAGACACGTCGTGCAGCGAGACACGTCGTGCAGCGAGACACGTCGTGCAGCGAGACACGTCGAGCAGCGAGACACGTCGTGCAGCGAGACACGTCGAGCAGCGAGACACGTCGTGCAGCGAGACACGTCGTGCAGCGAGACACGTCGAGCAGCGAGACACGTCGTGCAGCGAGACACGTCGAGCAGCGAGACACGTCGAGCAGCGAGACACGTCGTGCAGCGAGACACGTCGTGCAGCGAGACACGTCGAGCAGCGAGACACGTCGTGCAGCGAGACACGTCGTGCAGCGAGACACGTCGAGCAGCGAGACACGTCGTGCAGCGAGACACGTCGTGCAGCGAGACACGTCGAGCAGCGAGACACGTCGTGCAGCGAGACACGTCGAGCAGCGAGACACGTCGTGCAGCGAGACACGTCGTGCAGCGAGACACGTCGAGCAGCGAGACACGTCGAGCAGCGAGACACGTCGTGCAGCGAGACACGTCAGTGCGTCAGCGGCCGGACACGAGACGCTCGATAACCATTAAGTCGACGACTTGTTGACAGAGTCGAGGCTCGACTTTGAGCAGCGACGAGCGACGAGTCTCTGACAATGAAGAGCTTCATGATCGGAATGAAGAGTTCGAGGAAGAAGCAGCGAAACACAAACTCTCAAGTGAACGTGTGGAAACATCCACAGACACACACTACGAGTGTGTTAATGACCTTCTTACTGTGTGTAGTCTTTGTGTGTGTCTTTTTAGAAGAGAATGTGTGTCAAGCTTTCCTTTGACTGTGTGTGTGTAAATCCTTGTAAGTGTGTGTAGATCCTTGTAAGTGTGTGTAGATCCTTGTAAGTGTGTGTAGATCCTTGTAAGTGTGTGTAGATCCTTGTAAGTGTGTGTAAATCCTTGTAAGTGTGTGTAGATCCTTGTAAGTGTGTGTAGATCCTTGTAAGTGTGTGTAGATCCTTGTAAGTGTGTGTAGATCCTTGTAAGTGTGTGTAGCTCCTTGTAAGTGTGTGATGCTCCTTGTTTGTGTGTGACGCTCATTGTAAGTGTGTGTAGATCCTTGAAAGTGTGTGACGCTCCTTGTAAGTGTGTGACGCTCCTTGTAAGTGTGTGATGCTCCTTGTAAGTGTGTGACGCTCCTTGTAAGTGTGTGACGCTCCTTGTAAGTGTGTGATGCTCCTTGTTTGTGTGTGACGCTCCTTGTAAGTGTGTGACGCTCCTTGTAAGTGTGTGACGCTCCTTGTAAGAGTGTGATGCTCCTTGTAAGTGTGTGATGCTCCTTGTAAGTGTGTGACGCTCCTTGTAAGAGTGTGACGCTCCTTGTAAGTGTGTGACGCTCCTTGTAAGTGTGTGATGCTCCTTGTAAGTGTGTGACGCTCCTTGTAAGAGTGTGACGCTCCTTGTAAGTGTGTGACGCTCCTTGTAAGTGTGTGATGCTCCTTGTAAGTGTGTGACGCTCCTTGTAAGTGTGTGACGCTCCTTGTAAGTGTGTGACGCTCCTTGTAAGAGTGTGATGCTCCTTGTAAGTGTGTGATGCTCCTTGTAAGTGTGTGACGCTCCTTGTAAGAGTGTGACGCTCCTTGTAAGTGTGTGATGCTCCTTGTTTGTGTGTGACGCTCATTGTAAGTGTGTGATGCTCCTTGTAAGTGTGTGACGCTCATTGTAAGTGTGTGTAGATCCTTGTAAGTGTGTGATGCTCCTTGTTTGTGTGTGACGCTCATTGTAAGTGTGTGTAGATCCTTGAAAGTGTGTGACGCTCCTTGTAAGTGTGTTACGCTCCTTGTAAGTGTGTTACGCTCCTTGTAAGTGTGTGACGCTCCTTGTAAGTGTGTGACGCTCCTTGTAAGTGTGTGACGCTCCTTGTAAGTGTGTGACGCTCCTTGTAAGTGTGTGACGCTCCTTGTAAGTGTGTGACGCTCCTTGTTAGTGTGTGACGCTCCTTGTAAGTGTGTGACGCCCCTTGTAAGTGTGTGACGCTCCTTGTAAGTGTG
Organism: Callionymus lyra; assembly: GCF_982586985.1. Taxonomy (NCBI): domain Eukaryota; kingdom Metazoa; phylum Chordata; class Actinopteri; order Syngnathiformes; family Callionymidae; genus Callionymus; species Callionymus lyra. The sequence goes on from NC_141833.1 coordinate 16,570,122, forward strand.
TGACGCTCCTTGTAAGTGTGTGACGCCCCTTGTAAGTGTGTGACGCTCCTTGTAAGTGTGTGACGCTCCTTGTAAGTGTGTGTAGCTCCTTGTAAGTGTGTGATGCTCCTTGTTTGTGTGTGACGCTCATTGTAAGTGTGTGTAGATCCTTGAAAGTGTGTGACGCTCCTTGTAAGTGTGTTACGCTCCTTGTAAGTGTGTTACGCTCCTTGTAAGTGTGTTACGCTCCTTGTAAGTGTGTTACGCTCCTTGTAAGTGTGTTACGCTCCTTGTAAGTGTGTTACGCTCCTTGTAAGTGTGTGACGCTCCTTGTAAGTGTGTGACGCTCCTTGTAAGTGTGTGACGCTCCTTGTAAGTGCGTTACGCTCCTTGTAAGTGTGTGACGCTCCTTGTAAGTGTGTTACGCTCCTTGTAAGTGTGTGACGCTCCTTGCAAGTGTGTGACGCTCCTTGTAAGGGTGTTACGCTCCTTGTAAGTGTGTGACGCTCCTTGTAAGGGTGTGACCCTCCTTGTAAGTGTGTGACGCTCCTTGTAAGTGTGTGACGCTCCTTGTAAGTGCGTTACGCTCCTTGTAAGTGTGTGACGCTCCTTGTAAGTGTGTTACGCTCCTTGTAAGTGTGTGACGCTCCTTGCAAGTGTGTGACGCTCCTTGTAAGGATGTTACGCTCCTTGTAAGTGTGTGACGCTCCTTGTAAGGGTGTGACGCTCCTTGTAAGTGTGTGACGCTCCTTGCAAGTGTGTGACGCTCCTTGTAAGGGTGTGACGCTCCTTGTAAGGGTGTGACGCTCCTTGTAAGGGTGTTACGCTCCTTGTAAGGGTGTGACGCTCCTTGTAAGTGTGTGACGCTCCTTGCAAGTGTGTGACGCTCCTTGTAAGGGTGTGACGCTCCTTGTAAGGGTGTGACGCTCCTTGTAAGGGTGTGACGCTCCTTGTAAGTGTGTGACGCTCCTTGTAAGTGCACTTACAAGACTCACCCCGATGCTCTCCTCCTGCCGGTACTGTCTCCAGTTGTGTCCCGTGTCGCTGAACATCAGCAGGTACGACGTCAGCCAATCGGAGCTGCCGTAGCGTCCCTGGGTGGCGACCGCCGTGATGGTGGTTCTCTGGCCGAGGTCGACCTCCAACCACTGGTGTGTGTCGGAGGTCAGGGGAGACCAGCCGCCCGCCCCTGGACACGAGAAAGACATTCAAGCTGTGGACACGACTCTGTCAAACAAGAGGGATGAAGGAGATTTTCAACATGTTTTGACAGATGAAACCAAAAAGAGCCGACGCTGCAACAACACGACTCGCAGCACGAGTAGAAAAACTACAGGAAGCCGCCGTCGTCAGCTCTCAAGTCATTTAGTCGCCGCCGCGGTGAGAAGTGGTTCTGACCCGAAACTAAGGAAATTCCCAGAAGCCATTACTCACTCGACCGACCGTCGCGTCGGCCGGCGGGAGCGAAGGAGAGGGCGTCCTCTCGGGTGTTCAACCAGCCGGAGGAAAACTGAGCCGTGACAGCGAGGACGGAGACGCTGACGCCGAGGTTTCTGGGCGTCAAACCCCGTCAGTTCAGAGGAGGGTCAGGTGTCCTGTCACTTCCAATTACACCTGGACCGATTCACCAGGAAGCTCGAGGTTAATGGATGTCAGACTTTTTTTCAAGGTAGTGTGAGGTACGGTAAGTGTGGCGACATCTCCAGAGTCAGGTGACCCTTACTAGCATCAGGGCTAACTGTAGCAGCTAATCAAGGCTAATTGTAGCTAACAAGCTAACATGATTGAGGCCTCACGGTACAACTTTTGTACTACTATATGGGAGCAGGGGATACAGATAACTGTTAGTACAGCTATCCATGTGATGACTGAGGACGAGAGGATACAGTCGACTGAAGCCGGGTGATACTTGCTGACATCACGGCTAACTGTAGCTAACGCGAATGAGGTCTCACAGGATACAGATAGCTGTTAGTAAAGCTACCCTCCGAGATCCCGGCGATGACTGAGGACGAGAGGATACAGTCGACTCCAGCGGCTTTTGAAGCTGATGTTTGGACATATTTTGGTTTCAAAACAAATGAAAGCAGTTACGACTTCATCAAGAGTCATGTGGTCTGTAAATTCTGCAACAATACTACACATATATCATTGTTACTACAGTATCACTATATATCGTATCGTTGCCCCTGTATCGTGATACCCATCGCCAGATTCTTGCCAATACAGAAAGCTACATGGTGTTAGCTTAGCCTGAAAGTAAAACCCTTCACCTGGAGTAAACATTTCCTCCATCTTTAATCTCGCGAGTCTTTCGTATATTCGTGTCTGACAAATATACCGTAGCCGTGAGTACAACTGTACAAACTCAATTGTAAAAATGTAAACATGGATAATCCAGCTCAGTTTATATATGCAGAGAAATCTAAATAAGAGATACAAGTACCTATTCCTTCGATATCGATACTTTCTACAATACCAATACCATGAGATTGATTGCAACAGAAATCTAATTATATTATACATTTTGCAAACTTGGGTTTCATTTTTTCAGCTTCGGAAAAGGGTCCAAAATTCTGTTCCTACGGAAAAACAAATAATTTTCAAGTATTAATATATAATTTTATTAACTATTTAAAAGATTTTAGTTTTCTTTTTAATCAATATACGCTTCAATTACAACGTTAACTGAAATTAAATGAACTTCATTTAGTTGCGAAGAGACTCTATGAATTAATCATAAAATGAAGTGTTTGGCGTATCGACCAATCACAACAGAGGTGTATAAAAACGACAAACGCCGCAACCACCTTGATATAGATCTATATATCCTGAAAGTAGAAGCATGTTTTAATACTTGTGTTACTATAGCATGGTCGGTCGATTACTCAAAAAAAACCCGACGTTCTCTGAAGTCTTTGTCGCCATTTTGACTCTCCACTAACATCAGACCCGGCAGATTGAAACTACTCTCTGACCGTCTTGAGGAAATCATTGTCTTCATAAATAGGAAAGAGCTGCAACAGGTGAGGTGTATAAAAATGTTGACTCTCCACTAACATCAGACCCGGCAGATTGAAACTACTCTCTGACCATCTTGAGGAAATCATTGTCTTCATGAAGAGGAAAGAGCTGCAACAGGTGAGGTGTATAAAAATGTTGACTCTCCACTAACATCAGACCCGGCAGATTGAAACTACTCTCTGACCATCTTGAGGAAATCATTGTCTTCATGAAGAGGAAAGAGCTGCAACAGGTGCGAGGAATCTTCAGGCGACAGATGCAGTGAGGAGGAAGTAGAACCTGATGAATGGAGGAGCGAGGGAGGAGCTGAAGGAGCAGAGGAGCAGCTGGAGAGACGAGTAAACGTCGCGACACCTGCCGAGTCGGAACATTTGCATGATAATGCAGAGTCTGGAGGGTCATCTCCGCCTGATGGAGGGGGGGGGGGCGGCCCGACAGCAAACTAATGGTTCCGGACCCGACAGAACCGTCTGAGCAGCAAACACATGTTTATAAAGAAAGAAGAGAAAATGTTCTTTTAGGCTCGTTGTTGTGACTGAGAAAGATGGAGTCGATGTTTGTGCTCAACCGACCACACAAATCATTCCAAATATAATTTATATAAATGATTTTAATTCCAAAAATAAAACCAAAACAGACATTAAATATGATTGATATGATAAAGAAATAAATGCTGAATGCTAGCATAACTCTAGCTTTTGAATGTGTTAGCATAAACGTGGCTAACTTGCTGGAGCAACAGTTGTGGATTTGAACCAGTTGCAACTTTCTTTAATTTTTTCATCTATTATTGATTCATATTTGAAACTTTAAACTATTCAATCACCATTAAAAATTGAACTCTTAACTTTCCTTGTTTATTCTAGCTGTTCTTTTTGTTTACTTTGTTTTGTGCACATTTCATTGAAGATTCATATTCAATTAAAATACATTCACTCTATTTACGTCTTTTTTTTAATGGTCAATAGTTTATTATCAAGGGCAGGTTTGTTGTTTTAAAGTATTTAAAATAATATAAATTATAATAAACATTTTTATTTACAACGTTACACGTGTGTGTGTGTTTTATCTAAAAGTTTTTTTAAACATATATATATATATATTTTTTGAGAATAAAAATATGTTTTCTCTATTTAACATGTTCTTTTTAAAATTAATAATGGATAAAAAGATCAGTTTTGAAAATTCCATTTACTTTTTATTATTTGAAAACTTCTTATCTTAAAAATTATGTTATTTTTTCTTTACATATTTATTGATTTAATCTATATAAAATACTATAAATAATAATTAGGCATTTGATTTACAAACATCTTTCGAATTATTATTCCTAATTTATTGTATTTTTAATGTATCATAGGTATTATTTATTTTATACTTCTAAGAACAACTTTTTAATCATTTTTATATATTTCTTTAACCTCGTAACACTTGCATTAGGTCATTTTACAACATAAATTCACTTCTATTTTTCGTGTCTGACTCTATATATGTGAGGAGAGGAACCATCTTGGCCCTCTGGCTCAGCTCGTTTCATTCTCCACAGCCTCACAGTCCAAGACTCAAAACTCTCAGCTCTTCCAGACTCAGGTAAAAAGCTAAAAACTTTCATTAAAAACGAGCCGCGATATCATCGACAGAAGTCGAACTGTGACCTCACAACCGTTCCAATTAAAAAAAACTATTTCACTTCCAAATCAAATCCTTTTTTTTTTTTTTTATTTCGGGAGGGATTATCTCTGCAGCACAATTATTATTTTCTTACTCAAGTCTGTAATTACTGTTTGACACCGATGCCTATCAGCCAGTGTGGAAACACGCGTCTGGAAAAAATGAGTTTCTGCTGATGAAGACGAGGAACAGAAGGTCAGAAGACAGAAAATTAAGATGAAAAGAAAAAAGAAAATTTAGCAAAGCGGGCGAGGAAGAAATGCTCAGTCACTCAGATTTCCCAGAAGCCTTCACCAAATGCAAGTTCCTGTTTAAAACAAAAGATAAATATTCAGTGTGTGTTGAAGTTCATTCCTCACTGTACCAGAACAACAGCGTCCGACGTGTTCCTGGATCCCTGATTAAATCCCGGGTATGGATTTGTTGTTGCGTTCCAGCACTCGCTGCTCATTAAGCAGGTAAATGAATTGAGATTGAAGCGAATCCTCGGAGAACGTGGCGCAGAAACAGCGGCGGCAGGAGATGGAAATAAGATGGATTCATTTATTCATCGATTTCTGAGGCGAGCACCTGGAATATCTGATACTTCCGGAGAGGGGGAGCGAGAGGGGGGGTCGCCTGATGGATAAACTGAACGTGTTGCTGCTGACGAGGCAGATGAACTTTGAACCCACAACCTTTGCTGTTTCCATAAAATCGAATTAACGTCCAGGTCTGAATATTTTAGACGACTCAAAGCACGAGTCGACAGATTTTATCCGAGGTTGGATATATTGTATATAATTTAACCAAAAATATGTTAATTTCCCTCGGATTTATACTTTAATTAAGACCTTGGGTTGTTCTTTGTGTTATTATTTAATTTAATAATTTACCATTTATAAGTTCATACAGTGCATTAAAAAAAACATAGTCATTTTCTGATAAGTTAAAATACATCAAGGCATCTTTTTTAATTAACAATAGTTCCATGATTTCTTTTTTAATTAACAATAGTTTCATGATTTCCTTTTAGTTAACAATAGTTTTATGATATTTTTCTGATCATATTTAAGATATAATTTGTTTTTTTATTTGTTTACCAACATATTTATCATCCAATCCATTATATTATTTACCACATTCTCCCTTTTTGTAGATTAACGATAGTTCCACGACTTATTTTTAATGATAATATTTTTATTCTCTTTTCCTTTGTTTACCAACATATTTATCCATTCAATCCATTTCAAATAAAAAATACATTTAAATTAGATTAAAAACACATCATTACATGATTTTATTTTTCAGATAATATTTTGGATTTTATTTGTTATTTTCATTTTTAGGGAACAATCGTTTTTCAAAAAATATTTACAGAATTTTGTATTTAAAAAATTGAAATGAAAAGCAACATACAATTTATTACATTTATTTCTATATTTAGGACAGATTTGTTCTTTGAATATAAATATATATATATATATAGAGAGAGAGAGATATATATATATATAGTTGTGTTAGGTTATAGTTAATAATAAAAAAAAAAAGTATATAGTTATTTTAAATTGTTATAAATATATAAATACTTTTTTTTTTAATTAACAATATTTCCATGATTTATTTTCTTCAAATATTTTGTATTTGATCTGTTTTTATTTTTAAGACAGATTTTGTAATAAGCTATTGTAAGTAAGTAAGTAAGTAATTTTTATTTATATAGCGCTTTTCCAGGCCAGGGTCACAAAGCGCTTAAACAATCAAAACAATACTCAAAAATTGTCTTTTCTTCCCGATATATTTATTAATTAAATCAATATGAAATACAAATACAATAACGGCATTTTGTGTATTTCAATATTTAATTATATAATAATTTATTCCTGCTTTATTGTTTATTTTACATTTCTCAAAATAACTTTTTAAATAATTGATAACATTTTTATCGGACGCTCGTGCTCTTGGGTTTATACAGACGTCGTCACTCTGACTTGGGAACACCTCGTGTTTCCCCAGATAAGCCTTAGTTTGTCATTTGAGCCGAAAATGTAAAAACAAACGCGACTCGAGTCTTCGGCAGCATCACAGCTCACTTCCTGGGCGGTTGAGAAGCAGATTAAAGCCTCGACTCGTCTTTGATGTGCAGATAAGGCGAGCCGGCGCGTTCCCTCAAGAATCCTCTCGGCGTTTTGTCAAAGCCTCACGTCACAAATCACAACAAGACTCCCCGCCGAGTGTTTGTCTGCACAACACAAGCAGGTTCATCTCTCTGCCAACACCCAGCAGCCGGCGCTCCGGAGGGACGGCCGGGAAACTCCCGAGTCCTTGACGGACGGTTATTTCTGTCTTCGCAAACTTTTTATTGGTCCCGACAGACGCTGGCGTTCCAACGCCGCGCCGCCGACAGGAAGCGAGAACAATCCATGGACATAAACTGGCGTTATAGAGAAGCGACGGTTTTATTAGCCATCGACCTTCGACGTCTCTCAGGAAGAGATTTTTAAAAAGTTTACTCTTTTAAAGAATAATCCGACAACTAAACACAGAGCAGATGCACCTGCACCAGTCAAGAGTCACGCACGTCGAATCATTTGATTGTTGGAATAAAAACTGGAAGTAAAAAAAACAAGATATTTCAAATGATGACAGTAAACAAATCCTCTAAAACACACACAGCTGCAGCGATGAGTTCACTGAGAGGGAGTGAGACACACAATTCAAACTAGTGAGTCTGAAATAGGGGTGTGAGAAAGTATTGATACACTTTTCTATCTTTCAACCGTATCGACAATCAACAGCACTGTATCGATTTTTATTTTGGTTCTTAAAAAAATGAATTTTATAATTTTGTTTTCGTAATTCATTAAATCGTTTGTAATAGAATAACTCCATTTTTTATTTACAATAATTGACTTTAAAGTTTCATACTGATTATTCGTGTGTTGCAATTAAACTTCCTAAGGCTAGATGACAGCATTAATTTTGTATGAAATCTTGCGAGACCCCAGCGATGACTGAGGACGAGAGGATACAGTCGACTCCAGCCGGGTGATCCTTGCTGACATCACGGCTAACTGTAGCTAACGCGAATGCGGCCTCACAGGATACAGATAGCTGTAAGTACAGCTACCCTCTGAGTTAATGGCGATGACTGAGGACGAGAGGATACAGTGGACTCCAGTGGCTTTTAAAGCTGATGTTTGGACATATTTTGATTTCAAAACCAATGAAAGCAGTTACGACTTCGTCAAGAGTCATGTGGTCTGTAAATACTACAACACCAGAGTCAAGTACTCGACAATACTACAAATATATACTTGTTACTACAGTATTACAATATGTTGTATATTTGCCACTTTATCGTGATACGTATCGTATCACTAGATTCTTGCCATTATACACTCCTCGTCTTAAAGTGATATTATTTAGGTCAAGAAAACTACAGTTAAAGCTGGATGGTGTTTGTGAAAGAGGAAACAGGTCCACGGGTCAAAGGGTTCTGGACTCACCTTCTCTCCGGTTGAGTTTGGCGAAGCTCGGGCTGTGACCGCTGGACAGTTGGGAGGAGCTTGTGAAGGACGAGGGAGGAAGGTTGGACACCAGGGAGGCGTCACACGCTTCTGTACGACACAGAAGAAACAACGAAAACGTCAGTAAATTCACCACACATTGAACTTCTACTCTGTAAAGATGTGTTTAGTAACTCACTGTGTTGTCTTTCTTCTTATGTCCAAACAAAACCATTCAATTCTCCAATGCTAATTTAGCATGTTAGCATCTCTGTTTTTCGTTAAGATTAGCTTTTCTTTCCTTTAAACAAACTTCTCATGTAGTTTCCCTTGCACTCTTCCTACTCCTCAGCCGTGACAGTCGTCTCCACCCTGGCTCTACTCTCTTCTTCACCTTCTGCATCACACTTTCTAAACATGGCCGCCTGCTCACTGGCAGGTGATTGGTCGAGCTGTGTCAGGCCAAAATATGTCAACCTATCGTTATCGCTCCTTTTAGCGTTTGTTTCCGTGAAAAAACTCGACTTTATCGTCTTCTCAGAGAAACACTCAGGGACCCCCGACCCACTCCCCGGGACCAGAACCGGTCCGTGAGGAATTTATTACCGGAACCGCATAGAAAGAGAAAATCATTTACAGAATTTCTTTTTGATTTGATTATTACTGTCTGAAATTTTTATATATTTTTTTTTTGCAAAGAGCATTTTTTCTCTGACGAAAACAATTGTCTGTGACTCAAGTTTACCCAAAAATAAACCTGTTAACTAGTGAAAATAAGTGGAACACAAAGTATTTTTGATTTATTTGTATAGTAAGTAAGTAAGTAATAGTTATTTGTAAATATCTTTCTAGACCAGGGTCACAAGACGCTTGAACAATCAAAAGCAATACACAGTTTGAAACTGCCGGTTCGGTTCGTGAATATCAGGCCACCTATAAACCAAAAGATTGCGGACACAAGGGGGCGCTGTAGCTATGAAATATATATATAAAAAAACGACTCATAACTGAGAGTGATTTGATGAGAGAAAATATTCCGGAGCGTTTCAAGAAACATTTCACGTCAGATAAACAACTTTTGTAAGAGCAGGTGTTTCAGGTGACGATGATGTTGTCGAGCACTTTACAGCTCGGATGGAAATCCAGGTGAGCCTCTCCACTCATTCAGAATGCAAATACCAAAACTTCCAAACACTGCCGCTCTCACCCCGAATGACTCCACAAACCGAGTGCCAAGAGCTTCAGCAAACGTGATGGACGAGGGGGGAGAGTGGATGTGGAGGACGGGAGTAAACAGACCTCTGACATTCCCCCCTCAGTGGTTCCTAACAGCAGGTGCGGCGAAAACATCTCGCCCTCCTGGCTGGAGTGGCAACAATTTTGTGCTTTAAAAAGTTGTCGAGTTGAAGCGTCGCCTCTCGACGGAGCGTGAAAGCGCTGCAGTCGAGAGTGGATGTTTGGAGGGGATGATGGATTTCAAAGTCTCGGGTCAGACCACGGAGTCTGCGGCAAATGTAAGACTTTTCTTAAGACCGTGTGTGTGGATAGCAACCAACATGTGCAGCATCGTATCTTTTTATTGAAAGAAATCTATTAAATAAATACTTATGACCCTGGACAATATTGTATAAAAGTATGAAATAAATTTGAATTTTTATTTAAGACATCATTTTGTTGTGTATATTGGCAAGAATCTGGCGATAAGTATCACGATACAGGGTCAACGATACGATATATCGCGAGTACTAGACTCGCTTGAATTTACAGACCATATGACTCGACGGAGTCGTAACTGCTTTCATTTGTTTTTAAACCAAAATATGTCCAAAAAACAGCTTTAAAAGCTGCTGGAGTCGACTGTATCCTCTCGTCCCCAGTCATACCCGGGATTTCATTGTTACTTTATCTATCATATTAAATATTTTACTATAGTTCTTTTATGGTTTATAGTTCAATTAAGTGGGTGTCGGATAAATAATTTTTCTTTTTAAAATCTACATGCAATTTCATGGCGATTTTTGTGTTGCAATTAAACCTCCGGCCGCTAGATGGCAGCAGTCATTTCGTCCTCTGCGGCTAAAGGAACATTGAAATCTCACAAGATCTCTGCGGTGACTGAGGATGAGAGGATACAGTCGATACCGCAGCTTGATCAAAAACTATGATTAAAAATGTTTATACATGAGTTGAAAGCAAAAAATAAATGATTAAAAAAATGACAAAAAATCAACTGACGAGTGAATCGATATATTCTCACGCTCCTAAAAATCGGCGTATTTTTTCATCATACAATGATGATAATCATGTGGGTAATAAGGACCAGAGATAAGTTTCTACATCATTTTGGAAATGTTAAGGCCTAAAATGATTGTATTTTACACGTTTAGGACCACAAGGACGCCCTGGAGAACTCCCCGTGTCATCACCAAAGAACGATTCCACGAGACGTTCAAACCACTTCGGCGGTTTCACACAATGAAACGACTAATGATCCAGTTTTAAATCGTCTCCTGGATGAAAATGGGGATTTGAAGACTGCGCTAATGTCTACATGAATTATCATCTGAAGTCCCACACCGGTGGTCTGGACCTGCAGTGACGCGGCAGCTGTCAGGAGGAGACGGCAGGACGGGCGGCGGGAGCTCCTGCTCACCGACTCGTCTGTTTAATGGATGTTGTTCTCACCGGCGAGTCAAGAGCCAATTACTGTGATTCACGCCGGAGTTCGATCTCGAGCCACAACTCAACAACAAGTCTTTAACTTTGATTACTCTGTCAGCGCTACTGTGCTTCATCCGGACAGATCCGGGTCTGCCATGTGCCGCTCGTCCGGCAACGCTCTGATGACTCGGCTGTTTAGGCAGAACTGCTGCGTCATTCTAAACCGAGGGAAAGTTAACTTGCAAAGAGGACGAGTAACGACGACATTATCTCGACAATGTCAGCAAACGCACACCAGGCTATCAAGTACATCAGCACCTTTAGTATATCGAAGGGTTGAATTGAACACTTCAAATGTTAGGTTAAGAAACTGAATTGGTTGTAATCCATGCGTTTGTTTCTTCTCGTCTGGACTATTGTAACAGTTTGTTTTCATGTCTTAACAAGAAGGATCTGTCTCGTCTGCAGTTGATTCAGAACTCTGCAGCGAGAATTCTGACCCGCTCTAGTAGAAGAACTCACATTTCTACGATCCTTAAAACTCTTCACTGGCTTCCAGTTTCTTTCAGGATCAACTTTAAAATTCTGGTTCTTACTTTCAGATCTATTCATGGTCAGACTCCTCCTTACATCACTGATCTGATCCAGCCTTACACCCCAGCTCGGGCTCTGAGGTCTGTGGATCAGAATCTACTTATGGTTCCACGCACACGGCTCAGGACCAGAGGAGAGAAATCTTTTCAGGCTGTTGCTCCTAAGCTTTGGAACGATCTTCCTCTCTCTTTGCGCTTGATGGATCTACTGACTCCTTTAAGAAACATCTTAAGACGTTTATATTTGTTCAGGCTTTTCCTTGAATTTCTCGAACTCCTGTGTTGTTCTCAGTATTATCTTGATCTTTAAAGTATGTACTTTTTGTAGTATTGTTTTGATTGTTTAAGCGCTTTGTGACCCTGGTCTCGAAAAGCGCTATATAAATAAATATTACTTACTTACTTACTTAACGTCTGCAACCGTTTTACTTGCAAGGAGAGATGAATACAGAACCTTCTTATCAACGTCCGATTTCACCCTGAAGTGAGAGCTGTTTTTATACTATTATTTATCATCTGAGACAACAGAACAAAGTTAAGACACAAAACAGATGGCGTTAAATGAAGCAAACGAAGATGAGTGTTTCTTTCTCGCATCTTTTTGCGACTTTCTCAGACATTACGGAGCCGAAGAAAAACTAAGCAGCTCTTCAAAAAACACAAGCAGTAATTGCTGAGAATTCCTCAGTGTAACTGCATTTAGATACTGTTTAGAGACGGAAGACACGGAACTCATTTCAATCACAGCAGCGATAGAGAGAAGTCAGAGAGCAAGTTGTAGCATCTGTTTATGTTGTTCATGCCGTTCTCTACTTCTTACTTTTGTTGTCATTACCGTGTGCGTCAACGACTACGGCATCCCTTGTGTTCACCTTTGTGTGTATCTCTGTGTAAAAGTTGTAGTTTGTGTTGCATGCTTTGTTTGACATTTCTAATTATAGTTTGGGGATCATTGAGTGTAGGAAATGTGCATTTGTCATGTTTATTTGTGTCATTTTCTTATTTGTTATCTGCATGATGTCACAGCCATATGAAAAATAAGCGATGAAATTGTGTATCTAATGTCCTGTTCTTTGTTTTTACTTACGTATCATTCCCATTCTGCTCATTACTCATATCACAAGTAAATTACTTTTTGTAATTAACATTGAAATACCTGGGGTTCAGCAAATTTGATAACTCAACACATTAGCTTATTATTTCCATCAGTTACTTGGATTTTTCTTTTTATTTAATGTTGTTGTTTGTTGTTTATCATTTAATATTTTTTCTTATAACTTAATGCCATAATTTCTATTTTTTAATTTTGTATTATTGAATAATAAATTAATAAAATACTTTAATATTAAATCATTTTAATATTTAAGTCTTTGATATTCTTATTTTAATATTTCAAAATAAATGTCCCTTAATTCAATATTTCTTTATTTTTAGCCTTTTAAATACAATTTAGAAATGTTGGTATAATAGTGTCGCCAGACATTACCAATTGAGCACTCGAGTAGCTCAGTGCTCGATTATATATGTCTGGTAAGTGACACTATTATACCAACATTTTTATATTTAATTTAAAATAATAATAATAAAATAATTTTGAATGTAGACACAATATATATTTTTTAATAATTGGCATTAAAAGCCCAAACTCTAAATGATATTTAATTTTGAAAATGTTCATTTTTAAAAAATAATTTAAGATGAATTTTAATAATATAACAAAATATTAAATAATAATAAGCAAACAACACGTAATCAACATTTCAATATAGAAATGATTGGATTTAATTATTCTTAAAAACCTTTCAATCAAAAATCAATAACTTTCATAATTTAAAAATGTTAAATTCAACCATTCAATATTCCGTTGCCACTGATATACGTCCATAGACTCTAATCACTTCACGACATTCTTTATTTTCCCAGGATTCAAGTTGAGTCGGTGAAAACAAATCAATTCTTCTCTTCTGCTCTCTGAATAATATCGGGGGATAATTACTCCACGAGAGGCCAAAACCCTCCGGGGAAGACATTTGCATTCAGGAAATGTAGCACAACCTGAGAAAGTGAAGAGTTTTGGCATTTAAGAGTCGTCTGAGTGTGACCGCTGAAGCAAAACACAGACGGCTGAGAGGAAACAGAGGTGCAGCCGCTGAACCTCGACAGTGACCCTGACGCTGTCGCACCGAGACTCTCCACCACAAACTCCTCCAGGAGCTCCGGTGTCTTCTGTCAACTCCGACATCTGCCGTTTGTTCACCAGTCAGGGTTCTCCGAGGTGAGAACAAAAGCCTTACAGAAATACTTTTAGAAAGAGGGTTTTTTTTCTGAAGGTTTGTGGTTCTGTTGGGTCCCATGGACAGAGAATTTGATCTGGAGTCGTGTCCAAGTCTGAGACCATGATGGCTGAACAAGGTGTGCTGGTATCTGGGATCTCTCTTAAAGCCTCCATACGTAAGACTTAAAACTGTATTTCTGACTCAGAACAGTGTAACTGCGGTTTGTTGTTCTGTCTCGTCAATATCCCAATGATCCCAGAAGGTATTTTGTTGGGGCTTCTATGCGCTTGCAAGGGTCACTCAAGACAACCATGGAGGAGGAACCAAACAAAGAATAGTTTAAAAGATGATGATGATTCAAAGAAATGGCACCCGGTCTCCCTTGCCCAGACAACGGTCACTAGGAACTTGGAGTCAGGCTCAGGGTGGAGGCTCCAGTGCAAGGGTGTAACAGCTTAGCCTTTAGCCTAAAAGGCACTGCGAGACCACCTTTCTGTGGGTCCACTATCTGTTGGAGGGGCCAAAGGGTTCTGGAGCAATGTGAGCTGGAGTCCCAGCGATGAAGGTTCATCTAGAATCTCTTTGTCTTTTGAACTGCTGGAGTCTTCTTTGCCCAGTCGTGGGTCACTAGGAACTTTCCCTGGAGTCAGGTCTAGGGTGGAGGCTCTGGTGCAAGGATGTAACAGCTGAGCCTGTGGTCTGAAATGCACTGTGGGACCATCTTCCAATGTGAGCTTTAGTCCGAGCTACGAAGGTTCATCTTAAATCTCTTTGTCTTTTGAACTGCTAGTGTGTTCCAGACGAAAGTCCCTAGAAACCTCAACCTGGAGCAAGGCCTGGGGTAAAAGGTCAGGCCTAAAAGGTACCATGGGCACATCTTTCTATGGGTTCCCTATACATGGGAGGTGCCAAAGGGTCCTGGAGCAATGTGAGCTCGGTAGTGGTCAAAGTCCTTGGTGGTATGATCGCATCTCTTTGGTGGGGAAGGAGTCCAAACTGGCTCACAAGGTCCTCTCTCAAGTTAGTCTTACAATTGGACCGCCTTCCTATTGGTCACTCTATGTGGGAGGGGCCTACGGGTCCAGAAACAATGTGAGCTGGGTAATGTGCAAAGACCTTGGTGGTATGATCCAATCTCCAGAGACATGGAATGTGGTCTCTCGGATGGTAATGGAGCCCGAGCTGGTGAAGGAGGTCCTTTCTCAGGTAAACCTCCAATATAGGACCATCTTTTTATTGGTTTACTATATGTGGGAGGGGCCAAACAGGTCAGGAGCAAAGTGAGCTGGGTAGTCGTTAAAGCCCTTGGCAGTATGATCGCATCTTCAGGTGCATGGAATGTAGTCTCTCTGGTGGGGAAGGAGCTCAAACTGGCAAACAAGGTGCTCTCTCCCAAGTTAGTCTTACAATTGGACCACCTTCCTTCAAACGGGTCAGGATCTATAGTGGCCAAAGACTTTAGCGGTGTGATCCTATCTCTAGGCACATAAACAGGTCCACAACTTCCTCTCTCAAGCGAATCTAAAACGTAGCTATATCCGCTGGAGGGCGTCTAATGTTCTGGGAACATCAAAATGGCAGATCGGATAATTGTACCATCAATCTAGCAGAGATGAATCCAAGAAAAAACTGTTCGAAAGTCCATGATCAACTTCTGGCCTCAGATCCCAGCAACAACGATCCACTCACCAGCACATCATCTGCGTACAAGCAGATAATCACCAATAACAACATGTGTACAGAATGTTTCCTGTCCTCCAGCGGGTTTGATGAAGATGCGACCTGACGTTTGTTATCTCGTCTCTCCGCGCTCGCCGCCTCTGGCTGGAAATGAATCCGTCTGACAGAAGCAGCACCTGCTCGCCGGCTAACAAGAAGAATATTTGTTCTTTACGTCGCCGCAGTTGTCCAGCCGTCAATCCCGGTGATTCATTTTTTGATGCCACGATATACGTGGTTCCCTCAGCCTCCGCACGCAACTTCGGCAGTAGATTCCTGCCTCGGCGCCGCCAACAGGACGCGGCAATCAAGCGGCGTGATTGTGTCTCATCGCAGCCAGTGTGGGAGGCTGAGTGGGAGACAAATGAAGTGATCTGAAAAGCGACAAGCCCCATCAGAGCGAGCGTTTCATCTCCACACTCCCGGGGTGACGACGCACGCCAGGCAACACAACTGCCGAAGGATTTTCTTTGACTTCAGAAAACAAAAAAAAACAATGAAGCCCCCTGAAAATATTCCGCCTTGAAATCCGACGCTCCTACGAAAAGGAGGCGCCTCGGGGTGAGTGCCGGAGCCTCGGCGAAGGAGAGCTACCAGCGATTCCCACGCTGCGCTGGGTAAATAATGTGAATTTATTGCCTGAAATGCGTTCGTGGCAAACGATCGCGTCTCGGAGGAGAGAAAACAAAACTGCCACGGTGGGTAATTTGCTTCTGTCATTCAAATAAAACACGCCACAAAAGGGCTTTGCTCTCCGTTCAAGCAAATCTAATTTATTTCACAAATTAAACACCAAATTGGACGCTCGGGATTCATAAAGACGAACGTCCCCGCGCCCCGGAATAGAAAGTATTTTAATGCAAATGAGTCTCTTTAGAAGAAGAATAGGTGTTATTGCGGCACAATGACTTCTGCGACGCCGGGGCTCGCGCTCACACAGGCCGAGGGAAACCGACGGAAAGTGCTTTGGAGTCAAATCATTATTATTTATGAAGGCGTCGCACTGACCGGAGCTTTGTTTATGTATTCAGTTATGGACCGGACCGCTCGCCGCTGGTATACCTCTGCCAAGGAGGTTTATTAATGCGTTGTTTAAAAAACAGATTCAAGGATTTTCTCTAATTTTCGTGATACGTTTCCTGAGACTCTCCCTTAAGAAGAGACCGAGTGTGTTGTGTGTCTCAACAAGTGTGCGAGTGTGTAGTCGAGGGCTCTTAAAGCAGGTAATTCTGGGTTCCTTCCGTGAGTTGTTCAGAGACTTCCCTGCAGCAGGAGGTTAACCAGCAGAGGAAGATTGTGAGTCCTATCTTGGCAGCCGTGGAGTTTCACGCTCGGGGAACCAAATCAGAGTTTTTTTTGGAGAAGCTCTCCCAAATGTTGCTCTTGAAAAACTTTTACAGATAAACAATGATGTTTGTCTCGAGTTGAACTTTTCTCACGACTGTCGAAACCTTTTCGCATGGTTGTGTAAAGAAGGCCGAGAGGGGGCTGGAGTCCCAGCTACTAAGGGTGAGAGGTTAGCAACACCTTTGACAGGTCTATGAAGTACGGAGAACCACACAAACTACGGGTGTAGGAAATTATTGATACACATAAAAATCGTTTTGTTTAATTTGTACTTTTTCACTAGTAATTATTTTATTTTATGGATTTTATTTCAAAGTGTAAATTTGTTCATTTTTGTGTTGCAAAAGCAAAGGGTTAAGGGTGTTATCGCAATACTTTTTTTTCACAATACTGTATCAATATTTGACGGCAATGTACCAATTTCTTTCAAAGTTAATAAATAAAAAAGCAACTTTTTGGACTTTAGTAAATATATAGATATATATTATTCATTTTCTTTTATGGTTTACAATAAAGTGTGTAAAATGTTTTTTAAAAACGTCAATTGTCTAGCTAGCAGCAGTCATCCTTACTAAAGGAACAATGAAATCCTGGCTATAACTGAGGACGAGAGGATACAGTCAACTCCAGCATCTTTTAAAGCTGATGTTTGCACATATTTTGGTTTCAAAACAAATGAAAGCAATTACAACTTCGTCAAGAGTCATGTGGTCTGTAAATTCTGCAACACCAGAGTCAAGTACTCGACAATACTACACATATATACTTGTTTTTGGCCCGTCGTAGAAAATCAGTGCAGAGAAAAAAGAAAGGGATCCAAACAAGAAACTTTCTTCATGTTAGACTAAAATAACTACCTAGAAAAATTAGTGTAAAAAAATGGATTAAAGAGCCAACACTTTGCTTTCATCAACACTTGCAGTCCACACGGTGACCACTAGGGGGCGCCTCTGTTACACCGAGTTGAACCGAGTCCTGACAGTTGCGTAGCTGGAATCCTCCACGGTTCCCTCTCGGATAAAAGAAGATGGCAGCACAACAGACGATCACAATCCGAGGTGCCAGAAAACATAAGAAGCTGCACATCAAAGACGATTCGTCTCAGCGCCGTCACACGCAGATGTTTCAACGGCGTGATATCATCACCATCATCATCATCATCATCATTCTTAGACTCCCAGAAGGGTCCGGAGGGCACGCCGGGGTTTTTTTTGGGCGAACATGCAAACACGCCCCTGGAAAACCAACGGGGGTGAAATTGAAGACTTGGTGGAAAATGTCAGAGCAGAAACGATTAGCTCGACACTTTCTTATCGCGTCCTCTTCCCTCCCTCATCCCTTTACTCACAGCGATCGCTCTCTCCTCGGCTGCAGCCGTTCATCCGTCCTCCCACTTCCCTCCTCCCTCGTTGCTCATTTCGGTCTCCTATCTCTTTCTACTCCCGCTCGCCGCCGCCGCCCCCCCCCTCCCGCTTCATCTTACGAGTTAAATCACCGCCAAAATGTGAGGCGGCGTGTCTTGAAAGCAGATAGACGCCCGTGCACACCTCTGAGGTCGCTCGGCTGGAAAATGGGAAAAAGAAAGAGCAGATGTTGCGGGAGCGACTCCGACTTGACAAACTGTCGCGGCACATGCGGTCGTCGAGCCCCGACACAATATCTTCATCACAGGGACCCACTCGCGGGCGCCGCACGATCCCCGATAACACGAGTTATGCCGGAGCCGCTACAGAGGCGATCAAATGGACGATAACCAGATATTATTATACAGTTGTCTTCCACCTTCCACTGGTTTCATCTTTCACGGGCCGTACTGCATCGGAATGTATCGCCAACAAGCTGCGACAAATGAACGGGAAAGCTTAGAAAAAAACAAAGAACTCCCATGATGCATTTCTACACACTACTCTATAAAGTGACGACTGATTGGTTGCTACAATACTTTTTTTATTCTACGTCCAAGTTTCTATGTCTGAAGTGATAAACAGCAGTGGGAGCTGCTTATATCACCGTTAATGAGAGAGCTGTTGAGAAGGATGAAACGCCCTATACAATGTTTAGATTTAAAGTTTGAATAAATGTTGTCAAATTAAACAAGTTAGAGGAAACGGAACGAAACCCCCGCAGGAATCGAGAGGCAACTTTGATGGCGATCGGGAAGTGAAGCAGTTGTTGGCGGCTCTAGTAGAAGAACTCACATTTCCCCGATTCCCTTAAACTCTTTAATGGCTGCCAGTTTTTCTTTCTGGTTCCATTTTAAAATTCTGCTTCTTACTTTCAGATCTTTTCATGGTCAGACCTTCCATCAGTGATCTGATCCAGCCTTACACCCCAGCTCGGGCTCTGAGGTCTGTGGATCAGAATCTGCTGATGGTTCCTGAAAACGCTTCCGGATTGTTAAAGCACTTTGTGACCCTGGTCTAGGAAGGCGCTTTATAAATAACCATTACTAACTTACTTACTTACTTGACGGCTTAAAACAAACAAGAGAACCAGACTTTCCTCGGAGACATCATGACTCCTCACTTGTTTCTACTCCCGAGTCTCCCCTTGACGACAAAACTACTCTCTCCAAAGGTGGGCTCACACCAAATGCTTTGCTAACTGTTGCAGTACAATATGGGAGAGGGAGGATAGCCGGGTCTCAGCTTCAATACGTTTTCAGAAACTTTTTTTTCCATCAGTAACACAATCTTAACTTCAAATCAGAGCCCAGATCTGACAGAGAGCAATGTATCATCGACAAAAATAAATGTTTCAAAACCAAATTAAACAACTGTGCCTCTTTTATCCAACATTTTGACTTTAAACCCCACATTAAATTCAACCCAGATTTTGTGAATTACAAGGACATATTACTGAGTTTAATTTCCGGTGTTGTTTCCATTTATGACCTCAAATAACGTCATGACGTAGGTGACCTTTTGTAAGTAGGTCGACCTAGTGGGGCTTTACCTCAAAACAGTTCCAGCCCTCCTTGATTCGACTGGACCACAATGTCGTGTTTAGTTTCCACGGTCCCTACCTCCGACTCGCGGTGGGCGGGGTCATCATAACATAGCACCACGAAACTTGGATGGTACTCTTACCAGACGCGAAAAAGTCTGAACCTTGACCTTGTCCAGGATCAAGATCGGACCAACATACTTTAACCCTCTTGCATTATCTGACAAAATGAAGGGTTTTTTTTCTTGACTCTTGACCTTTGTAGCAGAGGCTTGGAAACAAACCGGGAAGACACCGGTGGAGTTGCTTCGGGCTAAGGCGCGCCGGTGTAAAAAAAAAGGGGAGTCGACCTCCGGGGAGTCACCGGCCTGTCATCGTTGGCGTGGCCGTGATAAACGACTTTATTTGTCGAGCGCCGGCCTCCTGTGGGAGCAGAACACACACACGCCGTCACTTCTGTGTTACACTTCTGTTCGGCGCTCCGAGTCAATAAATCACATCCATGAGTGACAGCGCCCACACTCGTTCCTCCGACCTCCGTCACTCCATCCATCCGCACGCCGCGAAAGACGATAAACTATCACGCGTTTATGTTCATCCCGGCGCGTCACGAGTCATGAGGCGGGTTTGTACTTCTTCTTTTTCCACCGAAAACACAGCGAGAAGCAATAAAGTCCGGCAAAGAATCCTCCTCGGCTCAAAAAGCTGCTGAGCTCACACGTCGGGCCGGGGATTTCCTCGGCAGTGTAATCCTGGAATAGATGAGCTGGGAGATTTAATCAAGCGCCTCTAATATTCTCCCGGAGCTTCCCGGGCTTAAATAACCGCCTGCTCGAGAGCGCGGCGTCTGACGAGCAATAACACACTTGGATTGGCGTCGAGATGCCGGCGCTTCAATAATTCACTGTAGCTCATTTGAAAAACGCTCCCGATAAATAATTCCACGGTCGTTGACTTCATCTGGAGGACGGGCGTGGATCACGTGCGGCGGGTCCTGAGTTTCCAGACTCAGACTCGGAGTCACTGGCGGCCTTTGAGGAGGTTTTATTCTACAGCGAGTGAAGCTCTTCGCCGACGACTCCCTAGTGTTTCTTCTCGGTCTCAAGTGTCAACGTTTCTTTGAAACGTCTCGACTTGAAGGCCACAAGAATCTGTAGAACTAAGTGCTAGTTCAGAAGCTTTAGGAAATGTAAACATATTTAAAAATGAATTTCAACGTGGAACTGCAAGAGTAGTGTGTGTTATTGTAAATAAAAAAATAAAAAAACAAAATTCCCATGAAAGTGATCAGCAACATTTTCATGCAGAATTCTTCTTTTCGATTTTTTTAATTTTTTTATTTCATGATTCACATGATTAACTTCATACTTAATATATAAATAGATCGAAAAAAATAAGTGTTTTGTCTCAGATAAAAGTTACTTATATCGATCCTACAGCTATACATACAAACAACCCTGTAACACTGTTCTTTACAAAGACACTGTTTTTAAAGTTTCATCACAGACAACTCCTTGCAGGAGCCGAGGTCTCAAGCAGTTTGATAATAAGACAGTGGTTAACATAGTACTCCATCACACATAATAGTTGCAATGAAGTTTTTTTTACTGTAAAATAAAGTAAAGACAATGTTAAACGTAATGCTATACCTGTTAGCTTGTGGCTAATAATGTTAGCTGCAGTGAGCTAGTACCACCTCGTAACACACTGTATCTTCGTATATGTTTAGAGACGAGTGATCCGATTTATAATGTAGGAAAATTGTGTATATCTTCAACGAAATAACAAATAATACAATAAAAGATCATGTTGATAGATTCTCGACTGAGATGGAACACACAACCAAAGATTCCACCGCGGTCACAAGACGACACAAGCTCACCTACGACACACACACACACACACACACACTCACGACAGCTAAGACACAAACCGTGACGGGCGGCGAGGGTTGGAAATGCAAATCATCATCGACGCGACGAAACCCGGGAAGTGAATTACCCGCCATTAGCGGGAGATTAAAGTCACTTGGCGTCGGTGGTATTATCAGTTATTAGGCTGGGATTACGCTCGCGGCAGCTCCGGGCGGACGTCGAAGACCCTCCAGGAAGACCACGAAACAGGAAGTAGTACTGAAAGCTGACGATAGAGGGACGCCAACACACTTTTGTCATAAGACGAAGACGGTTAAAATATGATGATTAAATGTTGAATTTCCCCCAAAACTCTTAATAAAATGTTATGATATTTTGCAGGAACATCGTCATGTTGTGATATTTTATTATTTCGCACCTTAAAGTTGCGCTTTTATTAAATTATTTTTTTAAAATTTGAATGCGCTGAAATCTATGAACGGGGTGAAAATCGAAATGTGTTTTAAACAATGAATAACAAACGTGTATTTTCAACAATAGAGTTCATCACAATGATAATAGGATTACAAGTAAGTGCAGCTATTCAAAGCTCTTAATTTGAGAGTATTCTTCATCACAGAGTTAAGCGATACATCTCCAGATTAAGGATGAAGAAGTGATGTGCGATGTCGGCTGTTGTGTTAAAATGTTGTAAATAACATCGACTTGTCGATTCAATGACTCAATGTCTCTGTGTAGTGGTACGAAAGATAGACCCGCCTTATGTTGCCTCTGATTGGTCGATATTTGCGTGGTACCTTTCGTGATTGGCCAGATTTACGCAAAACATACTAAAGTTTTTACATGAGAAAATATATGATATATAGTATTTATTTATCTTATAAAAAGCATGAGAAATGTCAAGTGTAGCGAGAGAAAGATATGTCCAAACGTCAGTTTAAAACCTGCTGGAGTCCACTGTATCCTCTCATCCTCAGTCATCAACCGGATCTTGTCAATGCTCGTTTAGCGGCAGAGGGTGTAATGACGGCTGCCATCTAGTTGCCGGAAGTTTAATAACAACACAAAAATGAACAAAGGCTGTGAACTATACATAAAAAAAAAAAAAAAAGTGTTACAATTCTTAACTTATTTTATTGGAAAACTTTGACAAAAAAGGAATGGTGATAAAAGTATTACGTGTGTTGCTATTTTCTTGCCGTTACCGCGGTAACCAGAGCAGAGAAGAAGAATGGGACGACCTGCAGCAGCAGAGTCAGGAACGTTGCAACAAAAAGGTCAGAGACTTTCAGGGGTCTTGACAGAGAAGGAACAGCGAGGGTTTAATGGCTGCTGTCAGTCAGTCACCGGTGAGTCGACAGAACCTCTTAAAGACGAGCGACGTGGAGCCGACACTTAGTTTCTCTATAGGAGCTTGTTATGGCAGAGCGGTCGGACCAACTCGTCCACACAAAGTGACTAGAAAACACTCCAGTGACTCATATTCAGACGAGAACTTGAGTATATTTCAACTGTGGCCAGGATAGTGTTGCAATTAAACTCCCAGGCCGCTAGATGGCAGCATTGATCACGTCCTCCACGGCTAGAGGAACAATAAAAATCCCAGGGATTGCTGAGGATGAGAGGATACAGTTGACGTCAGCATCTTTAAAAGAGCTGATGTTTGCCACATCAAGAAAATAGTAACACACTTAAATATATATAAATTTTTTGTCTATTTTTGTCAAAGTTCTTAAAGATAGTTAAGATTTTTAACACTTTAATGTACAAGTCACAGCGTTCGTTCATATTTGTATTCTAATTAAACTTGCAGCCCCTAGATGGCAGCAGTCATTACTTCCTCCGCCGCTAAAGGAACAGTGACAAGATCCCGGCGATTAACTGAGGACGAGAGGATACAGTTGACGCCAGCTTCTTTAAAAGCTGATGTTTACCATGGTAACATCAGAAAAATAGCAATACACTTGAATTAGATATAATTTTTCGCCTATTTTTGTCAACGTTATTAAAGATAGTTACAATTATGCAAACTTTTATGTACAATTCACAGTGTTTGTTCATATTTGTATTATAATTAAACTAGCAGCCGCTAGATGGCAGCAGTGATCACGTCCTCCACGGCTAAAGGAACAATAAAAATCCCAGTGATTACTGAGCATGAGAGGATACAGTCAACGCCTGCATCTTTAAAAGAACTGATGTTTACCACGGTAACATCAAAAAAATAGCAATACACTTAAATTAGATATACTTTTCCGCCTATTTTTGTCAACGTTATTAAAGATAGTTACGATTTTTAACACTTTTATGTACAACTAGCAGTGTTTGTTCATATTTGTATTCTAATTAAACTAGCAGCCGCTAGATGGCAGCAGTCATTACTTCCTCTGCCGCTAAAGGAACAACGACAGGATCCCGGCGATTAACTGAGGACGAGAGGATACAGTGGACTCCAATGCAGTAACAACTTCGTCAAGTGTCATGTGGTCTGTAAACTCTGCGACACCAGAGTCAAGTACTCGACAATACTACACATATATATACTTGTTACTACAGTATCGTAACGTGTCGTATCGTTGCTACCATATCGTGACACGTACTGACATTCGTCAGCGACTCCTTTCACTGTCGACTCGGTCATTATCTATAGTTAAAATAGGTCGATTCACAACTTTATCGACACAACACCATGTGTCAAACTCACGTCCTGCAAGATGGTCGACTCAGAATCCAATTAGATACACTTTCCTGTCGACCTATACGTTTAAGACCTATGAGTTTAAGATAAGATAAGGATTCAGATGGAACCAACATCAATAATTACACACAGAATTCTGTAAAAATGAAGAAAAATAATGTGATTTTCCCTCTTCGGAGTGATATTTTCGTAAAGTCCGCGCCTCGAGTAGAAGCCGAGAGATTTTAATTGGATGCGCCAGCTGTCAATCAAAACAGCTGCTACTTTCATCCACCTATTCTCAGCGGTGAGGGTTCGGTGTAGCAGCTCCGATCGATCTCTACTCATTCTGTTCGCCGCGGTGATTTGTCCGGGGTCAAAGGTCGACGCGCAGCAGCGAGAAATTATTCATTACGTCAGAAAAAATGTCCAAAAAGTTTGTGCTGCAGCAGGAGAGATGAAGCAGGGATGAGAAGAAGAAGAAAGAGATGGAGGGAGCGGAGATGAAGAAAGCGGTGGAAAGAGAGCCGGTGACACAGCAGCAGCTCTCTGATCCAGACCCATCAGGAGGCCAGCCGAGCCGGCGAGAGCCAGAGAGCAGCAGCTGGGAAACAACAAGAAGAAACATGAATGTGCAGCAGATCTGAGTCCGAACAGCAGGAGGGGAAATGGAGGAGAAGGAGCAGGAGAACCAGACGGATGTGTCGCGACGTTTCATCTTCTGCGGGACGATGATGTTGTGGCTGCAGTGATGGACTCGGTGACGACGTCGGATGTCGAAGCTCGTGTCAGGAACTATAGACACGCTTGAATATTCACTCTCTTTTGTCACCAGACTGTGTCGACCACAGGTGTGTAGTGACAAGAATACCACTCACGATACAATACTATAGGTAGTGATACTGTAGTAACAAGTATGTATTTGTAGTATTGTCCAGTACTTGACTCTGGTGTTTAATTAACAGACCATATGACTCTTGTCGTAACTGATTTCATTTGTTTTCAAAACAAAATATGTCTAAACATCAGCTTTTTTTAAGCTGCTGGAGTCACTGTATCCTCTCGTCCTCAGTCATTGCTGGGATTTTAGCTGCGGAGGACGTAATGACTGCTGCCATCTAGTGGCCGGAAGTCAATTTGCAAAAACAAAAATGAACAAACACCAAGAACATTTGCATTTTAATTGGGAAAATTTATATTTATATACAAGCCTATACATCATAAAAGAACAGTTATCAAATATCAAATATACCAAAAATAATATATTCATAAGAAAATCAATGCAGAACTGTTGACTCGCTACAGTTTTATTAAAAATAACAACCTGTAGCGATACTTTCTTACACTCCAAGTATTGAAAGTAAACAGCACTGTATCGACTTATGCTTTTTTCCAATATTTTATATATATATATATACACACACTTTTTCGTCTTTTATTAATTACCTTTTATTGTTATTAGAGTTATTTTTATGGTTTGTATTTCAATTAAGTGTGTATAAAATAAAATAATAACTTTTTTTTCATTTATAATAAACATGAAAATATATAGAGTTAAGTATATATGTATATATATATATATGAGTCATTTTTTTGTTGCGATTAAACTTCCGGTCGCTAGAAGGCAGCCGTCATTAATAAACAAAATCTGAGGACGAGAGGATACAGTGACTCCAGCGGCTTTTAAAGCTGATGTTTTGACATATTTTGGTTTGAAAACAAATGAAAGCAGTTACGACTTCGTCAAGAGTCGTAAATACTGTTTATTTGTGTGTTGCAATTAAACTTCCTATCGCTAGATGGCAGCATTCATTTCTTAGGAAATCTTGTGAGACCCCAGCGATGACTGAGGACTAGAGGATACAGTTGACTCCAGCCGGCTGATCCTTGCTGACATCATGGCTTACTGTAGCTTCTGCAGGTCTAACGGTGAAACTTCTGCACTACAATATGGAAGCAGGGGATACAGATAGCTGTTAGTACAGCTACCCTCCGAGATCCTGGTGATGACTGAGGATGAGAGGATACAGTCGGCTCCAGCAGCTTTTAAAGCTGATGTTTGGACATATTTTGGTTTGAAAACAAATGAAAGCAGTTACGACTTCGTCAAGAGTCATGTGGTCTGTAAATACTGCAACACCAGAGTCAAGTAGTCGGCAATACTACACATATATACTTTTTACTACAATAGTATACAACACTAATCTATGGAAACTTCTCTCCTCCATCATGGAAACAATGGAGGTGAAGAAACAGGTGCAGCAGCATCGCCGCGGTGAAACCATCTGTCTCGACACCGACGTCATCGTCTCTCCTGCCTCCATCTGACCATCAGCTCTGGATCAGAACCAGAAACTGGAACAGAATGAGGTCAAAGTCGCAGCAACAACCTGCAGCCACAGCCCCCGGGGGGGGGGGGCAACACAACCAGTGCCACATAAATCAAGAGAAAACACACACAGTCCTGTCACGACGACACAAACGCACACAAAGGTGTTGTCGTTAGTCAAATGTTAATGGAAGTCATTTCCGACAGAGAATCCAAGAGAAGGTTTTTAAATCGACTCCTGCAGACACTGAAGGATTTCTGTGAATGTCACACAACAACGAGAGGTTCAGGGTATCACTGTAGTTGAACTTTCACTGGCACAGCAGCAGTTGTTATAATGAACTATGAAGTGATGTAGACAAGATAAGGTACTAGTATAAATTTTTTTTTTAAAGGTACATGAGAATATTCTTAATTTTTCTCTGATAACTGAGGATGAGAAGAGACAAATCTAGAAAAAGAATAGTGTGGATGGTTGTATTGCAATTAAATGAGCATATTTTGTACATGTACACGAGTTTTAATCATAATATTATAGTTTAGATGTGAATTTATAATGTATTTATAATACTATTGGCTTAGTATATGCATATATATTATACTATATCATGTTATATTGATTAATATAGATAATACCAGACGAGATTAAATATAGTTATAAATGTGATATAATATGCATTTTTATTAATATCTGTGTAGAGATATTTGGCAATTTGCTACTAAATGAAGACTGTTTTTTATTTGCTTCATTAGCATTTTAATGCATTTGTTTTGTATGTACAAAAATACATATTTTATACACGTTCTGAAATAAACTTGATTCATTCATACAACAGAGATTATCAATGATTCTATAGAAAATTCAACAGTGATGATGAAGTAAAGGTATTTTATACTTATAGATATATTCTCTTAAATTGTGTTCTGTATATAGATTTTGTTCTCTTGTGTATTTTATAATGATGTCTAAACCATCAACAATTAAATCTGGTCAACAGTCTGACGTTCGAGAGGAAAAGTCACTTCCTGACTATCTGTTAAAAGATTATACACAACATAAAAGTAATAAATATAAAGACTTTTTTTATGTTCTGATCAGTCAAATTGTTTTATATTTCCTTCATCACCAGTTCAATGATTTTGTTTCTGGTCCAACACCAGTCATCGATTTGGTAGAAATCGATCGCAGAAAAACAAACCTCAAAAAACATTCTTGACATTTAATGTGGCCTCGAGGTAAACACTGGCTACTTCAATTTGTTTTTCAAACCAAAATATGTCCAAACGACAGCTTTAAAAGCCGCTGGAGTCGACTGTATCCTCTCGTGCCCAGTCATCGCTGGGATCTTCATGGCCCCTTTAGTGGTGGAGGGTGTAATGACTGCTGCCATCTAGCGGCCGGATGTTAAATTGCATGTGATTGCATGGTATATTATATATATATATATATATATATATATATATATATTCTACACACTTTATTAAAATATATACCCCAAAAATGTATAGAATAAAACATGATTTGAAATAAATAAATATAACTTCCCTCCCAAAAAAATAAATCGATACAGTACTGTTGAATATTAACACAGTATTGTAAAAAAAAAAACACAATACATCAATATTTATTATTGTTCATTATTATAAAGTATTTTGGGGATGACAGCTTTATGTCTTATTACAAAATGTGTCTTTTAAAACACTTTTTATAAAGTTTATTTTCTGTGATTGTCTCATTTTAAAGTGAGCTCACGGATTAATTATTAATATAACGTGAAAAGAATCAAGTGAACAGTAGTTTAATATATTTCAAATACTCATGTGTTCATGAATAATATTTCATCTGTTACATCGTTCATCTAAACACGTGTTCAGTGAGAGTCTGTGGAACTATTATGACGTCAAAACAACACGTTAAACGTCATTTATAGTTTAAATAAATACGAATATACAGTGAAAAAGTGCGTGAAAATGAAGATCAGTGGAGCGAACGTTACTCACACTTGTCGACAGTTTCCGGCTGTAAATGTCAATCACGTTTAAAAACATGGAGAACCTTCTGATCCATGAAAGTCCGGAACCGTTTCAAAGTTAAACACGCGGACGCGGTTCTTCTCCTCGCGCTCGCCGCGGGTTCTAATGACATAAAGTGACGGAGGTTCTTGCTCACCTTCCGCGGCGGTTCCGCTCAGGACGGACAGAACCAGGACCGGAACCAGCTGAGCGACAAATCCTGTGTCCATGATGGAGCAGGTGAGCAGGAGAGAAGACGAGCCGAGCTGAGAGGAGGAGGAAGAGGAGGATGAAGAGGAGGAAGAGGAGGATGAGGAGGAGGACACACCACAGGAAACACAAGTCAAATATATTTTTTTAAAACAAAGATTATTATTCAGCAGAAATACGAGTTTGCTTTATGTTTGGATTTGTTTTGATTAAGTCTTTATAACATTATGAATATTATCTTGTTTTATTTAAACACTGTTTTCAATTGAACACGATTACACAGCAAAATAACAACATTAGCAAACTTGCTAATTAGCTTGTTGTTAGCAGGACTTATCAAAAATCTGAAAAAATAAAACTCTAAATTATTTATACACTTTAGAGCACTGGATGGAAAAAAATGTTTTATACAGTATTCAAATTTAAACGCATACTTACATTTTTAGAAAGTTCTTTAAACTTGACTTTTTAAACACATATACAGAGCAAAATAAATGCTTGAACTAGCCAATTAGCTTGTTGTTAGCAGGACGTTTATTATATTCCTATATTTAGTAGCTATGGACATTAAAACATAAAACACAAAATTAAATTCAATTAAACACAATTACAAAGCAATATAAAAAATAGCAACCTAAATAATTAGCTTGTTGTTAGCATGACTTACCTCCAACATATAGTTGCTATTGACAATAAACATGAAAAAAACAGTAAACTATTTATAGTCTATATTAACACTTGAACAAGTTTTACAAAGTTATAAATGTATCAACTTAATTTAAACACAATAACAAAGCAAAATAACACCATTAGTAACCTAGCTAATTAGCGCGTTGTTAGCATGACTTACCTCCAATATATAGTTGCTACATTAAAACATGAAAAAACACTAAACTATTTATAGCCTATATTGACACTGGAACAATTGTACAAAGTTATAAATGTATCAACTTAATTTAAACACAATAACAAAGCAAAATAACACCATTAGCAACCTAGCTAATTAGCGCATCGTTAGCATGACTTACCTCCAATATATAGTTGCTATTTACAAAAAACATGAAAAAAATAAACACTAAATTATAGAATGCTGAACACTGGACACACAATTGTACGGTATAATATAAACACTTACCTAAACAAATGCTTACAATGTTTTAAACTTTATATTAATTACATTTACACATCAAAATAACTAATCTAACTAATTTATATCCAGAAAGCAGTCTAGCCAAATGTAAAAAATGTTAGCAGGACATTGTTTTCTACTTTATTCCGTGGCCATTGATATTAAAGACATAAGAAAACACTAAATTATTTATAGTCTTAAATCAACACTTGACATGAAAAAACCCACTAATTTATTTATATACTTCTGAACACTGGACAAATGTTTTATTTGAACTTAAACACATGTTTATACGGATATAAACGCCTTAACTTCAACTCAATTACACAGCAACATAAAAACATTAGCAATCTAGCTAATTAGCTTCTTGCTAGCATGAAATCTGTTATATCCTGTATTTAGCTGCTATTGACAATACAACTTGAAAAAACACTAAATGTTAAAATGTATAAAAACTAGGAATAAAAAAATAATAATTAAAAAAATGTTGAAATGACATCAAATACACAAAACTATGCCAATAAAACAGTTAAAAAAGAAATACTCACCATTCTTTTTCTCCTCATTGTGATCAGAATATTCAGTAAAAATTATTTTGAGGGAGAAAATAATCGAAAAGGAAGTTTACTCACTAAAATACGAGCATAAAAATGAGAGAACGTTTGTACCGACGCCATTTTGTTTCCTGCAATACATTGTCATTAATTAAAAAAATCCCCAAACCAGGAAAAAAGTTATTTTGAATTAAATTAAAAAAAAAAAAAAAAAGTGTTTTCTGTTGAGCTGAAATACTATGAGAGATTATGTCTCCCACCTGGTTTTGGGAACACCTTGGTGTCCCCGGGAGAAGCTGGATGATGAAAGGTAAAACTTTATTGATCCCTCCTTCGAGGAAAGTCTGGGCCTCTTAAGCTGCTGCCCCTGCGACCCAAACCCGGAGAAAAATGAGGTGAGAGAACACATAATAAAATACACAAAGAGGTTCAGAGAGAAAACTTGATCAAATATCTTCAAAACTCAGACTGAGACACTCAATATCTTCACACTCGGTCCGCTGAAGCTCTAGAAGGTTCTGGTCGATATTCAGGAGTCAAAAGCTCGCGCTGACACTTGAACGCCTCATTTCCTCTCGACACTTCATCAAAGGTCAGAGATGTTGAGCAGCGTCTGATGCTCCAGCTGGACGAGGAAGTCCTCCAGTCGTCTCCACTGATGTTCTCGCCTCCGACTCTCTGGAGCGCTGATGCGCGACGAACAGCAGGGGGCCCTCTAGGGACGAGACAAGCTTGTTGCCTTGACGACGGGATGAGAGCGAAGCGCTGATGAACGAGCGGCTCGTGATCGTCGTTAATGTTCGAGGAAGACTAATTGGCTGCTTTATATTCCCGTTCGCTCTCAGACTCGAGCCCAGACGCGGATCTAAATCTCCGGGACTCGACGACCAGAACTCGGCGGAGTCGACGTCGCCCTAAATCAGACCAAAGTAATCGATTTCTTCTCTGAAAAAAAGTGACACTTGTGACGTCTCCATCAAAGTCCAGGGAAGTTTCAGGATGTTTTAATGGTAAAAAGATGTATTGACAAGAACCTGGAGAAACGTATCACCATACAGGGACAACGACACTATATATTTTGATACTGTAGTAACGAGGATATATGTGTAGTATTGTCCAGTACTTGACTCTGGTGTTGCAGTATTTAAAGACCACATGACTCTTGATGAAGTCGTAACTGCTTTCATTCTTTTTAAAACGAAAATATGTCCAAACATCAGCTTTAAAAGCTGCTGGAGTATCCTCTCGTCCTCAGTCATTGCTGCGCTATCATTCTTCCCTTTAGCTGTGAAGGACGCCATGGCTGCTGCCATTGAGTGGCCGGAAATTTAATTGCAACACAAAAATGAACAATTGCTGTCAATATCTGCATGTTAATTGTAAAAAAAAGAAAAAAAAGAATGATTAATTATTAAAGAATAAACCATAAAAGGACTATGATAAAAAATATTATTTGAAAGCCAATAGAAAGTTTTTTTTGGAAAGATAAAAATCGACACAGAATATTGAATATCGTCACAGTATATATTCAATAATCTCAGGAAAAATAATATTCAGTAACTTGTACTTTGGTTTGTCACAAAAATCCCAACTGGCCTTGTTTTGTTTTTTTTATAAACTAATAGCATTTTATTAACCCAAGATTTTAACGAACTAAACCCACAAGAGAAATAAAGTCTTCTATGGCAGTTATTTAACAACAAAACATACATTTAAGATGTTTTTAAGTCTTATAATCAGAAGTGTATTTATCCGTGTCTCTTCCTGCATCGACCTACAGGGGGCGCCAGAGTGCGCTCTGAATCATGTTTTCCTCACGTGCTTCAAGAAGCGACGGATGAAAGTGATTAAAAGCATATCTGATGTAACCACGGCGACGATGTGTCGGATGCGCTGCGGGAGTTCGTCGGCTCATAAGTCGGCGTCCCTCTTTGATGACCTCATTTGCTCTAAATGATTCCTCAGAGCTCGGCGGCTTAAGCGGCCGCTCCCGCTAAATGACGTTATTAATCAGCGGCGGGCGCTAACGACCTTAATAATGAGGCTCCGGTCGACGCGCCGCCGCATCCCGCTCTCAGGACTAAAAATACGTCTCTTTTGAAGAGTTAATTGTCGTGGAGGACTGAAGGAAGAAGCTCGTTACACTCAACAACAAGACGGACGTGACATCATTCATGTGAGCCGTGACTCAAATCACGCACTTCTGCACTTGCACTTAGTATTTTGAGTGCACAAATTAGCATTGTGCGAAAATGTACCGGCAATGAGCACTATATTGGCGCACTCAACAGGCAAGAAAATTGAGTGTGGATCGATGGACACTTTCCAGCCTCAACGGCCGCCATCTTGGTGACGTAGACGACGCTAAACAGAAGCTACGTCACTGACGACGCGTTTTCGGAGCAGATACTGACGTAAATGTCTCGAGAAAATAATCATTTTAGCACAAAACAACAATATTAACACAATGTAACACAACTTAATAACTTGTTTCAATTGGCGAAAAAGTGTTCGGTGATGGTGTTTCAACTTCCGGTTGCGATCAGTGTTAAAAAGTAGTAGAAGAAGAAGCTGTCAAGTCATTTCCTGTAAATGTGTATTAAGTTTGATTTGAGACAGTACTACCCTGTTGAAATCTTAATGTGTACTTTAAACCAGTGAACTCGGAGGAGCTCGCAATTCGGGACACAGCCCTAGTTTAGCTAGCTATGTTGCTAACAGGTCCCGTTAGCAAATGGTTAGATGGTAGTTTGATCAAGATGTTAGGAAACTTGCTCAACGGCACTTTGGTCCGTCTTAAGGAAAGTTAATTAAACGTTAAACACTAACGAGGTTCGACCAGTTCATCATTTAGGTTCAGAGATATTAGCATTTAGCCACATAGCATCGTTGACGCTTGTACTGCATCTCTTCCCTCGTTGTCATGCCAACGGATAAAGTAACTCTTTAAAAAAAACACATTATCAATTTTCCTCCATTTTGTGCTAATGGCTTCATTAAAACAAAAAAAAAAACACTCACACATTACAATAATATGTTTTGTGCAATATTTGGACTCGTTTTCTTGTTTTTCTTCAAACATTTATCTGGATAAACTCACTCAGAAGAAACGCTTTGGTCACTGGTTCTGGTTCTGTCTGGACCTTCTTAAATCCTGGTTGCTGCAAACACAACTGAAGTGGGTCATCGGAGGAATGTGGAGCCACCAGAGGAGATCATAGGAACGATTAGTAAGCATTTAAATAAAGTTATTATTTTGTTGTTATTTTTTAAATCAAAAGAATTAAAAAATATATCAATAAAAAAGTAAAAAACAAGAATAATAATAAAAGGGAAAACCACAGAAAAACAAAGCGATTTCATTTAAAAAATAAATAGTAATTAAAAATAAGTTAAAAAAGAGTTTAGTTTCCTTTTCTGGTTTTGACTCTTCATTATAAACGTATCATTTTAAAAGAAAGTTTAATTGAACAATGTCTGACATTTTTTATACATATTCAAATCAAATGTCATTTTACAAATCTTGTTATGAGGATGAAAGGATGTTCGACCAGAACTAAAAGTAAAATCGTAAATGTCCGTCACGATGCTAACGATGCTAACTTCAGGACAGGTGGCGCTAACTTTAGCATCAGTAGCATGCTATGCTAACAACACAGACCAAAGGCATTCAGAGTCTGTCGTGTTTTATTCAAGTTCGAAGTCCGACTAGTTACATTCACCTGCCTCGGAGTTACACAACAGCCACACAACCCTCAATCAACGACGCACACAATGTACAAAAGTGTTTTTTTGCAGTTCTAAAGCCAGTGGAGTACCTGAAGAAGAACGTCAGAGGGGCGCGACAGGTGAGAAGCAGTACGGGGTGTGAGCCCTCTGGTGGCTGGCTGCAGTATTACAGGTTAATTCAGTTTTGAGTTTTTGAACAGTTTTCGTTTCATTTAAATATCTGGCCCCGATAAAACTTGGTACCTGGAAGCTTCAGCGCCACCTGGTGGTGAGATGAAGAAGCACATAACTTCCCTTTTTTGACTCGCAGTTAGTGTTCGTCATCGTGGTCGACCTCTGGTGACCTCTGGTGACCTCCAGCAGGGTCGCACGACTCCTCCAGTGTCGGACCGAGCGTTGCAGTAAAGTGGCACGGGAAAGGTCCGCAGAGACCCGGACAGAACCGGGTCGAGAGTTCACGACGGGCGCCTTCTCGTCTACCTGCCGAAAATGTTCTCGTACTCCAGCAGGATCAGATCCACGATCTGGTTCTGGTACACCATGTGGTACGCCATGTTCAGGGTCTCGGTCTCGGGTCGCAGCAGCGTCGGCCCGAACACGATCGCCACGCTCTGATTGGTCATCCGGTTCTCCTCGCCGTGGTCGATCACCCTGCAGACGCACAGGTCAGTGTGCGCACACACTCAAAGGCCACATGTGTGAGTTTCTGTAAGAATCTTTTGTGCGTTTTTATGCATTTGTGTGTTACTGTATAGATGCATGTTATTTTGTGTATGTGAATGTTGTTTTATGAATGTGAATTTTTGTGTAACTGTTTTTATGCATTTGTGTGTTTCTTTAGGAATGTGATTTTTGTGTGTGTGGCTACTTTTTATCCATTGTGTGTTACTGCATTAACATGAGTTTTTGTGTGTGTTTCTGTATGAATATGAGTTTTTGTGTGCGTGTTTTTCTGCATGAATGTTTGTGCGTTTTTATGCATTTGTGTGTTAATTTAGGAATGTGATTTTTGTGTGTATGGCTACTTTTTATCCATTGTGTGTTACTGCATTAACATGAGTTTTTGTGTGTGTTTCTGTATGAATATGAGTTTTTGTGTTCATGTTTTTCTGCATGAATGTTTGTGCGTTTTTATGCATTTGTGTGTTAATTTAGGAATGTGATTTTTGTGTGTGTGGCTACTTTTTATCCATTGTGTGTTACTGCATTAACATGAGTTTTTGTGCGTGTTTCTGTATGAATATGAGTTTTTGTGTGCGTGTTTTTCTGCATGAATGTTTGTGCGTTTTTATGCATTTGTGTGTTAATTTAGGAATGTGATTTTTGTGTGTGTGGCTACTTTTTATCCATTGTGTGTTACTGCATTAACATGAGTTTTTGTGCGTGTTTCTGTATGAATATGAGTTTTTGTGTGCGTGTTTTTCTGCATGAATGTTTGTGCGTTTTTATGCATTTGTGTGTTAATTTAGGAATGTGATTTTTGTGTTTGTGTATGAATGTGAGTTGTGTGTCCATTTCTGTATGAATGCATTTGTTTTAATACATTTTTGTGTTTCTGTGGGAATGTGAGTTGTGTGTGTGTTTCTGTATGAATGCATGTGTTTTAATGTATTTGTGTGTTACTGTTAAATGCAAGTTTTTACGTGCGTTTCTGAATGAATATGAGTTTGTGTGCACATGTTTTTGTGTGTATTTGCGTCTCTCACGTCCTCAAGTGTTTGAAAAGCGCCTGCATGGTGTCGTGGTTCGGTTCTGGAAGTTGTCGGATCAAATCCTTGGTGGCCTGAACTCTGAGTGTGTAGTCGTGGATCTCTGCAGGAGACACGACACACTTCAACAACAACAACACAAACGCTGCTCACCAATGAATCGTTTTCATCAGCAGCCGTTTATACGAGTCATTGACTCGACTCATGACTCACTGATGGAGCTGACAAAGTCGTGGAAGAGCGTGTAGGTGAAGAGCGGCTCCGGCAGCTCTCTGAAGAACATCTTCAGCGCCCCCGTGGTCACGTGAATGTCCTCCCACTTCCCGTCCACCAGGTTCACCTTCTCATCTGGACCCGACAAACATGAACCGGGTCAGAACCTCGCCACGGAGCCACCTCTGTGTCGACGACTCACTGACCGTGGTTGACGGCGAAGCGTAGCTTCTGGATGATGGCCAGGTTCCCGCTGACCCGGTACAGCCCGTCCACGAACAGACCCGTGTTCTCCACGTGGTCGATGCACATGCGGACGAAGCTCGGGACGCTGGTGTTCTCTCGCAGACACAGACTCGACAAGCTGCAGCCGAACACCTGATCTGAGGAGCGAAGACGCACACGGATCAAGTGGGGGAAATAAAAAGGGACCCAAGGATTGAGCCTTGTGGAACTCCACCACTAAATACCTTTGATGTAGCCTTTGTCCCGGACCGACTGCAGCGTGGGCCGGCGGGTCAGGAACTTCTTCAGCTTGTGTCGGGTCTTCTTGTTGTCGGCGGAGTCCACGCTGGAGGAGCTCTTCATGGCTGAGGCGGGAGGGCAGACAGAAGCAATCGTCTCAGAGCCTCACTTTTCAAGTCAGCTCACCTCGGTTCTTCTTGGAGTCTCTGTGCTCCTTTTCCTTGTCCTGCTTCTCAGCGCCGGGCGACTCGGGCAGATCCTCCTCGATGGCCTCGTCGGACTCCCAGGCCTGAGACAGACCCACAAATAAAAAAATAAATTATAAACCTAACTGGTATTTTATAAAAGTTACGTGTTCTAACTTCTTGTTTTCTAGACTACATGAGTAAAAACAGAAGGAAACCCTGCGTTTTTACAACACAAATATTTGTTTTTAAGTTTTTATTACACTCTTGACGAGCGAAACCAACCAACACCCACGAGTGAAACTGTCGCCTGCACTTTGGACTTTGAGTAAACTAAGATTAAACTGAAGATTTTAAACTTTGAAATATGTGTTAAAGGTTGTGTGCATACATCTGACGTGTGTGTATCTGATGTTTACGTGTGTGTATGACATTTGTGTGTATATGATGTTTATGCGTGTATGTCTGAAATGTGTGTGTGTGTCCATCTTACATATGTCTGCGGTTTTGTGTGACTGGCGTGTGTGTGATTGTTGCGTGTGTGTGTGTATGAATTCTGTATACATGTATCCAAGGTCTGTGTGTGTGTGTGTGTGTGTGTATGCATTTGACATGATTTTTGTATGTGTATCATACGTCTGTGTGTCTTACAGTGATTCTGTGTGTTGGTGTGTGTGTATATGACGTGTGTGTGTCCGAATTCTGTATATGTGTATCCCAAGTGCATGTGTCTGAAGGTGTTTGTGTGTGTTAGTGTGTGTTTAAGTGTAGATAAAACCAACACTTGACTGTGTA
The DNA here is from genome assembly GCF_982586985.1 of Callionymus lyra. Classification (NCBI taxonomy): domain Eukaryota; kingdom Metazoa; phylum Chordata; class Actinopteri; order Syngnathiformes; family Callionymidae; genus Callionymus; species Callionymus lyra. The sequence continues at coordinate 16,607,708 of NC_141833.1, forward strand.
ATTGTTTGTAAATAAAGTCCGGCCTCACGTGGTTGCTGATGGTCTCTCTCAGGACCTTGAACCAGTCGTTGACGACGCTGTCGCTCTCGGACTGGACCAGCAGCTCGGTTCCTTGACGGGTCTTCAGCTGCAGAACATCACATGTTAGGTCACATGACTGACCAAGAGTCCGGCGTCTTCCTCACCTCCAGCACGTGCTTCTTGCTGGACTTGTCCTTGGACGCCCAGTCCACGGAGGCGCCGCGCAGGTCCACCGTGAACTCGGGCTTGGACTGACCGCCCCCGAACTGAGGAGGACACGGAGGAGGTCTCACTCTGCTGCACTCACAGGGTCTTGAACATCTGTCACTCACCCAGCTGGTCCCGCCTCCTTGTCCTTTAGCAAACAGCAGCGTGTGTCCCTGCAGGACGGTCCAGGACGAGGTCCAGTTTTTCCTGGAACACATTTCAGACAAACGTTGGAGTTTTTAGAGACTTTCACACCGTTTGACTCAAGAGTCTCAGCTCAGGCGAGGATCGTCGACACTCACCGGACTTTCTTCCCGTGCTCCGTGATCTTTGTGGCGTTCAGGACGCCGCACTTCTCCGAGGGCTGCACGGATCAAACAGACGAGTCAGTGACGGACAACGAAGAGACTCCAGAGTCACAGCAGAGTCAAAGAAGCATGACAGGAGAGTCAGATGAGAGTCTTAGAAACAGCAGGGTCTGAGCAATGTCAAAGAATTGTTCAATATTTAAAAGAGAATCAGGAGAGTCAGAGCAGAGTCAGAGGAGAGTCAGAGGAGAGTCAGAGGAGAGTCAGAGGAGAGTCAGAGGAGAGTCAGAGGAGAGTCAGAGGAGAGTCAGAGGAGAGTCAGAGGAGAGTCAGAGGAGAGTCAGAGGAGAGTCAGAGGAGAGTCAAAGAAGAATCACAGCAGAGTCAAAGCAGAACAACAACAGGGTCAGATCAATGTCAAATAATCACACAAGACTCAAGAGAGTCCTGAGAGTCACAGCAGAATTAAATAAAAACCATAGAGTCAAAGAAGAATCCCAGCAGAGTGAGAGAGTCAAAGCTCCACCAACACACGTGCAGCAGGTGAACCAGCAGGTGAACCAACAGGTGAACCAACAGGTGAACCAACAGGTGAACCGGCAGGTGAACCAGCAGGTGAACAAACAGGTGAACCGGCAGGTGAACCGGCAGGTGAACCGGCAGGTGAACCAGCAGGTGAACCAACAGGTGAACCAACAGGTGAACCAACAGGTGAACCAACAGGTGAACCAACAGGTGAACCAACAGGTGAACCAACAGGTGAACCAGCAGGTGAACCAGCAGGTGAACCAGCAGGTGAACCAACAGGTGAACCAACGGTTCAACATGCGACACGACAAACAGCAAAGCTGAGACTCCCACGTCGGCTCTGGACGACTCAAGAGTTTGTCTGGTGAGCCGACGCGGGAGTCACGACAGAGAACCGCGACCCAGCTGAGGTGTGAGTACTGACGGAGGAGGGGGGCTTGGGAGACGAAGGGCAGGAGTCGGAGTCGGGCGAGGGGCCCGGAGGAGGATCCTGTGAGGAGAGACAGTCCATGACGGGGGTTAATGAGACGACGTGGAGAGTTAGGAGGACGATGATGAAGATGATGGTGATGATGAAGATGACGGTGTGGAGAGAGAGGACGACGGTGATGATGAAGACGATGAAGAGCGTCTCATTGATCAAAGTGTTTTCATCACTTTCAATCAGAGCTTTAGTGATTGAGGCACTAGGTGTCGCTCTGACACAATGATTCTTGGAGCGTAGAGCGCCCCCTAACGGTCAGCGAAAACACTGTATTAACCTTTTTTGGATTTAAAAAAAGTAAAATGCATTTTCCTCGTATTTATATTTTTAAAATTCTGAATCTTTTGACTTTTCCAGAACGACATAAGGAAAACAATCAAATTAAAGATCTTAAGGAGAAAAGTGAAAATAATTGGTTCAATTGTTTAAACGATTTGAGATGAAAAATCAATTTTCAAAATGATATTATTACTTGATAAATTAAAGTTGAATAATCCAAATTTATGAAGAGAATCAAAAGGTCAAATCAAAGTGTTTTCATTGGGTCCATGCGAGGGTCATGTGACGACTCAGAACCTCTTGGTGTCTGTACGGGTGCGGACGGGCCGAGCCGGCACGGAACTTTCTGCTTCTAAACATCCGCTGTGGAGCAAAAGTGAATCCTGGACTCGTGACGCAGGTGTGTGTGGAGGTGTGTGTGTGTGTGTGTGTTCAGACCTTCTCTGTGGGCTCGTAAGCGCTGCGTCTCCACTTGGTCAGCACGATGGGATCCGGGTGTTTCCGGTCCAGGCTGCGAGTCTTAGGGGTGTCCAGGACCAACTGAGGAGGCGAGTGGTTGAACTGCAGGAGAGGAAGCGTCGGAGGTGAGTCGTCGTCACTCATCCGTGTGAACAACAACTACACAAAGACACACTAAACATCAAGTCGGTCCTCGACTGAGACACAAAGTGTTGTTCTGTCCCTCGGGGTCTCTCTTACCTTGGGCAGCTCCCACTCCGACCTGGAGCCGTCTGCACAGTAGTAGTACGGTCTGCCTTGCTCATCAACGTGCTTTAACCACTGACGACCCACAAACACATGAAACCGGTGTCACAAGGGAGTCAAACCCGAAACCTTTTAAGAGCTCCAGAGGCAACGCTTCACCCTCTGACCTTCAACACGCCGCTCACAAGATGACATCACGTAAAATAACGTAAACTATTCAAACGTTAAATAAAGTTTTGTAAAGTCATTCTACAAAAAAAGCATATTTTCATGACAAAAGACTGTAAAGGTGTTTTTTTCTTCTTTACTATTCAATTAAAAAAGTACCCGAGCTAAAAAAAAAAGAGAAAAAAAGTGATTCAAATAATTTTCAATAATAAAAATATTGTTTGAACGTAACATAAAAAACAACAACATTTTTTTAAACTTTTTTTTTGTTTTTGGGACATTTTATGGGCAGCATAATGTTTGTCCTTATTCTTCAAATAAAATAAATACATACTTCAATCAACGACAATAAAATGACTTGAAAAACCGTTTTTGGATTGAAGCGAATTTTGGGGTTCAATAATTAAAATACAATTTTTAATTTTTTCGAGTATTTTTGTTGTTTGTTTGAAAAAAAAAAAAAATCCTTAAAAAGAAAACATTTAAATAAAACAAATATGTAAATGTATTTTTGTTGATTAAAGACACCTATTTTTACAAAAACAAAACTTCCCTTATACAGGACTTTTATTTCTAGCTTTTCTATCTCTACAATTACATTTCCTCAGGGGCCACATTATATTTTGTTGAGTAGGACCAGCAAGCCAGAAGAAAGAAGAGATGAAAGAAAGTAGACTTAAATATATATATATTTTGTAACATATTAAGAAAAAACGAAGAAAAAAAATAGCAGTGATGAGTTCACTGAGAGGGGGTGAAATGAAGAGCGTGTAGTAAAAAGTTTGAGGCGTTTAGAGATGAAAGTTTTGTTATTGTAAATATGTGAAATAGTTAAAAAGTTGCATCAAGTTTGATTATTCCTGTCTGTTCATAAATATCGATTTAAACTTTTCTTTACAGTCAAACATTCAAATGAATGAACTGCACCCTCAGCACCATCTTAAACAATCGTACAGACATGAAATCAAAGTCATCTCAGGCTCATAAACGGGTGAAGAGGTCTCAGGAGGAAGCAGCAGCGTCTCAGACCGTGTTACCTTCTCGTCAGTCAAGTCGCTGACGTACAGAGTTTGTCCGAACTCGTCCGTCTCCTCCGACCAGCCGCCGGGCGGCGAGCCGTACTGGCTGTCGGCGCTCAAGCAGGCGTCGTCCGACGACAGAGGGTGGAGGCGGCCGATGGAGAGCGAGAAGAAGGGCAGGAAGGAAGGAGAGAGCGACAGAGTAGTGCTCTAGGAGAGAGAGAGAGAGAGAGAGAGAGAGAGAGAGAGGAGGGAGAGAGAGACACCAGTCACCGCCCAGTAGCAGAAGAGAATATGAACCCAAGATATATATATATATAAAGTGCAGAAAAGAAGAGCTGACGGCAAGAAGGTCAAGTTTCTGTCTGTGGGTCTGTGGTGCAGTCGTCAGTGTCAGTAATAGTGTGAAAAATATCTCTTTAACATCACAATTTTGTTTGTGGTACGATATCGATATTCAACACCTAATAAAGTTTGTTTAAAATATTACGATTTTTAAATGTCAAGTTATCCCGCAAACAGTCACAGCGTTTGTTAAATTGTGTTGCTATGAAACCTCCGGCCACTAGATGGCAGCAGCCACTACATCCTTGCAGCTAGAGGATAGACAATAAAATCCCGCGAGATCCCGCCGATGACTGAGGGCGAGAGGATACAGTCGACTCCAGCAGCTTTTTAAGCCAACGTTTGGACGGATTTGGTTTCAAAACAAATGAAAGCAGTTACGACTTCACGGCTAACTGAAGCTAACGCGAAAGAGGTCTCACGGTGAAACTTTTGCCCTACAATATGGAAGCAGAGAATACAGATAGCTGTAAGTACAGCTACCCTCCAAAATAGTGGTGATGGCTGAGGACGAGAGGATACAGTCGACTCTAGCAGCATTTAAAGCTGATGTTTGGACATATTTTTTGTTTGAAAACAAATGAAAGCAGTTACGACTTCGTCAAGAGTCATGTGGTCTGTAAATACTGCAACACCAGAGTCAAGTACTCGACAATACTACACATATATACTTGTTACTACAGTATGACAAGATATATTGTGAAAAGTATGTTATCGCAAGAGTCTTGCCTCGACTTGACAAGTCTCTCTTGCACCCTAGTATCACGTAGATTTCCAAAACCGTTACCTCCGAGCTCTCGCCGACGCTCCTGAGTTCCCCCCTGGAGTTGCTGGTGTCTCGGGCCCGCGGCGGCTTCCAGGTGGTCTCGCGGGTGGACACGTTGTAGTAGTAGTGGCGGCCGCTCTGGTCCTTGTGGGTCTCCCAGTCGCCCAGCACGTGGAGCGGCGAGCCGGACGGCTGCGGCGGCAGACTGGTCTGCGTGATCTTCAGCTCCTGGAGGTTGGTGTAGACGGGCGAGTCGGGTCGGCCGCGGCCCGTCGAGGACACGCTCTGGTGGGAGAGAGCGGGAGGGTTTAGAACTCGGCACTGGAGCTCCTGGACAGCCAGCCGGGCTGTGATGTAAGAAGCGTGTGCTTTGCTCTGACAACAAGAACGTTGAAGAACAAGGAAGGAAGTGGCTGGAAATATTCCCGGCCAGAGTTAAGAAGTGAAACTGAGGCGAAACACGCAGAGATGTGGAAACACACTCTAACCCCTGCTCGAGGTCTTCGACTACAACTAATGATGCATTTATTATTTTTTTAAATTTCACAAAAACACAGACTTAATTCTCTCAGACTCTTGACCAGGTTTAACATCCTTCACGCACCTCATGTTACGGTTCACACACACACAGGTACAGGAAGTGATGACAGATGTAGTATCGCCTGAAAATTCTTGTTCTATTTAAATATGTTCAATTGTATATTCATGTTAAAGTAAACAAACCAAGTAATAAACTATATGTATATTTAAAAATTTAGCCATTAGTGGTGTCAGAAAGCACTACTACTCTTAAACATCGTAATATATATATTTTTAACGAGATTCATCAATACTGTGTCGATATTTATGAAGTAAAGGAACTTTTTTTATTAGTTAATTTTATTATTTACAAGGAACTAGAAGATAATCATCTGCTAGAGGGACAATGAAATCCTGCAAGATCCTGGCAATGACTGAGGACGAGAGGATACGGTAGACTTCAGCAGCTTTTAAAGCTGATGGAGTATTTTGGCTTCAAAACAAACAAATGAAAGCAGTTACGACTTCATCAAGAGTCATGTGGTCTGTAAATTCGACAATACTTCAAATATATTGTTGTTCCTACAGTATCACATTATATCTCAATATATTGTATTGTTGCCCCTGTGTCTTGTGATATTGTTGATAGTATTGCCATATTCTTGCCAATAGCTTGACAAATCACTCTAATGCTGACACTAAATATATTTGACAAAAACCTCAAGTTACATCGTGACACAAAAACAGCTGACGCAGCAAAACCCGTGACAGCGAGTAAGAGGGAAATTGTGAGCAGATTCACATCCTGTTATGATCGTACGATACTCTGAATGAAACGGCTCGACAACATGTGTCACCGTGTCGCGAGCCGATGACGGGAAGGTGTCACCCTGCAGGTCACACGAGAGACGGATCATGACGCTCCGTCAATAATCCGCGTTAGCGACCGGCGTCCAACGCCGCGTGGTTAAAAATCGTGCCGGCGTTGCGGTCGGCGAGGCTACCGTCATGATTATTTCATGTCTTTTATACAAAGAGGACCATAAATAATGCTGCTGCCTCACGGCCGCCAACACTGATGATATCGGGATCGATGGAGATGAATAATTCAGCGGAGCAAAAAACGGCTGCAGGAATATCGTAGATATTTATTGGATGAGGAAGCAGGCCAGAGTGCTGGTCAATAAAACAAGCTCATAAAAAAACTGCCTTCTACGACTCGCGCGCCGTCCTAAGCCTTCTTTCACACAAATAATGGAGGGAGTTTGGCCTCGACCGGCGGACGCGTGATCGCAGCTACATTGATGAGGCGTGTGAGGAGAAACCACTGAGCTGCTCACCGCTCTGTCGTTTCAATGTCAATTTAATGCTGTCTCTTCAGACATGAACTCGATTGGTTCTAGAGGTGTTCTCATGTCAGGTGGACACTCGGTCCCTCAAACTAGCCCGGGGGTCTCGGCCCAGTTGAACATGTCCAGAACACAGAGAGAAAATAGATGTTGCAAAGAAAGGAAGGAAGCACAATGAAACAAAAACACTGCAGCCAGGTTTGTTTTTCGACGAAACTTAAAAACAATCCGTCACAGCAGCCGAGTCGTCAAGACGACCGTGTCACAATTTCCAAAGTTCAAAAAGGTATTCTCGGAACATGGAACAGCAGGGTCCACATCCTGTCGACGAGCGCGACTGAACAACGGCCTTCAGTTACCTCTGGAAAAGAACCACCGGCGAAGACGTCGACCTCTTCATGCATCGACACGGCACGGAAAGAACTCCTGAAACGAATCATGGCCATCGTTCTGGCGGCAGCTCTGAGGTTTTTCAAACTGCTCTCCTGCGCAGAGAGGACGTGTGATCTAGTGCGTCGCAGGAGGAAGTCCTGGCATTTGAGGGTTCACCACAACCACAACTCTATAGATCTCACTTCCTCACAGAAGAAGAACTGTGATGTGATTTGTCCAGATACTGAGTATTGTGTTATGTAAAAACACACAATGACTGAAGCAAGGCGTTAAAGTCTAGTGTGAGAACCAATCAAGATGTTTGTACCTCAATGTCTTTGCCGACGAGGCGTCCATGCGTCATCTTTTGAGCAAATAAACTTAAAAACTTTGACATCATTTTTAAAGATGGTTGATAAAGGGATAATGAAAGCATGATTCTAGTTCAGAATTACAATCAGGACCCATGAATAATGAGGCTTTTAAGATCTAAAATAGTGCAGAACGAGCCGTCACTCGCTCTTGTATTCAGTGTGTTGTGTAGGCGAGTTCCTGAATGCTGCTGCTGAGGAGGTAATAGCTCTCAACGATATTCAAAATTCTAAAAAAGTATCAAATGATATGGTTAAAATAAATGAATGGCAACAACAAATAAGCTGCTTGGCAGAGGTCTTAGGGGTTTAATTTATCATAATCTCACCACTTGGTGAGTCAGTCGCTCACAGCGCTAAACCTGAGAGTCACTGACGTTATAAACAACAACATCCAATCATCACGTGTCTAAACTGTGTTACTGACATCAAATAACCCAGTTTGGAGCAAGTATCTCAGTGGGCCAGCAGGTGGCAGCAGAACGCACCGGGACCGGGCAAGACTAACACGGTTGCTACAGAAGAAAGGCGAGGCTAGCACCAATTAAGGTCCGGAGTTTTACAAGACAACTTCAGTCAGGATCTGAAGACGAACGGACCCGCGTCACCTTCGACGCCGACCCATGACACTTTGACCTTTTCGTCTCAAACAAAGTCCAGCCAGGTTCTTAAATATGCATTGTTAGCGGCTGAAGTTCAGCCCAGATATGGAGACATCTCGCACGCCCTCGTTAGATCTTCTCTAATTGGTTCAAAAGGCCACTGAAGGGCACTGACGACATGCTAATTAACCTTCAAGGGTTCTTGAGCGGCGCCGCTGCCAGACGACGGCGCTCCCGGTGTAACCCGGCGCTCGGCCCGGCAGGTCGGGTTTTCGCAGATGCACGGGGGAGTCCCGCGGGTCTATTAGAGCGGCAATCCAGTTCTGAGCAGCTGGTGTCAGACATCTGGTGTCGGCAGTACGACCGCCTCGTCATCACGAGGTCCGGACCCTGACGAGTGAGACCATCAAGATGTCGACCCAGTCCGGCGACAGGAGGAAGACGAGTGCTTCACAACGGATGTGTTGGTCAACTTGTTCTCACCCAGTTCATGGAGGTGCAGTGGTTAAGAACCACAACAAGGTTCATAGGTTTGTTCCCAGCTTGAGGAACTATCGTTTCTCATACAGACTTTCTTGGGGAACTCTGGTTTCCTCCCACAGTCCAAACAGTGATTTGGGGTCTGTATTGGCAAGTTGTTTTGAAACCTAAAATATGTCCAAATATCAGCTTTAATAGCTGCTGGAGTCGACTGTGTCCTCTCGTCCTCAGTCATCACCAGGATGTCGCGTGATTTCCTTGTTCCTATATCAACAGAGGAGCTAGTTTGTTGTAAATACAAATAAAAAATATTTCATATTACACATTATATTACTTTATACAGATATACGTTTACGAACTATGATTAAAAAAAAGGCCAAAAATAAAAACTTGTTATTTTTTCCTGTTTTAAATATGGACACATTGATGCTAAATATCCATGCTGTATCGTAAAAATCTATATATTATGATATTGAAGTGTATCGGTGGACTGTATCCTCTTGTCCTCAGTCAGCCCCCAGATTCAGTAGCGGAGGACGTAATGGCGGTCTAGCGGTCACAATTTGCAACACAAAATAAACCAAACTATTTTTGCGCATGTTAGTTGGAAAAACAAACCTGAATCATTTAATATATATATATATATATATATATATATATATTCCAGCGCATCGATAATGTCCTACACCTCTACTCAGTACCGACTACAGTACAGCAACAGTCAATCACACGGATAATTTCACACGCACAACATGTGCTTTCAGCTGCAAACAGGAGGTTCTGAGATCCAACACAGAAACACTCTCGTCCTCTCAAACGGCCGCACATTAACACCCTTTATTTTCGATGTCGTACCGAGTTAATGAGTTTGGATGGCAAAAGCTGCCAATCCTAAATAAGCGAGCCGCTATCTGGAGCGCCGGCAGCTCTGAGGGGAATCACAGTCGGCGAGAGAAGCTTCTCTGGGAGATAAAGAGCAGCTTTGCCTGCAGGACTCTGGAGTCAGAAGAACGGAGCTCCAGGAAGTGAATCAATCAGAGTCCGCGCTGAACTGGCTCTGAACTTCCTCCAAAAACTCATGTCACTTCCAACACTGACTTTGTTGCTACTTTTTGTTTGTAAGTTAGAAAGTTTTTTTTTTCTCACATAAAAAGAAGTTCTAGAAATCACTACATAGTTCACCGGCACAGAGGATGTGTCCGAGTACCACCAGGATTTTGTAATACTTCTTATGTTTATTAAGGGTTTTTTAGGTTTATATCTTGGAAAAAATATCCACCTGTCACTTTTCTTCCTCTACAGCAGACATGGGCAAATCTTTAGAGTATATATTAATCCCTCAAAACATTTTAATGTTAATTAAGTTAGTTGAAGAAATGTTTTGAAAAAAACTCATATAGACAAGAATAAAATTGCAGCTTATTTAGCTTAATAAAAGTCACGGCCTAACGACGAATGTCCTTTTTTTTCCTTTTTTTTTTTGCTTGACGGCCCCTAACAACATTCACATGATTTAATGTGGCCCTTGAAGAATTGTAATTGCCCACCCCTTATCTACCGTCTTGTATTGTTGTCGTTTATTGTGGGAGGTATTCATTCTGACTTTTTTTTTTTTGTATAATACATGTTACTGTGTTGTCATGCTTTTTTAAAATTTGAAGTCATCCAAGATTTAATTTGTTATAACCTTTTCAATTGTAATTATTTTAAACAAAATGAATTCATTGCTTTTCCTGAAACACAGACACGCCTGTCGCTCTGGTCCGAGTCTCTGATGACTTAGCTGATCGATAACTGTCAAATCAATTTTAGGATTTTTAAAATGTGCTGTCGTGAAAAGAGACTGACTTTAATTTAGTGCCCTTTTTAGGGCGACTATTGATTCTGGTCTCTGTGAAATGGTTGAGAAGCCTTGATCAATGGTGGACTCTGACCTCATCAATACAATTGAATAGAGAGCTCCCTATAGACGAGGTGACTCGGTCGGTCTGAAACACATGAACCAGCACTGACCCACTGCCAGATCCCTGCTCTTATTCTGATCATCCTCCACGTGACACCACTTGTGGACGACAACATCTAAGATTTTCACCTCACATCAGACATTAAAAAGTCCAGAAGGAGGCAGTGAGACCACGATCCTGCTCTGTTGATCCTCCACGAGGAAGAACCAGCTGCACTACATACCGCACAGACGTCGCTCCTGTGAACCCAAAACACACATGTCGAAGGACAGCGATGCCAAATATGTGGGCCTGACGGTCCTGCACATGTTGACTCAAGTACACCTCACTTCCTGCTCAAGTCATTCCAGAGAAGATCATCACAAACTCCAGGGACACTCTTACGACAGTCAGCTGACGCTGGTTTCTGAAGGAGGAATCACACCAGTGACCACGAGTCTGAGTCACCAAAACCATTATTCAGTCGCCAAATATGTGCAGCAGCTGCGCAGCTCTGCTGGAACCACCAGGTGTTTCCTAACAACACAGCAACACGAGTGACACACTCTGTCCTGACACACTGTTTTCAGGACACAAGACCCGTTTTTCAAGTGATGGCACACATGATGTCACTCTGCAAAACTTTCCAAGCATTACTTAGGTATTGGTCGAGTTTTTTTTATTTTTACTTTGACGAACCAATACTTCGGCATTGAATCATTACCAGAACGATACCTTTAGTACCGAATACATGTGTTCTTAGCTGAACCGATGGGTATGTGTGCGCTGTGAAAAAAGTAAAGGTTTTTTTTTCACCATGGTAGCAAAATAATAAAGTATGGGGGGAAAAAAATGGATGGTATTGGTGGCAAGTACTGACATTTTGGTACCGTGACAACCCTAAATTCAATCTACTTGCAACATATCTTTTTTTTAAGTTATTAAACATTATTGCTTTTGTTATTAAATAGTACAGTTAGTTTAACTTTAGGAGAGTGTTTTGGCAAAAATCTGGCGAGACGATGCTGGCAACAATCCAATATATAGTGATACTGTAGTAACAAGGATATATGTCCATGAGAAGTTTCAGTCTGGCTTCCGTAAACATCATTCTACGGAGACAGCTTTACTGAAAGTGTCCAGTGACATCATGATGTCGGCTGACTCTGGTAAATTCACTGTTCTGGTTCTCTTGGATCTGTCGTCAGCCTTTGACACAGTTGATCACCAGATCCTGCTGAGAAGACTAAGGGATGAAGTGGGACTGTCTGGGTCTGTGTTAGAATGGTTCTCATCTTACCTTTCTGGGCGCAGTTTTAGTGTATCTGCCAATCAAATGAGGTCTGAATCGGCAGATCTGTTGTGTGGAGTCCCTCAAGGTTCTGTTCTGGGTCCTTTATTGTTTTTGCTGTACTTGATTCCCCTTGGTAAAATCATTCAGAGATTTCCAGATGTTTCTTATCACATTTTTGCTGATGACATCCAGCTCTACTGCTCTTTTGACCCAACTGAGCCCCAAAGGCTGAACAGCTTAGTCAATTGTTTGCTAGAAATCAAACAATGGCTGAGTGAAAACACTTTACAGCTTAATGTGGACAAAACTGAAACTCTGGTGATTGCTCCTGATGATAAGATTCCAGGGTTGAGTCAGTACTTGGGTGACTTAGGTCAGTCTGTCAAACTGAGCCTGAGAAACCTGGGTGTTGTATTTGATAAAGACATGTCTCTTGTTCAACACTGTAGAAAACTGACCAGAAACTGTTTCCTTCAACTGAGAAAAATCTCTAAACTTAGGAAAATGCTGTCACAACATGATCTGGAGCTTGTAATCCATGCGTTTGTTTCTTCTCGCCTGGACTATTGTAACAGTTTGTTTTCATGTCTTAACAAGAAGGATCTGTCTCGCCTGCAGTTGATTCAGAACTCTGCAGCGAGAATTCTGACCCGCTCTAGTAGAAGAACTCACATTTCTCCGGTCCTTAAAACTCTTCACTGGCTTCCAGTTTCTTTCAGGATCAACTTTAAAATTCTGGTTCTTACTTTCAGAGCTATTCATGGTCAGGCTCCTCCTTACATCACTGATCTGATCCAGCCTTACACCCCAGCTCGGTCTCTGAGGTCTGTGGATCAGAATCTACTTATGGTTCCACGCACACGGCTCAGGACCAGAGGAGAGAAATCTTTTCAGGCTGTTGCTCCTAAGCTTTGGAACAATCTTCCTCTCTCTTTGCGCTTGATGGAGTCTACTGACTCCTTTAAGAAACATCTTAAGACGTTTCTATTTGTTCAGGCTTTTCCTTGAATTTCTCGAACTCCTGTGTTGTTCTCGGTGTTGTCTTGATCTTTGAAGTATGTACTGTTTTGAGTATTGTTTTTGATTGTTAAAGCGCTTTGTGACCCTGGTCTCGAAAAGCGCTATATAAATATATATTACTTACTTACTTACTTAGTATTGTCGAGTACTTGACTCTGGTGTTGCAGAATTTACAGACCACATGACTCTTGACGAAGTCGTAACTGCTTTCATTTGTTTTCAAACCAAAATATGTCCAAACATCAGCTTTAAAAGCGGCTGGAGTCACTGTATCCTCTCGTCCTCAGTCATTGCCAGGATCTTACAGGAATTCATCCTGAACATAATGACTGCTGCCATCTAGAACTCGAAGCAGTATTGTGAGAAAAACACATTGTGTTGTTCAAGTGCATCAATGAGAGCTAATTGTCTTTTTCTGTGGTTAAACGTTTAAGCAAAGAAACAACAAAACTCCACAAGCCGACAAAAGTGAATCAAACCATTATTTGGGATGAAAGCTTTTCCAATAAAAGGAGAAACACAATAGTTCTTGGTTCGCATCTGTATCGTCTCCAACATCAGAGGTGAGTCAGAAGCACATATAGAGACAACAGCTCTTCAGACATGTGACTCAATCACCTGATCTCCTCAATACAACCCTTCAACATCAAGGCTCCTTCATCAAAGTTAACCTCCTGAGTCACTTGATAATCTTGTTGTGTAATCTCCCGCTGCATCACGCTGTCGTTGCGTAACCGCTCGGAAAAGACGTTTGACAGAGACGCGAAGTGTTTAGTGTCGCTGCACAAGAGGAAATGAACCTCGGCTAGATTTACTGGAGGTGTTGGAGCTTCTACTGACTCCTCCCCCTTCTCTTGGGATTAATGGACCCCCCGCCCCCCGCACCGGGTCAAAGCGGGGTCTCACTGTCACGACCAAACAAACATCTTCTAGTGAAGAGATTTAAAAAAACTGAAAACAGATTTGTGTTTAATCAACTGATCAAAGCGACATCAGATCATGGACGTCGTTCTCACAGCAGAGTCAACAGCTTTGTCCGGATGATTAATCCTCCGAGTCCATCTACCTCCGGCTGAAGAGGCTAATTCTCGGAGGGTCTGATGGCCGGATTATGTAAGAAGGTGGACATGTGTGGCCGGAGCTTAAATCACAGGAGGATTCGCAGAAAAGTCTGCTTCGGTACCTGAGCAACACAATCGAGTTGAACAATTGAACTGAACTTTCATCCGAGGCACAAGTGACCTGGAAGTTGATGTAGATGTATTTATTTATTTTTATTGTGAAGTCTCATTCTTCATGGATGAATTCATTTCAACCCCAGATGAGATCTATTTGAGACGTACATTTATTTTCACAACATTCAAAGCTTTCCTGTCATAGAAAAAAGCATCAATCTATTTTGTTATTTTGTTGTATATTTCAGACTACACAACTTTCCCTACTAAAGATTTCTTATCTTATCATAAATTAAAAGATAGAAACCGTTACAGGGTGGTGAATTAAATCTTACCGCAGCTAGCACTGTTAGCCGCTAGCTAAGTTAGCAAGTATAGCATTCGATTGAAAACGTCCATTGCTTCATATTTTGGTTGAAAAATAGAAACTTAATTGTAAATCTTCCCATCATGTGCTAAAGGTTGGCGAGTTGACTACTAGTTTAAGCACTAAAATGAAGTTTGCTCTGCTTCATATTATGCAGCATGTCCAAGAACAACACATTTCGTCACCACAGACACACAAAAGCCGAGTTAATTTAGTGATTTGATGGTATTCTGTTTAAGAATTTTCTCATGGAGTTGAACCAGCAGTCGTGAAAAGTCACACAAGTTAATGAGGATACATGAATCCATATGGATTTACACAACAATCATCTCAAACTAATCTTTGGTTTAAAGTTTTAAATTCTGCAATTTACAAAGAACCAAAAAAAACAAAAACAATTCTGTCTTAAACAACCTTGACAGAGTTAATAAAGTAATTAACCAAGACAAGAATTCCATTCCATCTTCTAATCCCTCTTTATTCAAAAACAAAAACTACTTGACACGTCCAGTGTTGCAACAAGTGTCCAGTCTACACACAAAAGCCGAGAAATAACTACACAACTCTTGCTTCACTACAAAGAAAAGTTCTTTCACTGGAAGTGTCTTGAGTGACTTTCTACCACGAGGACTCAATTGTCCCTCGTTGGACTGACACCTCGCGACGAGAATGAAGTGCACAACTTCACAGGCGACGACGGGAGACACGACAATGTCTGGATAACCGCTGACAGATGTTTACATATCCAGGCGTTTAATCTCAATCCAACAGCACGGAGCCGGTAAAGCCGAGGGGATCAAGATATGTAAGGGAGATTAGGGGAATCTTTAAATCTGTATTATCTGCGACTCCTCACTTTGAGGAGGACGCGGGACGATGCGAGAGACGTGCCTCGGTCGGACGACAGAAGCTCAGCGTCGACAAACACATTCTGACTGACGACAGAATTATCTGGAGTCTGAAGGAGCTTCGGTTATCTGGGGGTGTCATGTTGACCAGAAAACATACAGGCTTATCGCCGTCACGACAAAACATGTCGAGGTACCTTCAGAACTCATGACCTTCTGACATCACAAACGCCTTCCTGCTTTTGTCCTTCAGCCCTTTTATCCACTTCAATACAAATTAGTAACAATACAAGCCTTTTACACATTAAAAATAGCTTTTGTTTCAGAAAGAAAAACAGACGCAAGGACATGAAGAAAGAAGAAGGTTAAGGAGGGAGGAGAAAAGTAAGTAAGTAAAGGGTATTTGTCAAGCGCCTTTCTAGACCAGGGCACAAAGCACTTTAACAAACAAAAATAACACACAGTTAAAATATATACTTAAAAGATCAAGATAAAACTAATAACACTACAGTAGTTCCAGAAAAACAAGGAAAAGCACAAATAAAAGTGTCTTAAGATGTTTCTTGAAGGAGTCAGTAGATCATCAAACACAGAGATGGTTCCAAAGCTTAGGAGCAACAGCCTGGAAGGATTTCTCTCCTCTGGTCCTGAACCGTGTTCAGGAACCATCAGTAGATTCTGATCCACAGACCTCAGAGCCCGAGCTGGGCTGTAAGGCTGGATCAGAGCACAGATGGAAGGTCTGACCATGAATAGATCTGAAAGTAAGAACCAGAATTTTAAAATGGATCTTCAAAGAAACTGGCAAAGTTTTAAGGATCGGAGAAATGTGAGTTCTTCTACTAGAGCGGGTCAGAATTCTCGCTGCAGAGTTTTGTATTGTATTTGTATAACTGCAGGTACAAAAGGAAGATGGAAAAAAAAAAGTAAAAGGAATAAGGAAAGCATGAGGATAATAAAGAAATAAGTGGACGAAGGAAAGGGAGAACAAGAGGAGGATAAATAAGATAATGAGTAGGAGGAAGTGAAGGAAGATGAAGAACAGGAGGAGGGAAAAGGTAGAAAGGGACAATAAAAAGCCAGAAAAGGAATAAGAAGGAGGAAAATACAGAATAACAGGAGAAAAACTGATAAAACTGAAAAAAGAATAAGCAGAAGGAAAAAGGAGGATGAGGAAGAAATAGATGAAAGTGAAGAGAGAGAGAAAAAACAGGAAAAGTAGCAAGAAGGAGAAAAATAAGGAAAATGAAGAGGGAGAGAAAATGAAGAAGCAGGGGAAATAAGGTGAGTGGGGGGGAAGAAAGTGGTGAACAAATGAAGATAAAGAACAGGTAGAAGTAGAAGAAGAAAGTGAGGAGGAATATAAAGCAGATACGGGAGTAAGTAATAAGTATGAGGATGAAGAAGAAGAGCAGTGGAAGGAATAAGATTAATTACTAGTTATAACTACGATGATGGAGTCATGAGGGCCAGAGATTTCAGCGACAGGCGACAGAAAGTGAATCAGTCGTCGTCTGGTTAGCATGAAGCGGAGAAATCCAGCAGAGACGAGCCCAGCAGGAGGCCTCATGATCCGAGGTTCTACCTCATAAACCAGAGTCCTTCAGGGCCATCATGTCTGAGCAGGTCGTCCACGCTCGCGAGTCCACGACTCCGTTAACAGAGTTCGGCGTGACGCGCCCGTGACGCGGCGCTTTGCCAGTTTCAGTGACAGAGATAAAAGCGACCACCATGGGGCGCCGTGATTATCAGACGAGATTCCATAAATATGGAGCGGCGGCGCTCGCTGGAGGCCAGATGCTAAGAAACACAGTTTGTCAAGAAAACGCCTTCAGAAGCGACGTCCAGCTGTGCCGCTGCTCCATTAGAAGAAAACATCCTCCCCGCGAGTAAACTGCTGTTTACTGAGCTCTCATGGCAGTGTTGACGGAGAAGAAAGGATGAGGAAGACGCCGACAACACAGCGTTTCTTATCAATCACTCCTCAAACCAAACTGCACGATGTCAACGACACACGTCTGAGTCGTGTGTTTTCATTCTTGGAGCTTCAATCCATCTTTATTATCTGTGTTTGTGCTTCGCTTGCATCAAATTCCTTCAACATCAGTTTGAACCACGGGCGTGTATTGGCAAGAATCTGGCGATAACAACCATGAAATATGTTGCGATATATCGTGATACTGCAGGATATATGTGTAGTATTGTCAAGTACTTGACTCTGGTGTTGTAGAATCTACAGACCACATGACTCTTGACGAAGTCGTAACTGCTTTTGAAACCAAAATATGTCCACACATCAGCCTTAAAAGCTGCAGGAGTCAACTGTATCCTCTTGTCCTCAGTCATCGCTTTAGGATTTCATCCTTCCTTTAGCTCTAGAGGGTGTACCGACTGCTGTTATCTGAATATGGCCATGTAAATTGTAAAAATAAACACTTAACACAGCTAAATTAACAGGGTTTTAAAGCAGTTAAATAATAAAAAAAATAATAAATGTGCTGTTAATACAGTATTTTGAAAAAAGATGTCAATATATCGCCGTATCGATATTTTCTAAAACCCTTTCTATCTGGTATCTTTATAGGTCACTAAAGGTGTGAGAAAATATCGACACACATTTGTTTTAAAGATACTGCATCCATTTCATTTTTATTATAGTCAATTTATGGTTTTAATTGTATGTTCTACCCATGTTGCGTAGGTTTACTCCGGGTATCCGTTTTCCTCCCACAGTCCAAAAACATACAGAGGTTGATTGAGAACTTTGTGACATTGTCCGTAGGTATGTGTGTGTGTGTGTGTGTGTGTGTGTGTGTGTGTGTGTGTGTGTGTGTGTGTGTGTGTGTGTGTGTGTGTGTGTGTGTGTGTGTGTGTGTGTGTGGTTGTCCGTCTTTGTGTTCCCTGCGACAGACTGGCGTCCTGTCCAGGGTGTCCCCTGCCTCTTGCCCTATGATACTGGGATAGGCTCCAGTCTTCCCGCGACCCCGGTAGACAATGAATTAATTAATTAATGTATAAAATAAACAAATTTGCCGTTTTCCATTTTCAATTAACAAGGAAATATTCACGGTGTTTATTCATTTTTGTGCTGCAATAAAACTTACGGCCGCGATTCGTTTCACGATACAAGGGGAGGCAGCTCCCCTTGTATCGTGAATCGCATCAGACCAGACTCTTGTGAATACACACCCCATAGGTCACAATATCAGAACGATCATTAATTCACTTTGACGACGATGGACTGTAGTGTATTCATCACCATGTCCGTAGTAATGCTGGACACAACCTGGAGTTCAGGTCTGAACTAGAAGCTTCAAAACAAACTATAACCCTCAGTCTCATTAAAAATATTCCAAACATTTTCCCAGACTCCGGCTCCTTCCGTGACTTTTCCAGTTTTCCAAGAGCACTCGATCACTGCACTGTGTGCTGAGCCGCATTTACTTAGCAAGATGATTTATTTGAGTGTCTGAGGAGTTATGTTGAATAAGATATTCTGCATCAATTATGACGAAAAGGGACAAAGAAAAGTGTCAGACATGCATAAATGAATTCAAGTTGGCAACAGCAGTTGAGTTTAGAGCCTGAAAATGAATCTCCATTATTCTGCCTTAAAGGATTCGAAACACTTGTAATGACCGTAATGTCTGGAGGGTTTATCCCAATTTAAAGCAGAGAACCAGACGTTTACACTCACATGTCATGTCAGTGAGAGCTAGAACTTCTTTAGGACGCCCTGAACATAGACCAGGTGCACCTGAGTCAAGAGCTTCTTCTCAGTACAATCACTCCTCAATGGACGATGAGAATAAACTATGGTTTCTACGGGAAGGAAAATGTAAAAATCAACTGCTTTACTTTTGCTGAGTTTACTGAGAGGGGGTGAGACCACAGATTTAACAATTAATAAAAACACAAAAATGACATTTTAAATTTTGCAGATAAATGACCTTCAAATGCTCATGATTAAATCAGGAACTTTGGACACGTCAGACCTTCAAACCGGACAATGTTTTAGGAGCGTTTCTTCTCTGGAAACACTCGGCCAGATCTGCGCAGACTTGTCGGTGCACAAGAGTAAGAATGCGGTCGGGAGGGAACGAGTTTACTCCTCGCGTCTGACGTCTGCACGCCCCGACAGCTCCCATCCAGCAGGGGGACGGACGGAGGGAGCACCTGAGGAATGAGGAAGCTGGAGAAGGTGCGGCAGCAGCAGTGGGTCAGAAAGACTTGTCCAGGAAAAAAACAAACGACTCTCGCGCCTGAAGATATTCAATATCACGCAGTTATGAAAACTAAACTCATCTTTCTGAAGAGATTGGCTTCTTTCTTTCCATGATACTCACTAACATGTCTTTTTTGCATTTAAAAATAAAAAAAGCGGAAAAGTATGAATTAAAAAAAAAAAAATTATAACTATTATTTAATTGTATTTTACACAACTTTTCGTCTTTTTTATAGCTAACAATTAGATTATATGTACGTGTGTGTATTTTATATCACTTACATATCTTTGAGTCGAAGTAAATACACAATAAAAGTGCAGAACAAAAACCCTTTAGCCATATTTAGAGATTAGAAATGCGGGATCATTATTGTATCTTAACCTTTAGACATGTGTGAAGGGATTTGCAAATATATTCTTGCATCTGTTTCATGATCTGCAAATGTGTAAACCCGATTCATAAATGTGTAATCAAGAATAAGTCTGTACATCTCAATACATTTACAAATCCTTTTTAAGGTTCACGGTACAGTCACACAAATATGTTCGCAAACAATTTCACTCAGTTCAAAAGTTTTGCAGTAATAGCCCCATATAATAGTAAAGAATACTAGAAATAAAGGCCCACGTAAATCAGTCAAGGGGCAGCATGTGGCCCCCGGGTCACCCTTTGCCAGATAAGATTCAAACATGTATAAAAAGGCTGAAAATTATACTTTGTATTAACAAAAGTTAATTTACCTTTAGACAGGTTTAATCGTATCTATTTATTTGTACTATAGATCATTAGAAAACTTCCATAAATATAATAAAATGAGATTAATGATGTTAAGTACTCAAATATAAAAGTATAATGAAGTATAATATAATAAACAAATGTTGTTTTAGGCTGATACGATGATTAATAAGTCAAATTCCAAATCAATGATTATTCAATATCACTGATCTGTTCTCTTTCTTCCGAGCCAACATCCATAGAAACTGGATCTCGGTTCAGCCTGTGGCTTCTTTCCAGACCAGTTCTAGCACATGACTGCACTTTCGGTGGAGCCGAGGATCATGGGAAAAACATCACGCAGCAGGTGACAGAGCGACTTTTGTCCGCGGCACCGGAGCTGCAGTCACGGTTGAACCAGTCGTTCTGGTCCCGGCGAACAATAGAGAGTCTTTGAAGAGACAGAGCGAGGTGATGCAAAGTTTGCTGTAGAAAAATGGAATCGTCTCGATGATGAAATGCATCGACATGTGTTTGTGTTTTGTGATCATTTTATTTGGACATCGCGAGGCCCGACAGTCCAGTCGTGACCGGCCGTCTTCAGTCGCGGCGGCGCTGACAGCAGCGCCATTGATTTCCAATGAGATTTATTTACACTTGCATCGACCTCGGTGATTGAAACAACGCCGCGGACGCTCATTCATTTCGGAGAGAGCGCAGATTCACTGACCCACTGACAACAAACCTCCGGCTGCTGACGTTTGTAAGAACGTCCTCGTCTGACCTTTGAACCGATGATCGTCTCTCGGAACCTCCGAGTAGAGTCGGTTTCCAACACTGCATTTTTAAAGCATTAAAGTCTTTGAATTGGAAAAGCCATTTCATTTTATAGCACTTTCTTGCAGTCAGTTTTTTTTCTGCAATTCATGAATACTGTCAGTGTCAAAAACTTTATTCAGTATAAATAATGAATTATAAAAAAGATTGCATATCCTTGGTTACTAAGATTTTTACAGTGACTTTCTTACGCTGAATTAATATGGTATCGTTTTATTTTACATTCAATTTTTGTCAAAAATATTTCATATTTTAATGCATTAAAAAAATGGACGGCAAGTTCTTGGAATGTAATATTTTTTTTTAAGTCGAAGTTGGATTTTGAAAGTGTAAATATGTGTTTTTTTCTAATTCTGATTCAAAGTACGACGGTACACAAACTTCCTTCAACTCAGCCAATCAATCGCTCGCCAATGTCTTATGGTGACTGAGGACGAGAGGATACAGCCGACTCTAGCAGCTTTTCAAGCTGATGTTTGGACACATTTTGTTTTTCAGTTCCATTTATTTAAAACAAAATTGAGTGACACATTCACAGAATGTCACTAAAAGTTAGTGTGTCCAGAACAAAAACTATTCAAGTGAATTACAACGTATCATGAGCTGAATATGTTGTATCGAATCATGACATTAGTTTATCACTACAAGAGTGTGAGGCCTCAACATGTGTTTGAATAGTAGTTAAAGTAGTAGTTAAAAATTAAACTAAATTTCATAGAATACATTTATATCTGGGGGGATTACAGGACAAAACCTTTGTGATAACCCGAGGGATGACGGTACTTTCTAATCTGCCCCAGCATGTAAAAAAACTAACATGTTAATAACACAGAGGGGAATAATAGATAAAAATACCGAAGCCAAATACATTTTCTGGAACGAACTCCAGGCTAAAAAGATAAGATTATCACTGAGATATCTCATACCTCAGCCAAGGAGACCTTCTCCAGGACTTCTATAGTACTTAAATGTCCATTAATATCTTTAAAGAACGTTGACCAGTAAGAACATCTTTAAAAATGTATGTTAATCAGATCAGTCGTTCATGGACGAGGTTCAAAAGTTGTGAAACCACGAGTTCTTAAGCCCGAGAGTGAAGTGCAGCCATCACGCCTTTATTTACCCTGCACCGCCGCCACAGCGACGCCCATCACTGACTAACCGCTCCTATGATGGTTAACCTCAGCGAGACAGACGTGGACGGCTGAGGATAGAAGCGCGTCATGATTCATTGGAAATGGTTTGGTCGTGACTGGATGAACCCACTCGGTGATTCTGGGACTGAAATAGTTTTTCAAGTCAGGCTTCTTGAGTTGCACTTTTAACATCCTGCTGCTTTAATCGCCCGACGTTCTCGGTGTTCCTCTAGGACTTAACCGAGCTTTAACTAGTTAAAAGTAACCCTTCATCTTAAAATAGAACAGGTTAACAATGACCGCACAGAGCTTGTGGCTATAACAGATTTAAACCAATTTGCAGCTTTTCTTTGGACCACTGACGTCGAGACTAGACAACGGTCTTTATTAAAGGAACACGTTAAGTAATACATACACTAAAACTATGAAGCTTCAGAACTTTCTTCATTTTATCTGTAACAAAAAATACTTTGTACACTTGTAAAAAGGTAGGTGTGTTTAATGGCAAGAATCTGGAGATACGATACGTGTCACCATACAAGGCCAACGATAGGATATAAAGTGATACTGTAGTAACAAGGATATATGTGTAGTATTGTCGGGTACATGACTCTGGTGTTGCAGAATTTACAGACCACATGACTCTTGACGAAGTCGTAACTGCTTTCATTTGTTTTGAAACCAAAAATATGTCGAAACACCAGCTTTAAAAGCTGCTGGAGTCGATCGTATCCTCTCGTCCTCAGTCATCGACGTAATCTTGCATTCTTTAATTTGGCGCGGAGGACTTAATCACTGCTGCCATCTAGCATTCCTAAGTTTAATTGTGACACTAACATTTGTGAATATTAAATTGTAAAACAAAGTGTATATTTTGTTCATATTTTTCACACCTTAGTACTGTAGGCGGGATCCATGGGGCGAAATTTGTGACACTATTTAGAGGGGCGCACGGTGGCGCAGTGGTAAGCCTCACAGCAAGAAGGTTGCTGGTTCAATTCCAACCTTTCTGTGTGGAGTTTGTATGTTCTCCCTGTGTTGCGTGGGTTTACTGCCACGGTCCAAAAACATACAAACGTTAATTGAAAACTTTAGGAAATTGTCCATAGATATGAGTGTGTGTGTGTGTGTGTGAATGATTGTCTTTGTGTGTGCGCTGCGACAGACTGGCATCCTGTCCAGGGTGTCCCTTGCCTCTCGCCCTATGACTCTGGGATAGGTTCCAGTCTCCCTGCGAACCCGACCCCGGGATAAAGCGGTTGTCAATGAATAAATGAAACACTATTTTCTGCATTTTGAGTGCCAAATTTTGTGGAATAAAGGCAGAAAATAAAGAAAATTCCTCTAATTCACACCGTAGGGGATCAAAATCACACCGTAGGTGGGCCCCTTTGCTGAATGGCGCTGGCAAGAACTCTTGGTATTGTTAAAAAATCCTGATATTTAAGTCTATCAATATTTTCTCACACCCAAAAAGTACCACATCTATCGTTAGCTCACCTAAAAACATCTTGTGAAGTTCACGGTGATGCGAGCGCAGCTGTCGAGGACGAACAGCTAACGCTAAAGGTAAAAAGAAACGAGACGATACCGGTCAGCAGAACGGCTACAAGGACACACCTGTGTCAGGTGCTGATTCAGAGCCGAACAGAACGAACAAGTGAAGGTCGGACGGATGGAATTCAAGTCCTGCAGAAAACTAGCCGACAGCGAGGCCCCTTATGAACTAACAAAGTTATGGAGACACAGTTTCCAATAAGCAGAGCAAACCTTGACCCTAGAGGTGAACTTGAGGTGCACATGTGTGGGACGCTGCCAGGTCCTCTGCCCCCTAAGATGGTCCCACAGCAGCTGCGCAACACAACGTCACGTCTGCTGCTGCTTACGTAATGAACGGCTGAGCTTCTTCCCCCATCATCCCCCAAACTCTGCAGGGAAAAGTACCAGAGAGTCGCCGGTCGATGCCATCGAACAGTTGAGTCACATAAAGTGCTTTAAAAGCATGAGCAGAAGTTGTGGCGCGAGAGAGAGACTCGAACCTCTGGTGGACCAAGTTCAGACCCCTGAGGCGCTGACTCTGCACAAACGGGTAGAAAAGCGCTCCTACCGTCTCGCCCTCCTCCGGGTACATGCTGTCCTGGGTCCAGGAGGTTTGCTGCTGCGAGGAGTCACCGTCTGACTGACATGTCGCCAGATGAGATCTCTCCCGGGGATGTCGGTGACTTACATAAAAGGAGAGGACGGAGAGAGGGAGCGAGGGAGCGAGAGGGAGGAGGGGATGGAGGCTGGATCTGCCGTCCTGTGACGGCCGAGCCCGGGCTGACATAATGACGGACACGGATGTTCCCGCAACAATTGGAGCGCCCGGAGGGATTAGAGGCGCTCGGTAAAGTGGACTGTTTTCGCCGTGAAGCAGGCGGAACACGCGCTCGTCCACATGCTGCGTAATGACGGGATTATCTTCAATCTGGCTCGTGAACGCTGCTGCACAGCTGCTAATTTGACACAATCGATTTCATCTTCACATCTCCTCTGATGAAAACTTTTGATAAGAAAAAGTCGTCGCTGACACTAAAGTCGTCGTCTAAATGCATGAAGAAAGTTTAAACTCACACTGAAATTTCCGGCGTCACCATGACTGCAAATTATTTTAATATATTAGTGACATCAGAATATTGAACGGTTGAATTTAACATTTCAAATGTTGAAATTTTGACCGTTTTACTGAAATTATTTTTTTATTAAAACATTTAATTGTCGTTTTCTTTAATAATTAAATTCTATGGGGTTGAGTTTATTATTTATTGAATAATTGAATTGTCCGTCATTGGTATATTAAAATGATATATATGACATTAACCTTATATATATATTTATTTTTATTTATTTTATTTTACCACATAGTTTGATGTTTTAATTCCAACAATACAAAAATATTTTTTCTAGATTATATATTTTTTTATCTCAGTCTTTTAAATTCAATATAAAAATGTTGGTATAAATGTTCCAGCAGACAAAACCAAAAGAGCTACATGATCGAACTTTCAACCAATCATGTGACGTTCAGACGATCACATGACAACGTAGAAGCAGTGGCGTCTCAACTCATGGCGGATTTTCAATTTGAAAATTACAACTAGTGGCTCAATTCGATGAGTCTGGTAAGATGGCACTATTTTTATATTGAATTTATATTGCTATGGTTAAAAAAATGTTAAACTAAAATAATATGTTTTTGAATTTTTTGAATAAGAACATCAAACTATGTGGAAAACATAGATTTTTAAAATGTAATAAAGGAAATAAAAAGAGACCTTAAATAAATATACTAATGATTGAATTCAATTACTAAATAAAGACAAATTTCAATAATTCAAAATAATTCAATGCTTTAAAAAAAAGCTCTGATGGCACCGACATACTTCCGCATCATAAACACGAACTCTCAGCGATAGACGTTTCTTGTTATTCGTAAAAACTTTATTTGCACGTTGGTTCGAACAAATGCCACGGCGGCGTTGACCTGATAAAGCGTTGACGCGACACGTCTCCACTCACGGCAGAACTTTTGACAGTTCAATTTCAAAAAAGCTTCTGAAGTGTGTGTGACGGCGGCGGCTCTCTTTATTTTCCCTCCGTAAACTCTCTCAGAGAGAAAAACAGCCGTCAACGTCATTGTCTGCGACGCGGTGACGGCCATTTTTTGAAAAGACAAAGTTTTTATTGTGACTGGACGTCCAAACATTTGAGCAGGAAACCTGAGGGAGGGAGATAACGAGAGCGTGTAAAAATAGTGGCTGCTTTACACGCCGTCAACACAGTCGTGCCTGGAAGCTGTTTTTTTTTTGGGAAAAGCATCCATTAGCGGCGGCGGTTTTCGGGGTTGAGGCGGAGGAGGAACAAGAGTTCTGTTGTGATCCGGAATAGATCTGCCAACGATAAACACACGGTTGTGGAGACGCTCCTTAGTCGGCAAATACACAATCGCTTTTCGTGCACAACCAGGTGTGACGGCGCACAAGACACACTCGCCGGCTTCACTTCCCGAAGCCGTGAGCTAATCAAACACGAGCGGCGAAGGAGGAAGTGCTGCTTGTAATCAATCACGGCGCCGACTCGCCGACGGTGTTCCAGCAGATTGCAGGTCGAGGGGAAGGAGGGAGGATAAATAGAGGAGAAGACAATGAGGTGGAGGCTCAGGTAAAGTGTGGAAGACGCGCTCGACTCGTGGGGTCCTAATGATGTCGGGGTAAAACATCATTTCATCTTTTTTTTTTTTCTTATTCATCACCAATTCATTTCTGAACATCACTTTTCAATCTAAGAACGTTATTGTCGTCCGTCCTTGCCGTGAGCGTTTCTTGTCCTTCAAAATAAAGTGAAGGAAAATTGAAAAAGAAACACCTTTTATGTCACATGAAAGTTCGTCCTTCGTTTATTTGCGTCTCACATTTAAATAGAATGTTTTATAAAACACTTTTTTGGTATTATTTCATGGAATAATTACTCTTTTCAATATCATTTTGTCCATCTTTTCATCATTCCTTCAGTATTGTATCACAAGACTTCCTGACGCATTATAAACTTCTTTTTTTTGCCCCTCACAACAGTCACCATTAGTGTGGCCCCTGAGGCCCATTTCTTAACTGTGAGTGTTTTAAGGGACTATCAAGGCAATAGAAAAAAAGGAAAAAAATATTTGAAAAATAAAAGAGAGAAAAATACATCTTCATGTATGTTTCCATTCTATTTTTCTTCTTTCACCTAAAAATGCGAGTACTGTAGGGGAGGCTGGGGGGGTTTAGATATAGAAAACGATACGATATTTCCCTGTCGTTTATTCCCGCACTTAAGTGCCGACATAATCAGAGAAAAATATCACTTATAAAGCTCAGTTTCCCGCGAAACTGTGCTTTATAAGTGATATCAGAGAGGAGCCGCCGGCGTGTCGCGATATCACCAAATCAATAATAAATCCACCTCCTTGTACACGCACACATAACTGTTTATAAATGACCTGATGCTAACAACTTAGCTCATTAGCATACGGTGAAGAAGGACAGGTTTAAACTTGTTTGGAAGTTCACAATCTTATAAGAAAACAACTGAGACGAGATGAAAAGTACTTAGAATATGTTGCTTTAGCAAAGAGGGTTGAAAGAGATGAGTGACATGATCACTAGTGTTTTAGTAGATCATAAGTTACTTATACTTCCGTGTATATACTGAGCTGCGCCAAGTCAGTGCACCATAGCAACCGAGCCTATCAAGCTGCGCCGCACAGTTCACAGACAGACGGTGACGTAAACGACAACCAGACATAGAAGTACAAATTGACAACTTTATATAACTTGACACTGATTGGTCAAAGCGCGCATTTAAGAAATGCTTGATTTATACAATAATAAATGATAAATTATCACACGTTTTTGATTTTCATATCGCACATACCAATTTTGCGATAGATATTTTTTTATATATCGTGCAGCCTTATCTTCATGCCATGACATTTTTTGACCAAGATAAAATAGGATACAAAATATGATAAAGCTATGGTTTTTTTTTTGTTTATGTATTTCTTCAATTTACTTCAAGTTTCTTTTGAAGATAAATAAATACTCGCAATCGACGACTAATTAAAAAAGAAAAAAAAGGTAAAAAAAAGAGTAAAACATTCCTAAAACACAAAAACTTTGGTAACACTTGAGAATTAGGGAAACATATTAACTATTAAGAAGAAACTTATTCATATGTGTATTAACAGAAGAATTTGTCACGATTGCGGATTTTGGGGAAAAAACAAGTATTAAAAGCATCATAATTACTGTATATATTCACAATTACAAAGACCTAATTACAAGTAATTATGTTGCTATTACCACTGGTATTTTTTTTACACTTTTTTTTCTTCAAAAGAGACAGTATTCATACTGAATTACTTCTTTGACGATAATCCAGTTTTCACCAACAATAGTTTTTAATAACTTTAATATAACGTTTATAATAAGTAATTAAGTTCTTATTATCCTGCAACTAAGTATAAGGGGATAGAGTCACAACAAAGAAGGTGTGAATTAGTTCTTTATTATGGATAATCAGTAGCTGATTTGCTGTTAATACACATGTGAAAAAGTCGATTATTTAAAGTTTAAAAATGTAGAATTGATAGTTAGCATAGCATTAAGATATTTCTATTTAATCCTATTTTAACCTCACAAGGGCCACATAACAGTCACCGGGTCTGTCGTTAAAGATTTTGGGACCCTTGAGTAAAGGAGCTTAACGCCGCTCTTTGTACAAGTTCGACTGGAGGTCAAGGTTCCACGGAGATGCTCGAGAGGAATCATAAGTCAGATCAGAAAAAGCTGCAATCACAGAAAACAATCAGCGTCCAGGGATGGTGTCTAAAGGCAGTGATATTGAATTTCCAGAGCACTGCACTATTTACCCTCGCAGGGCGAGAGCGGCGGGATCCGCCCGGAGAAGGAGCTGCAGAATGGATGGTGGCGGTGCAGCCAAGCAGCAAATTAAAATACACTGAGACCTCGACAGCCGTTATACTCGGAGGCTGCCGGGGAAACATCAGTCTCAGAGGAGCCAATGACCCATCAGACCCCGTCAGAGTCAAACCTGAGAGGAAGTTATGCGTCTGATTACGCCTCTAATGTCACATTATGGACCATCCAGAGGCCAGATGGATCCACAGGAGTTCATGTTTAAGCGAATATTTGATTTGGATGGAAAGTAATAGCCGCGATGATGAGTCGGCCTCCGAGCAGAACTCAAATATTAACTAGTTTCAGGGAGAGAGCGAAGGTTTTCTTCACCTCAACCTGAAGGTTGATAGAAACACAAACACTGCCTTTTAGAATAGACAGAAGCAATCAAAGCATCGCGACTCATGGGCGAGAGCCGAGTCGCTGATCCACAGAGTTTGCATTTACGACCCAGTTCTCTTTTCTTCACAAGGCCGGGCCTTGAAAACAACGAGTAAAAAAAGGTTGCGGCGGTTCCTGCGGTCGACAACCTTCCTGTGATTCTACTGACTCATGTACAGCGTTGGGTCACGAGCCGGGCTGAACCAGGACAAACGTCAATAACTCATTTAGCATTTGAGGTGTCGGTGGCTTCGATATACCCTCACATTACATATATTTCAGTGTAAAATAAACATTTTCAACACAAATCGAAGTTTAAGTGCCCATTTTTAAAATGTGTTTTCGTACTAGTTGAGAATATAGCTTTTAATTCTAAGTAGTAAATGACAAAATCCATGTCAAAGTCACATTTGGACACCCCTGGCCTAAACAAAAAATAACCAAAGGACGATAACAACAACATAAATGTCAACAAAGTCGATGATATCAGAAAAACAAAACATAAATGAATAAAGAAATAACTGGACGTTTTTCTCTGCCTTTAATTTTGTGTTTATCTGGAATTTTGGAACATTATTTTTGTTTAACTAACCTTTTATGTAGAGAACAAATTAAAAAAATAAAACACCAACCCCATGCTGTCATCTGGCAACGTTTTTTACAGCCAGATTTGTTTGGACCAATGGGCTGCTTTCTGGGCCAGAGAAGTTGGCAGATTGATATTGTTAATAGAGTCATGTGTGAAACATTTATGAGTCCAGCCACATTCACAAAACTGGTTTCCTACATTGAATTTATGGTTCTCTTCTCAGAACTCGCTGATATTTCCATTTCAACTAGATCTGTAGCTAATCTTTCTGTGATCCGACGAAGCCATGTTTGTTCGGTTCCAGTTGTTCCTCCGATGGCCACCAGAGTGTCACAGGTCTGAGTCCTACAGCAGCAAGTGAGTCCAACTCAGGAGGCACATTCAGCTATCTCAGGTTTACAAAAAGTAAGTGCCTTATAAATCCATACATTTTGGATTGTTCAGAATAGGGTCCAGCATTATGACAACTTGTGTGTCACAAATATTCAACTGTCTCGGATTTTATACCTTTGCTTTTGATCAAATGGCAAACTTGATCATATACTACGAGTGAGACTTGTAAATGTTGGACACAAGTTGCTCAAATTCTTCACCAGGTTTAACAGAAACAACAGCACAAAACACTCCACGATAAAACTTTTGTGGGATCCTAAGCACAGACTTCATGAGCAGGAAGTGAAAGTCATAAGTCATTTCTAATGATTTATTTCAACTGATAATCACCATCATAATGACTGTTATTATTATTATTATTATTATGTTACTGGTTAACCAGGTTACTGAATCTAGACAAGTGACTGTGACGGAAGAAAAGGATCACAGGTTTTTAATCGGGACTCAGGAAGCATTCGTCATGTGCTGGGCGGCGGAGCAGGTGAGTCACTGAAATCTCAAGTCACCGTTGTCGCCTGAAAAACGCTCTGACCTTTACCCTGTTATTTACAAGACAAACTGGCTCCGCGGAGAAGGAAGGAACTGGGGCTGAAAACATAAACCGAGGCATATTTATGTT
This sequence comes from Callionymus lyra, assembly GCF_982586985.1. Lineage (NCBI taxonomy): Eukaryota > Metazoa > Chordata > Actinopteri > Syngnathiformes > Callionymidae > Callionymus > Callionymus lyra. Next base: position 16,638,270 of record NC_141833.1, read on the forward strand.
CCCTTTTAGAGCCCGTTGGAATCGCAGGACGAGTTGTAGACCTTAAAAAATACTGCCGTGACATTTGCGGAGAGGACATTAGAATGAGCGTTAGAATGAGCCGGTAATGAGCTGGGAATAAATGTTCCGACGCGCACGTGTTAGCTCGTCGTACGTCACATCCAGCTGCTAAAAACAGGGATCAGAGACACTCAATATTTCAACAAGAAAAACCAGGACAAAGGGCAAGTCACTGCCAATTTAAGTGGCTCAATAAAAACAGCACCAGATCAAATCTCTTCAGTGAAGACTTGTTTGTTCACGTCAAAAAGAAAACACCTGAATTCCAAAGTAAACACGACTCCTTCGACCCTTCAACTCCGGGGACCAGTACCCAGTCTTGGGAAAGTTCCATTTCTACGAGAACAAGTTCAAAGTTCAGCTTACCAATTTTTAAACAAACTAGTTCAGTTCATAGTTCATTATTTGAAATGTTCAAAAGTTCAACGCTCCAAGAATGAACGAGCTGATATTTATTTTTTCTATACGTTGTATGAAAATTATCACCAAAGCCCACATATAACCAAAATATATATAAAACTACGTTCAGTTTATGTTAGTCTTCAATAAGAACAAGTTAATGAACTATTATTCAATTAACTCGTTCAGGCACAACACTGCCGTTACAGGTCCCCTGATGTTATGAAAGAAAAATTATATAATTTCTGTTTTATAGATGATTACTGTCTGATACTGTACTGAAGTGTGTTGTTTTGGAAAAAAGATGGCATTTTTTCTGAAGTAACATTAGTTTTCAGCTCTTGACAAGTCAAAACGCTTGTTTTGGTAAAGTTTACTCAAAGTAAACATGTTAACTAGTGGAAAAAGGTGTTCATACTAAGGTCGGTCTGTAAATATAATGGCCACATGAAATACATTAGCCCTGATTTAGACGTTAGTAGTGACATTGTTGAAGCTCCGTCAATCTCATCCAGCACTTGTAACAGTTTTTTGTTGGATCTGAACACAGCTGGACGTGTGAGCAGCAGCGATGAGAGGCCATACAAGTTACAATGAAACACCAGACAAACAGAATCTGTTCAAAGTGCCATTATCTTCCTTGAAGTTTCTTAACAAATGTGTTGAAAACTTTTCAACGGACAGAAAAGCGCAAACAAAGACATGAAGTCTTCAGCCGAGGTAACAAGATGTTGCCATGTGGACTCATCAAATACTTCATCAGACGCTGACGGAGAAATTATGATCACGTAAATAATTACATCTGATTTTCACACCTGGTGCGCCGGTGAAATCCAGGGAAAAAGCAATTATGGCCCAGCACGCCGACGAGACTCGACAGATGTTTCCTTATCATAAACAAGTCAAAAAGAATCTCGTCCTCGAGTAACCGCGAGTTCAAGGCCCGGCCTCTCCGACAGCGATCCACTCCTTTATTTACATGCACAACAAGTCTGCCGGCAGAACTCCACAGACGGGCTCGGTATTCTCACCGGCTCGTGTTCATCAAGCGTCAGAGATAATGATTTGGCCAACATCTGCGGACTCGCGTCTCTGAGGGCTTCAGCCCGAGGAAGACACCGAGACTGTGCATACATCTGCCAAGGATCGCATCATTCCATTGATTTGTGTACGGTGGTATTGTTTTACGTATCAAACAATACCCGCAGAGATATTTATTTGAACTCTAATCAACTCAACATAGTATATATACGAGGTGCTCTCTTAACACCCCTCTCAGTGACCTGAAAAGCTCCCATAATGCTTTGCCGCCCAGCCAACCAATATGGCTGCCAAAAACATGATTAGATTCTTTTGATAATCGTTTGTTCACAGATGTTTTTCTCTGGTGACAATATTATTTTTTCAGTCCAGCATGCAGCTTCTCTTATACAACACAAATCAGCGAAACAGCAAGAGGGTTCTGCCGAAGTGCCTCTGAGCCAGCAACAATAACAGAACAGTTACCTGCAGGTGTTCGGTGGAACTGCTGCTCAGCTCGTCTCCGGACTCCGAGTCGTTGGTGCGTCGCTCCTCCCCGGCCGAGTCGCAGTGCTGGGTGCTGTCCACGTCCAGCGGCATCCGGACCATGTCCGGGGAGCGGGCTCTGGTGCGGGGCAGGGTGCTGGAGCTGCCCCTCTGGGCCGGAGGGAGGCCGCCCTGGAGCATGATCTCGGCCAGGGCCCGGTCGTGCTCGGTGGGCGTGGTCGGCGTGGTCGGCGTGTGGCTCTGCTCGCTGTCCCGGCGCTTGGTGGGCGGGCTGAAGTGCCCGGACGAGGTGTACTGGGCGGAGGGCGAGCGCTGCGGGTTGAACTCCGTTCTGCTGAGGCTGGTCGAGGAGTGATTGTCAAGCGTCAGCTCGGTGGGTTTGACCCAGAGCGACCCCCCGGTCTGAGGCGGGGGTGTGTTGACCGCGCCCGCGGGCGGGTGAGGCAGGGGTTTGGGGGGAGGCATGAGGGCCTTGCGCACCTCCCTGACGTACTGGGCGGGGACGTAGAAGGCTTTGGTCCCTTCCTCCTTCCTCACCTGCCACCAGTCCTCGTTGGTCTTCTTCACCAGCATGTAACATTCCCCCTGCCGGATGGTGATGTTGCGCTCCTTGACCTTGTAGTTGTAGTCGTACTCCACCTCGATGTAGGCCTCGCCCGGGGCGATGGGCAGGTCCGCCATGATGACTGTCCGCCGGGTCGATCAGCGTAGTCGTACCTTCAGCAGCATGGCCTCAAGAAGGAAAAACTGCCGGAACACAAAGTTTGTAGATCAGAAGGGATTTAAGAAAATACCAACACCGGATGTTTTTTATCATGATACTGAATCAATATTATATAAGCTTTGGAACCATCTTTGAACGAGCGCTTGATGGATCTACTGACTCTTTCAAGAAACATCTTAAGACATTTTTATTCGTGCAGGCTTTCCCTTGATTTTCTGTTGTGTTCTCAGTTTTATCTTGATCTTTAAAGTATATACTTTATTGAACATTGTTTTGATTGTTTAAGCGCTTTGTGACCCTGGTCTGGAAAAGTACTATACAAATAAAATTACTTTATTTTTTGGCTTTAAAGGGATTTTTTGTCCTTTGTTTATTTTTAAATAACGTGTGTATGAAATAAAACAAATGCCTTTAAAATGTTGCTCTTGTTCTAATGAGTACTACTGTCTAAAAGGAGTTTTGTTTAAAAATAAGTTATTTTCAATTTTCTCTAACGTTACAATAGTCTGACTCTTGACATGTCAAGATTCTTGTTTCAAGATTACACAAAAATAAACTAAGAAAATAAGAATAAAACAAACACCTCATTATTTCCTATTTTTATCTGAACAGTGGTCTCTGACTATATTTGCCAAAATCAAATTGATCCGAGGAACAAAAAAAAGGTTGGAAACCCCTGGTCAAAATTCACATTTTTAAAACAAAAAATATTGTATTTATTAAGAGCCGTCTGCCTCCCTCCCCCACCTATCTTATGTAGTGGACTAATCATTCAAATAAACTTACCACTTGGTAGAATCAGTTTTTTGTAAATTAATAAATGACTACTTCAATGATTATCAATTCAATATCTAATCAAAAATATCCGGTTGTCAAAATAAACAGAGGAAGACGCCAAGATCATGGCAGTGTGTTCCAGTGTTGCCGTGGCAACGGCAGATGCATTTCTTGCCAAAAAAAACAGTTAGTCACCAATATGACGCGACGCGTCAAAGGCGTACCCCTATCTCGAACACGCAGCACACGGACGAACAAAGGGCGACGGAAGGCTTGCGGGGCCGAAGCAATTGAACGCGACACAAAGTGACGACCGGTAATCCTCTCAGAGCCGCGTGTCGAGTCCAGAGTTTGCGAGCAGATTAGACGCGAGGAGGACGACGCTAATGTGACTCGCTCTGTCGCGGCTCAATGTGTCTAAGACCTGCGGAGATGAAAGATCCACGGCGGCGCTTTCATGGAGCCACGAGCTCACAAAGGGGCCCGCGAGATTAATGGCTTGGATATTTCCTTTCTCAAAACAATACGAGGCTTTCATGAATAAAAATCCTTTTGTAATTAAGCCGGTCTTTTATAACAACATATCTATATTCAACAGAGCGGTATCATATTTTTTTCTTTGGCCAGGCCAGACTTACACCGACGGGTCAGGCTGGTCCCTGCTCGGCGCGAGGCCCCCCTCGTGACACTCGGAAAGCCGGCGTTTTATCTGCACAAAAGTTTCTTGAAGACTGGAGTACAGATGTTGCCGGTGGGCACGGGTGTCAGCGAGTGGTGGAGCTGCTGCCGCCGTCGCTCTCCGCCCGGGGGCCACATCTGTACGCGAGACACTTCGGAGACCGAGAGCTCGAGAAAAAGATCCAAACAGGACCGGCGGGCGGAAGAAGAAGAAGAAGAAGAAGAAGGATCCCTTCACGGACTCTTGATAGTCGCTCCCCGCACCAGCGCTCCTTGTGCTCTGCGAGTCCTGACTCGTCGGCCAAGAACGCCAAGAGTGCAGGAAATGAAATGTGTGCAGCTGTTGTGCGACTCCCGGATGGAGCGCGAGAAAAGAAGAAGGGAACGAAATCGACATCGAGAGCAGAAGCAGAAATTAATTTTTTTAATTAAAGTACGGAAAGATGAGGGGAACAGGAAGGAGCTACTGTGGCCCTCATCCTTTTCTTAAAATGTTTATAGTGTTATGTTTATATAACAACTACTCAATGGTCTGTGTATTCACATTCCTAGAATATATCCCATTTTATAAAAACAAACAAACAATAAAAATGTAACTATATTATCTTTGCCAACTCAAAATGCTGGTAAACATTTGAACAGTTTATTTGAATAAAGAGTTATTTATTTATATTTGAAGCATGATCTCACAGTAGGGCAAGAAAGTTCAATCAAAACCATAAAGGTTTGATCGGCCCTAGTTTTGATTCAACAATGAGTCTGTCACGGACTTTGGGAGGAAACCAGAGTTCAGATAAACCCAGTAGAAGCATGGGGAGAGTGTTTTAACTCCACACAAATCCATATTGACATCTTAAATCCAAGCTGTAAATTTAAACTTGAAGCGTAAAAAAAACCCAGGCATTATCACATTGATGCTAACTGCTATCGCTAACCCAGCCTTTCAATAACCATTGATAATTAAGTTAAGTGACCATTTATCTAACAGCAACACAGTGTCAATTATGGCCCAGTGAGATAATCTGGATTATCAAGATTAAACTGTTGAGTTAGATAATAGAAATGGACAGAATTATTATTATTATTATTATTTTTAAACAGACGAGTGAATGAAGACCAGAACCTTCAGTAAAGGGCTGCACGATATTGGAAATATGTGCGATATTCGATACTGGTGTCTTGACATGGGATATCGATATTAATGCAACATTTTTTTCTTTCACCTAAAAAAATGAGGGCCGGGGGGGTTTAGAGAAGGAAAACAATGCAATATTTCCCTGTCGTTTATTTCTGCGTTTCGTTGCCGACATGATGGTAGAAAAATCTCACTTATAACGCTCAGTTTCGAGGGACTTGCATCGGTTTTCCAGCGAAACAGAGCTACATCAGAGAGGAGCCGCCGGCGCGTCACGATATCACCAAATCAATAATAAATCCACCTCCTTGTACACGCACACATAACACTTTATAAATGACCTGACGCTAACAACTTAGCTCATTAGCATACCGCGAACACGGACAGGTTTACACTTGTTTGGAAGTTCACGATCTTATAAGAAAACAACTGAGACGAGATGAAAAGTTCTTACAATATGTTGCTTTAGCAAAGGAGGTTGAAAGAGATGAGTGACTGGATCACTAGTGTTTGAGTAGATCTTAAGTTAGTTTTACTTCCGTGTATATACTGAGCTAAGTCAGCGCGCCGGGAAGACGCGTCGCCATAGCAACCGAGCCTAGCAAGCTGCGCCGCACAGTTCACAGACGGACAGAGACGTAAACAACAACGAGACATAGAAGTATAAACTTTACAGAACGTGACACTGATTGATCAAAGTGCTCATTTAACAAATCCTTGACTAACACAATAAAACATTATAAATGATCGCACGTTTTCGATATGCATATGGCACGTGCCGATATCTCGATACCGATATTTTTCCGATATATCAGCTCTACCACCTCCATCTGTGCTCTTTTAATTCAGCACTTAAACGGTAACAAAACTCTACGTCTATTTCTAAATAATCCTGAAGACGCGTCAGGACTGAGACAGCTTTTGAATAAGCTCCTAAAACAACATCTAATTTACAAATGTATTCCATTATTTATTTACTCTTGATTTATATTCAGCTTTTTCCCCCAAAAAATGTTTTATTCAAATGTATATTTTAGCAAATACTTCATATGGAAATATCGTCCATCGTTGGTCTTTAAATTCATTTTAATATGACAAAACAATACAATTAATGCAGCGTTTGCATGCATTTATTTTCTTTGATAAATACCTTGAAAATAAACAATTTATTCGATTTTGTTGTGACGCGTCATCTACACTTTATTTATTTTGTCATCCTCACATTCTACTCTGATGTTTGTTTGAGAAAAAATGTTGTTATTGTGACACAACATGGTTGTACGACCTAATGTTTTGCTACAACATGTGTGGTACCATCCTTGTGTGTACAACGTCCTGCATGAACCGAACCATCATCCTAAGAGTCTGGATTATTCACGTCTCAATCCCTGCCGGAGCAGGTTTGGGCAGAACCTCCTCCACTGCTGCTGCTCCCCGACTTATCTTCCAGTGACTCCAGGCAGTTGAACAACTGCAGGCGAAGTTGCTAAAACTTCCTGTCGTGCTTGCTCAACGTTTCCTCCTCCTGTACTCAGCGCTCTCTCCTGTCCCAGCATCAAACCAGTCGGACTGCTGATGATGCAAAAATACTTGAAGAAGGAGAAACTTCTCTGGAACTAGGAAGTGTTTTTTTTTTTTTCTTTTTACTCCAGAGTTTGAACAAGTTTCCACCTTAAAACTGACTCAATAACTCAACTTTAGTGAACTAAATATATATATTTTTAATAACAGATTCCGTCACTACAGTAAAATGACAGTTGATTTATTATACTCATCCAATTGTCGCGATATATATATATATTTTTTTAAAGATACTGATATTGGAACATTTAGCGTCTAGATGGCAGAAGTCATCACCTTCTCCACTGCTAAAAGAATGAAATCCTGTGAGGTCCCGGGGATGACTGAGGACGAGAGGATACAGTCGACTCCAGCCGCTTTTAAAGCTGATGTTTGGACATATTTTGGTTTGAAAACAAATGAAAGCAGTTACGACTGAGGACAAGAGGATACAGTCGACTCCAGCAGCTTTTAAAGCTGATGTTTGGACATATTTTGGTTTCAAAACAAATGAAAGCAGTTACAACTGAGGACGAGAGGATACAGTCGACTACAGCCGCTTTTAAAGCTGATGTTTGGACATATTTTGGTTTCAAAACAAATGAAATCAGTTACGACTTCATCAAGAGTCATGTGGTCTGTAAATCCTGCAAAACCAGAGTCAAGTACTCGACAATACTACAAATAGATACTTGTTACTACACTTTCACAACATGTTGCCCCTGTATTGTGAGAGGTATTGCAAGATTCTTGCCAATACACACACCCATTAGTCAGCAGCAGTAAGAAGCCATACAGGTGAATGTAGGAACCCTCAAAACCTTCTTAGATCCTGATGAAACTCACAAAATTAAATCATATTTTCTGTGTAAAATTATTAATTCCTGAAATATTTACTCCAAAACAAGTCAGAATCGTTGATAATAAATAGACAAAAGTGTCCGTGGATATGAAAAATATATATAAAAAAACCATGTTCACAGTAGCATTAATGAACGTAGCATTTGTATCCGATGATTTAATCACCTTGAGACGCCGACATATGGAGCACAGACGGTGCGTCGAGCTGAGATTAAGCTCACGACACGACCACTTGTTTTTACTTGATGCTCGAATCCTCCCTCGGTCTCAAAATCTACTTTCCTCCGGTGAACGCCGGCGCCGGTGCAGACTCGCTGCTAATGAAGACACCCGGAGTGACGGGGAAACCTGCTGATGTCGGCACGATTTGGAAACACGCCCGACCGTGTTGTCCTGCATCAGCGAAACAGGAGGAGAAAGAAAAAGAAAAAAAAAAAAAACACACCTCCAGGAGAATTACTCTCACGAAAAGGTTCTCCACTTAGACAACTCCAGTTAGAGTCCGGACATGTTCGCTCAAAGGTCGCCCGTAGAGGAAACTAACACGGGCTGCTTTAGAGATGGAAGGTCTACAAAGGGATGTTTTCTATTAAACCTTCCTGCCTCAGATGTTCCTTCAGAGTGAAGATGTTGGCTCTGTTCCCTCTGCTCTTCACATATTTACCTTTACTTTTAAATTCTATTTATACACAAGGATAAATGAATCAATGTTATTTTTTACTACTAAACAATGGATACATCGATGAGTTTGACTTGAAGAAACATTTCTTTCCAATTTATTCAGTTATTTTTATTCTTTGGAGGGGGGAGGGAGGGCTTTCAAATCACATTAAATGTTTTTTATCATTTTTATTACATGATTTATGTTTCAAAAAATGTAAAAATTTGATTTTTTTTTTAAATTTACAATAACAGGCATGTAAACTTCCGACCTCTAGATGGCAGCCGTCGTGAACATCCTCCGCAGCTAGGAAACAATGAAATCCTGTGAAATCCCGGCGGTGACTGAGGACGAGAGGATACTGTCGACCCCAGCAGCTTTTAAAGCTGATGTTTGGACATATTTTTGGCTTTCAGTTCTATTACATTAACCAAAAGAGAGTTGAAAATGTAAGTAAATTAAGTAAAGTAAAGATTATTTGTAAAGCGCCTTTGTAGACCAGGGTCACAAAGCGCTTTGACAAACAAAAACAATACACAGCTAAGATACATGCTTTAAAAGGCCAAGACACATAAGACAGATCCAGGTGTCCCAGGAAATGAGATAAGATGTTTCTTTAAGGAGTCAGTAGATCATCAAACACAGAGGAAGATCGTTCCAAAGCTTAGGAGCAACAGCCTTGAAGGGATTTCTCTCCTCTGGTCCTGAACCGTGTTCAGGAACCATCAGTAGATTCTGATCCATAGACCTCAGAGCCTGAGCTGAGGATCTACTGATGGAAGGTCTGACCATGAATAGATCTGAAAGTAAGAACCAGAATTTGAAAATTGATCCTGAAACAAACTGGCAGCCAGTGAAGTATTAAGGATCGGAGAAATGTGAGTTCTTCTACTAGAGCAGGTCAGAATTCTCGCTGCAGAGTTTTGTATTAACTGCAGGCGGGACAACTCCTTCTTGTTAAGACACCAAAATAAGCTGTTACAATAGTCGAAACAAGAAGAAACAAACGCATGGATTATAAACTCTAGATCGTGTTGTGACATCATTTTTCTAAATTTAGAGATTTTTTCAGAAAAAAATGAGATCGACAACCGGTATCGGACGCAAAAATGCCGGTTAATGCCACCCTCGTAAATTCTCCTCCATCTGCATCAACTTTCGATCCTCCTCGTGCCACTGGAGAGAGGAGGAGGAGGGAGTCGGACACGACTGCACTGCCAGAGTTTCAAAAGTCTGACTTCTTCACAGACGCCCTCCCTCAGGACGCAGTGTTCCACAAACTCCTGTGATCACACAAACATATTAAATATTGACACGCCTGGATGTAAATATTCTCGGCGCAGGATACTGTGACCTGCAGAGGCTGCCGCTCTAATAATAACCGCCGGGATGGAGAACAACCTGCTCCAGTTCCCGGCTGAGCCTGAGGAGAGTCGCGCAGACGCAGAAGAACCTTCGGCGCTGAAGCACCGGTGGGTCGACACCGGTGGGTCGACACCTGCCGACGAGATCCTCGAGACTGGATGAAGATCAGTGGCAACATTTCTGATGCTTTTGGTCGGGAATGTTTCATGGGTTTCTTCCATCTCCAGAAATGTTAAAAAATAGATCTGGGTTTGTTGGAATCCAGCATAAGAGTCCACATAGAAATGATTGTAACCATCACTGGATGGATGGAGTATTGCCTTCTGGCTCAGCTCTTTTTTATAACCAAAGACTCAAGAGTTGTCATAGATGATGCTTTAAGGTTTAAAACTACGTCAGAAATGATGACATTATATATTTTTCAAAGATTGTAGTTAAAACTCCTTTTTTTAAATAGAAAAACTTTGATATATCAAATCTGCCTGTTGTTCTCAGGGTTATCTTGACCTTTAAAATATATACTTTATTGAATATTGTTTTGATTGTTTAAGTGCTTTGTGACCCCGGTCTGGAAAAGCGCTATATAAATACAAATTACTTACTTACTGTTAGATAATATAAATATAGCAAAATACTGAGATATATTTTTTCCCGATACTATACCAATATTCAGCAGCTCTTTTTTGGTGTGGGGTCTGTAAAATCATCTTTATTTTTATTTTTTAATCATAGTTATTTTATTTAGTAATAATTGAAATTGTTTTTAGTTACATTTACATTCAAATATTCATGGTATTTGTTCATTTTTGTTTTGTAATGTAAACTAAACCTAATCCGTCAAACAGATGGAAAGACTCATTACGTCCGCCGCGGCTAAAGGAAACAATAAAATCCCGCGAGATCCTGGTGGTGACTGAGGACGAGAGGATACAGTCGACTCCAGCAGCTTTTAAAGCTGATGTTTGGACATATTTTGGTTTCAAAACGAATGAAAGCGGTTACGACTTCGTCAAGAGTCATGTGGTCTGTAAATACTGCAACACCAGAGTCAAGTACTCGACAATACTACTCATATATACTTGTTACTACAATATCACAATATGAAACAATATATGAAAATAGTTGTCCCTGTATCTAAATACATATATCACCAGATTCTCACAATACACAATCCTAACAACTAACAATTGAAGACAAAAATGTGTTTCTTTCAGACAAAATATTGTTATCTTATATTTTCATGACGCTCAGTCCATCATACTTAACAACCTTCAAAGTGTAATTGAATTAAAAATTGAGACGCTCATTGTTTGAGGTGAAACGAGATTAACTCTTAGCTACACAAACAGAAACACAATTATGAGGGACGCGTCTCACAGGAGTCAGATGTGAGATGTTGTTTATTTACATTCCAGTCTAGCGTCTTACAGGATTATACGACCGGGTGAGATTGTAGCCGATCCACAAACTTCAGATACACCAGAACATCTTCAAGGACTTAAATTGGACTTTGATCTTGGTTCAGTACTTATGACTAAGATTAGTTCAAGGCTTTTCATGTATTTCACTATGTTGATGAATTTCTAAGAATTAAGAAACAATATATGTGAACAATGCGCTCATTTGTACCCTTACAAAAAAGAGAATTAAAAATGTATTATGAAAGTGGTTTCAAAGATTAGAGTGTCTCTTTTATTTAAATATTAAGTTTTGCAGCTGAGATTTGGAAACGATGTGGTCTTGGCAGAGGTATTCACTCTAAGAGTGCTTTTCTAGTTTTGACAATGTCTGTATTTTACTATCCGTTTGTCATTATATTTGTTAATTATTACCAAAGTGTGTTTCCTTTTTTTTTTACTGTTCCGTATCTTATCTTTACTGCTGCTGATACAAAACGTAAAAAATATAGTCGATATTCAGCTACAAACAAAAAATGGGTGAAACATACTGAAGGTGTAAAGCAGTGGTTGGCAAGTGTGTGTTGTGAGGGGACATGAAGCAATAAGTAAAACAAAAAATGCTTTAAAATTAAGCTGTATATGATGATAGTTATTATTAATTACCATGTTTTGTATTTTATATAACTTTTTTTTCTTTTGAGAATTGACATTAAAGAACCTTTCTTCAAGATGTGGCTTTAAGGTTTTGGAATACTTAAGAAATTATGTTTTAGAGAAGAGTCTTATCATATGAAAACACACAGGGAAACTTAATTTTTTTTTTCCCACGTTTAAGAAAATAAAAATAAGATATTTTCTACCTAAGGGAGTTAGAAGATACAGATTTGGTGATTTATCGCAATAATTTAGAGCGAAAAGTATAAAAAAAAGTTATAAAATAAGGCTATATATGCTGAATTTTTTTATTTTATTTAATGTAACTTTCATTCTTTAAAAATATCTGAATATAAAAACACCTTTTCAGCAATATTTTGTTTTATTTACTTAAAATGCAGTCAACATGAAAACCCGACTTTCATGTTTCAAATATCAAAGTCTTTCTCTCCAACATGCAGTAAGTCCCTCATCATGACCGTGTCGTGTTTTGAACTTATTGCTTTTTGAAGTTGCTCTGAAATCTGGGCGAACGAGAGGTTACGAGAGTCCATTATGAAGTTAATAATGGCTTCACTCCTCCTCCAGCCAGTTGTAATCACGCCCCGCTTTGTTTATACAACGAGTCCTTGAGGTGAAGACTCCCGGGATCGATGACGCTGCGTGACATACGTTGTCGCTTGACCAATCACAGCATAGTGGGTGTGGTTATGGTAAAAACAAGATTTAATCTCCAGAAAAACACATGTTTTCATTGGGCGGGGCTTAAGATCATTTTCTAATGTCAATATTTCAATGTAAAGATAGTTCTGTACAAACATACACATAGTGATGATACAGTAGAAGATTAATTTAAGACACACTTAAATCTATATTAAGAAACACTTAAATCTACACATTAGTTGCTCTTAAAATATTAAGCTGCGATAAATGCTCACAAAAATGGCAAAAGTCCTAAATTAAAAAAACTTTGCTCGTACTTAGAGTGACTAGCAATGATTATTAGAGATAAAATTAAAATTGTTAGTTCCTACATGACCTTTGACCTCATGAGGGCCACATCAATACAGCCCCGGATGTTGCCCAAGTCTAAGACCTTGTTTCTTTTTTTTTCCCACCGATTTAAAGTATTTAAAGTTGTTGTTTGTTTTGGCCTGGATTTGTTGACAGAAGCCTCGTCTCTCTTGTGTTCACTTCGTTCTAGTGTTTCTACTCTCAGCGTCACGTGACGACATGTTTCTCTCCAGTGTTGATATATTATTCCAGGTAAAGACTCACCTGCCTCACCTGTTCAGCTACAGTCACACACCTGAGATACAACACGACACCTGTGGGAGTCACCGCCGTGACATTCCTTAGCACCGGCGCAGAAGTTTACTTTACAACAAAACCGTTTAAGAACGAACTAAAAGTGAACTAGTCTTGAAGCTAACGTGCTAACATTAGCTTGCTAACGTTAATTAGCTTCGCGGCTAAAAAAAAAAAAAAAAAACTGAAAAAAAACGTCCCGCGACTTTGACGCACCTTCTCCGCGCGCGTCCGTCGCTCCTGTCCCGGGTTAGTTAGAAAGTCTCCAGCGGGGGGTCTGGGGTCCGCGGGGTAAGTCCAAGTTGAGCTCGTCGTGGACGACGGAGGGGGAAGTGGTTCCTGGCGTGGCAGGTTCGGGCGGCGGTGAGTCCCGCTCCTCCCTGGGCCGGTGTGTGCTCTTCGCGGCGACGCGCTCCACCCTCCTCCTGGCCCGCCGGTGCGCGATCCCGCGGTCAAACTTTCGACACTACCTCGCGACGAAGATCGTCTGCAGACAAGAGGTCTCACCCTGTTGTAACTTAGTCTACACTAGAACTACGCTTTTAGGAGGGAAGTAACGCGATTTAGTTGCGATTTAACGAAATGTGTTTTTTACGCTAAACTTTATTTGCCGAGTTTTTTTTTCTTAACTTCCTGTGACGATTATTTACAACCAGAGTGAGAGCTCTTCTCTCCTGTCGAGTCTACAGGTGTTCCGAGTTAGTAGCGCCACCTGTGGTTCCGTAACAAAGTTGCATCGGTGTTGAAATAGTCAATTATTAACTTTTGTTTCTCCGCCTATGTGGGGTTTAGAACAGACTTGGGTGGTCCCTGGGCTCCTACCCAGACCCCTGAGAACCATTTAAAAACTAATAAAGACGAGTGTGAACCTTTATTTAATGTCATCATTTTTATCACATCTCAATTTAGACATTTGTGTTTAAAACTATTTTGTTAGTAGATGACAAATTATGTCCTTGCAATATTTGATATTAGGAGTGTAAGGAAATATGAATACATACATATATCGCATTTTTTTCCCACAATACTGTATCGATAAACAGCACTGTATGGATCTTGTTTTGTATCACAATTTATTGTGTTTTATGGTTGGATTTTTCAAATACAATATATATGTAAAATAAAATTCGATTTTTTTTTTAAAAATTAACAATTAAAACTCATTCATTTATATGTTCATTGCAAAAACTTCCAACCGCTAGATGGCAGCAGTTATTACATCTTTCGCCACTGAATGAACACTAAAATCCCGGCGACTGAGGACAAGAGGATACAGTCGACTTCAGAAGCTTTCAAAGCAGATTTTTCCATTATTTGGTTTAAAAATGGATAATAGCTACGGCTTCGTCAAGAGTCATGTGGTCTGTAAATCTTATTGTCAAGTACTCGACAATACTACAAAAATATCTCCGTTACTACAGTAACAAAATATATTGTATCGTGTCGCCACATTCTTGCCAATACATGACCCTAATATTTGTTCCACGTAGAGTTTTATTGACTTCAAGCCGCTAATATTTTAGTTTCTTTAACATTTCCTGATCCATGACATCATTCTTAATCAAACCAACAAAACACTTTTGTATTTTCTCATAATTATTTAATCACACATACATTTACATCATGCAGTCAATCCAAAAACTGTGATCTCATCATCATCATCATGGCTTTCCCCGTTAATCAGAGCCCGACTGTGCCCGAGTGATCCCGGAAAGATCCGGTTCCCGTGCCCACGATGGATCCTCCCGAGCTTTTTTTTTTTAAAATGACCAGCTATTACACAGTAATAAAAACCCCACACGTTTTTTCTGCTTAATTTAGAGTTCAATCAGGTCATTTTTAGTTCTTAATCTTCCCCAAATTAAAAAAATCCAGTTTTTTTTGGCAGGAGGTGAAACATTTTTCGAGGTCCAGTGACGCTGCAGCGCCGGAAGCTAAATCTAGGTCACGAGAGGGAGTCGAACCGTCGACCGACGCTGCACAACGATCCATCAACAGTGCACAGGGTTACTTTGGAAACGTCCTCCAGTTAAAAACGAAAGCAGCTAGAACTCCTAGTTAAACTACTTCAGCAGGTGGCGCTTCAGTGTGTTAAAATACAAGAGTGGAAGTTTCAAACCCCGTCGAGTCCAACCGTCTCCACCATCTTCAGAACCATTGGGTTCAGGACAACCGACGATCTCATCTCAGGAGATTAGATTACGGAGTGTTTACAGGTCCCAGATTATTCTGACGAAAGCCGTGGCCGGGGGTCAAAAGTCCCGACACCCCTTTTTTCTTCCGGCTCTTTCAGAAGAATCAATGGAGGTCAACAGGGAGATGTTTGTGTAAATCTTTGACCAACAAATCTTTAAAAAAAAAAAAAAAAAGGCAGCTTAACACCTGATCACTGCCAGACAATTTGTGCTTTTTAAAATGATCAACATGTTTCCGTGAATCGTAGACAAGATGGAAAACGTCTCTGTGAACAAACTTTGACGACGTATAAACTGACGATTAAATTCATGATCAAAACGACGACGACATTTTCTTAAATATTGATATTGACCTTGGAATTTTGTTTTGGTATCTTCCGAAGGTCGTCGAGAAACGGACAGAAATTCAAACCCGATTTGTGACATTAAAAAAAAAAGGGGTCGACATGATGGACTTCCAGAGAAGGGGGCGGGACTTGGACTCGCCTGATATTCAGTGTATCTTACAGTTGTATTGCACTCCATGTTAGTGTTGACCCTCCTGCGGCGGCTTCAGACAGGAGACCATATATTTATATTTATAAAGTTAACCAATGGGAACTCAAGAAAAACGGCATGTGCAACGCATCGACCCCGGCTGTCCTGATTGGCTGATCGGCAGCGAGGGTCTCCCCCTCCTCCCCCCCGACCGCCACCACCACCACCACCACCTCCACGCTCTACTGAAGAAACGATACAGTACATCAAAACCATAACCAAAAAAAAAAGGGCAACAAACAAACTACGACAACAGAAAAAAAAAAGAAAAACGGGGAGAAAGTGAGGCACCCTTTTCGCGGAGGAGACCGAGTGTCTACGATAAACGGCGTCCACCGAGGGGGTAAAACACGAAAGCTACGAAACGTCTCGTCTGAACAGGCTCTTCCTTCCGTCTACATTCTTCCTTCACGTAGATTTGAACTTAAAAACCTCCACAGGTTGAAGTTAAATACAGTGCACCGGCGTGTGCAGCAGTTTCTGTACAACAAGACTGGAAACAACAGTAGTGCTCGACGCCGTCTAGTCTTTTTCTTACACATGGAGAGTTAATATCGTCAGAAGCACGGGGGGGGTGAGGGGGCGCCTACAGGGGGGCGAGCTACTTCTCCAGGTGAGGGTGTTTTTTGTTTTTTTTTTGGTCTTTTTTCTTTACTTGTTGGTGGGTGTGATTACGATCTTGCTACCGTTACATTCAGCTTGGCACAGTGCAAAACAAACCGATGACGACTGACTGTGCGTAGGGGGGGCGGGTGAGGCGAGGGGGGGAGGGGCGGGGGAGAGAGGGAGGTAAAGAGCCAAAGTAGCACATTCGAGTCGGTCCCGGCTGCGGCGCTCAAGACTGCGTTTGGTTGCGAGAACAGAATCTTGAAAATGTTTTCTCTTAATATTATATAACCAGGAGGAGGGGGAGGGGTGGAGGGAAGGGAGGAGCTGTACAGACCCGGGAATATTTATATTTATATATTTATAATTCAGAGACTCTTCAGCGGCGCAGATGCGGCGATGAAGAGTCCGTCCTCTGGTATGGAATGACAGGTCGTCGGGGGAGGAGGAGGATGTTGGCTTCTTCTTCTTCTTCTTCTTCTTCTTCTGTGGTGTCTGCGATCAGCTGTGGAGATCAAGGGGAGACGAATCAATCCCTGATGTCGGAGAGCAAACCATGAGAAGAAAATACTTCCTATATTGTCTGTTCTAGCACTCAGTAACAATAGTAGCCTAACCCCACCTGCACATCATGTTCCATCACAACGGTAAGAAATATTACGATGTATCGTGATACTGTAGTAACAAGGATATATGTGTAGTATTGTCAGAGTACTTGAGAGACCGACCACATGACTCTTGACAAAGTCGTAACTGCTTTCATTTGTTTTTTTAAACTAAAATATGTCCAAACATCAGCTTTAAAAACTGCTGGAGTCACTGTATCCTCTCGTCCTCAGTTGTAACTGCTTTCATTTGTTTTTTAAACTAAAATATGTCCAAACAACAGCTTTAAAAGCTGCTGGAGTCTCTGTATCCTCTCGTCCTCAGTTGTAACTGCTTTCATTTGTTTTTTAAACTAAAATATGTCCAAACAACAGCTTTAAAAGCTGCTGGAGTCACTGCATCCTCTCGTACTCAGTCATCCCCAAGGTTATATTCGTCCATAACGACTGCTGCCGTTAAGCGGCCATAAGTTTAATTGAAACACTTAAGAAATGCTATGAATATTTACATGCTAATTGTAGATGAAAAAATATTTACAATTTATTTTGTACACAATATATTGAAGTTTAACCACAAATACCTGTGTAAAAATTAAAATATGATTTGACATGTTAAGTTTTAAAAATCGGTTAGGTATGGTAAAAATAAATATCACAATATATCGGTTCTATCAATGTCTTCCTCACATCCCTGAGCCAGTACTTCTGCAGTTTATACATCCAAACAGATCGGATTCACCTCCACAGTTTAAGTTTTCTAAACAGCTTCAAGTCACAGACGATGGTTTTCTCCACTCACTTCTTATCCGTCTTGGCGCCGCTGCCGCCCCGGATAGAGACCGGCTGGCTGTTCTGGTAGAAGCTCCCTCCGGTGCGGTTGACGTTCGGGTGAGTGGGAGACGCCACGGGCTGCTGGCCGGGCCGGATGGGTTTAGCTGAGGACGGATCAGTTCCAGTTAGTGTGTCACCATCACAGGTGAGACCCAGAGACAACAACAACAACAAGGGTTCGAAGAGAGTTCGGTTCTTAAAAAAAAACTTTTAAACGCCATTTGAATTAAACATGACTTTTCAGAATCATAAACAGAAAACTTTTTATTGCCAGTTTTTCTAAACACACCCAGGAGTTTGTTGTGTGTGCGATACAGGATATAAATACTAAATAATACGAACAAAATAAAGAGAGATTAATACAAATAAACCAACAAATTTAAATGAAATAAAGAGAAATTACCATAGAATGGCTTATAAATAAATCATTAATAATAATTATATTATATTTATTATTATAATAATACAATTAATTTAATTAAACAATTTAAATGATCCGGTTTAGGTCGAGTTAAAAAAACTGTCATTTTTAATATGATATTAATTAACTTTGCTTTAGTTAAAGTAAGTAAGAACTTTATTTGTAAAGCACATTTCAACAGTTAAATTAAAACAGTTGTGACGAGTAAAAACCTTTTTCTTAATAAATAAATAATGCCAAATATTTTGAAATTTTAAATAAAACAAAACCAACTTTTGAAAACATTTTCATGCTAATTAAATCCTTATTTGCAAGATTTGTAAATTAAATTCCTTCCAAGACTCTCTTTAAGGATCCGAATGGAATTCTCACCGATCTGAGCCGAGTGTCCCCGTCTGGCCATGTTCTTGGCCCGGACCGCCTCCTTGATGCGGTCCACCTCCTGCTGGTAGCGCTTGCGGTCGCGGGCCGCGTTCTCCTTGGCCTCCTTCAGAGCAGACTCCAGGGCCTTGACCCGCTCAGCCGTAGCGCGAAGACGTTTTTCCAGTTTAGGAAGCTCACAGCGCAGGTCTGCATTGTCACGCACCAGCTGCATGGGGGGCAGTCGGGGTCAGTCCCGCATCCAAAACCCTTGAGGGAATCTCTTTTTCTTACCTGTTTGTGAACCTTGGTGAGCTGCTCAAGATTGTTCTCAAGAAAGGAAATTTTCTGCTTCTGCGCCGCGCTGCCGCCGGTGTCGTCCGAGTCCATCTCGGCGCTCTGAGGAGTCAAGACGGGAAACTTCAGGATAAACTACGAACACGAGTCAGATTTGTGCCGTGATTATAAACCGGTCTTCTCCGGGGGGGGGCACGCTGCTTCTTACGAGCTCCTGACTCGTTATGAGACAGGTAACCATGGCGACGGGTGATTTTTTTAAAGTGAGCTGAAGGTTAGAAGCTGATTATAACGACCCGGGTTTTTGGATTTTTTTTTTTTACAACGTCTCTGAAACGAGGACTTCTGTCACATCTCGTCGTTCTTTAGGAAACTATTTCTGATGCCATAAGAGCAACAGACACTTATAAGAAGCTTTTTGAAAGTCAAGTGTTCTGGTTTTTATCTCATCCCAGAGCTTCCTGCTTCTAATCATGAGGTGAAAGAGAAGAAATCCAAGAGTTTTCCGCGTCTATTTTTCGGAAAGATCTTCTTGAAATCCTCATTTTTGCTCCACGGTACCTTCTTGACTCTGGTGGCCAGATCCTGGACAAAGAGCTTCCTCAGGTTGTGCAGGGTCTGCAGCTCTTTAGCCTGGAGAAGAAGAAGAAT
This sequence comes from Callionymus lyra, assembly GCF_982586985.1. Classification (NCBI taxonomy): domain Eukaryota; kingdom Metazoa; phylum Chordata; class Actinopteri; order Syngnathiformes; family Callionymidae; genus Callionymus; species Callionymus lyra. The sequence continues at coordinate 16,657,882 of NC_141833.1, forward strand.
CCTCGTTTTAAGACGACAGGAGTCACTTTGGGAGGGTGTCGTGCAGACATGCGACTCACCACAGTCTCCTCCAGACCCTTCAGGTCCTGCCTGGCCTGCTCTCTTCTGTCCTGCATCACCCTGAGCCGTGACAGAACAAAAAAAAGTCGTGAGTTCCTGGTTCAACATTCGGAACCGTGTGCGCGACTCACGTGAGGTCGTGCAGCTTGCGGCTCTTCTCCTGGTCGGTGGACTTCAGCTTCTCGTGCTCCACTCTGAGTCTCTCCTGCTCCAGCATGATCTTCTGGTTCAGACTGGAGGAGATTCAAGGTCAGCGAACGCTTTTTCGACTGTGACGAGGAGTTTTAACAACGAGGTCTTACTCCTGCAGCTCCGTGATGAACTTCTCCTTGTTGTCCAGCTCGTCCCTCAGGCTGCTGATCTGCTTCTGGTGGGCCTCGCGGTGGGAGTGGATCTGCTTGTCCACCGCCTCCTGTCGACCAAACACACGTTTGTCAAGTGTCTCCAGAAACGCGATCAAAACGGCAGCAGGTCTAGACTGATGGACGCCTTCATAACGACCCCCGCAAAAAAATAAATCAAACTCAAGCCAAGTGGAAATAATACTTTTATGTCACGGAAAACTTGACATTGATTTCTCTTTCTGTGGAACTGTCGAAGCCACCATCAGTTTCAACCTGGTTGACTTTACTTTAAAGCATGAAACTCTTTAAAGTGCAGGGAAAAAAGAAAATCTACAATGAGAAAATCTTCTAGAGGATTATTTGCTCATTATTTCGCACATCTATAGTGTTGTGTAGCTTTGGTTTATCAAAGAGGGTGGAGAGGGTACGAGAAGAGAAGGGAAGTCCCTCGTATTTTCTTACTTTAATTCATTATTAAAGGTTCATTATTCTATATTTAACGATTTTTCCATTGGTTAAAGCTATATTCCGTAGCTCCTTTTTCAGAAAAAATGTATATATACAGTATATAAGGTTAACCAATCGCCTCGTCAATAATGTACAGTTTTTAATAATACATATATATAAAAACAGAAGCACAAACCTTGACTTCATTGGCCGTCTGGATCTCGTTCTCCTTCTCCATGGCGTGAACTTTCTCTGTCGAAGGTAAAAAAAAAAAGTCTTATAAAAAGTCTTTTCCATTTTGTAAACTAAATAAATACAAACAAACAAGTCAAGACAAAAAGATAAAACCAGTTAAAAATAACCAAGATAGTGAATAAAAACTGAAAATATTAAGATCAACTGGTTGCTGTAAGTAAATCCGTAGCATCAGAATATTGAGCAGCTGTATTTAACATTTTAATTGGTGAAGATTTGTCGTATTTTTTCTTTTTAATAATTCAATAATTTCTATATAAAAAGAATTAGAATTTGTTTTACTTTTATAATTAAATTTTAAAAATACATTACTTATTAAATTAATTAACATCTTCATACATAGAGTTTCGACACAATTCCAATAATTCAGAAATACATTCTCTAAAACCATTTAAATAAAATAAGTTGGTATAATAAGTACAGAGCTACTTGACGGAACAGTCACATGACGTCTACGCGTCACGTGATTGGCTGAAAGTCAACTTAAACTCATCTCAATATCGTGATGACACGGATACGCTTCTAAAAAACGCTGGACAAACGTCTCCATCTCTCTCACCCTGAGCGCTCAGTTTGACCATCTCCTCGTTCAGAGAGTCCACGTTCTCCTCCAGCTGCCTCTTCTTCTGCTCCACGTTCTGCAGGTACTCGGTGAGCGACTTGATCTTTGCCTCGTGCTGGAAGGAGAAGTCGCTGGTGAAGGTTCTGCTGAAGGTTCTACACCTCTAGGGAGGGTCGGGCGTACCTGAGAGATCCGCAGCTGACAGGCGGCCAGCTCCTTCTCGTTCTCGTCCATCTTCTTGTTGCTCTCCGACTGGGTGCTCTCCAGCTGCTTGCAGCGCTTGGCCATGGTCTTCACCTCGGACTTCATCTTGCTGATGTAGAGTCGGGCCACGGTGAACTCCTCGTCGATCAGGCCGCTGCCGCCCTCGTGCTGCTGCGGAGAAGAGAGTTTGGAGTCAAACACGTCAAGTTTCCGTTTGTGATCACAGCGGATCTTGTTGCATCAATGAGATCATCTTGAAGAACCACATTACATTTTCACTCGTGATACAAACAACATCTATAAACGTCTCTCCTCCGTGAGGAGAAACAAGCTCGGAAGCCGTGAATATTTAACAACAAACTCCACTTCCTGATAAAAGTTCAATTAAACATCCATTATTTATCTTTTCTGGTTAATTATTGAAAAAACTCCGGTGGTGGTTTCTAATCGTTTGTTTTCACGATGATAAACATTGACTCACGTGCCGGGGTTTTAGGAGACGCAGAGGTTTAACTGAGAAGCGATGTGTGAACGCTGGCGTGGTTTCAACCGTCGTTACAACATCGGGTACGGAGAGTCAGGAGGGACATAAAGCCCGTTTTATCGCGTCAGTCTGAGCTGTTTAAGCTCCTCTTTGGCTTCGTGTCCTTTGAATAGTTGAGTTAATAAAAATCCTTCACGCGTTACAAAATATTCCTGCCAGGCCTGGCAAACATGTACTTGCGGTGTACCACAGGGATCCATTTCAGGTCCATGCTTAATGCTATTGATGCTACGCAGGTTTAGATTCTTTTTTAGTGACATTTAATTACGAATTTTAAATATGTTTATTAGATCGACATTTAATCTACTTTGACGCGTTATAAAATGGTGCAAAAAATTAATCAATAAAAATTCAATTAACATGCTTTGAAACAATCCTATAGTATCAATAAAAAAATGTTTAAAAATAAATACAAATGTAGGAAAACACATACAACTACAAAATACAATAAAATGGGCAATAATTAAAAGGATTACAAGAATTTTAACATTATATCATTTATTTAATTAATTAATTCATTTTATTATTTATTTTATATATCCACTTATTCATTCATTCATTCACTTTCTACCGCTTTATCCCTTGTGGGGGTCGCGGGGAGACTGGAGTCTATCCCACTTTCATAGGGCGAGAGGCAGGGGACACCCTGGACAGGACGCCAGTCTGTCGCAGGACACACAAAGACAGACAACCATTCACACACACACTCATACCTAAGGACATTTCCCCAAGTTCTCAATCAACCTCTGTATGTTTTTGGTAGTGGGAGGAAACCGGAGTGCCCGGAGTAAACCGACGCAACACGGGGAGAACAAACAAACTCTACACAGAATCAATAAATAACGTTTTTTTCACATTAATATTCACTTATTAATGTGAAAAATATTTATTTATTGGTTTCATTAATGCTATTAAACTGTCAAAACAAAAGAAACTGAGGCAATAAACATGATTTTGATCCTAAATGTTAAAGCAGAGTCACATGAAGTCGTATAAACGTGCGATGCCGTAACAAAAAGTGAGGTCCAGGCGTCTCTACCTTGATGTCGTTGCTGCCCACAGCGATGCCGATCTCGGCGAGGTCCTTGAGCAGCGATGACATCATCTCCGTCACCCTCTTCTTCTGGTGGTTGGACATCTCCTTCAGCTTCTGGAGCTCAGAGTCCAGGGAGGAGAGGATGGACTGAGGAGGGAGGACAGACAGAAACTTGATATTTCTGGGGAAATTTGTCAACAAAACTTTATGAGAAACATGTCCTTTTCGCACTGCAGGTGACAGAAGGTTAATTTGTTTCTGCAAGTTCTTCAAGTAGACATTAAATTCAAGGACAAAAGAGGACGAACTCTATCGAAAGCTTCCTCCACTTGCTGATAAATTCTCGGGCCACTTACGGACTTCTGGTTGAGCTCCTCGCTGATAACCTCAAACTCCTTGGTCTTATCCTCCACCTCCTGGCTCTTCTGGTCGTAGTTGACCGCCAGCTCCTCCAGGGCCTGCAGCACCTCCTTCACCTCCTCCTTGGAGGCCTCGTTCTCCGCCTGCAGGCGGTTCAGCTCGGCCTGGAGGTTCTCGTGGTCGCGCCGTGACGAGGAGAGGAGCTGCGAGGGCGGCGGGAGGGAAAACATTATCAGTCGGAGCACCTCGTATGTGAGCCATCGAGCCGGGTTTAATGAAGCAGAGCCACGATTAGATAAGAACACATTTAAATACTTGTACGTGAGAAGAATGTGTCACAAATATGGAAGTGTATCAGTGGCATCAGAGCATTGAATTGGATTCATTTTATTTATGCTTTAACCCTTGTGTGAACCGAAGGCCCCAAAACAAATGTGTTGGTGGTATCCCTTGTGTTATCTCATGGTCAATGTGATTCGAAGGCCTGAAAACAAATGTGTTTATGGTATCCCTTGTGTCGTCTCTGGGTCAAGATGAACGACCTCCACCACTGCATATGTATTTATGGAAGCCGGGGAGGTCGTTCAACTTGATCCAGAGACAACACAAGGGATACCACAAACACATTTGTTTCACCTTGACCCCGAGATAACACAAGGGTAAAGCAATTATTATTTTTTAAATAATTTAATTCAATAATCTCTACAATGAAGGGTTGAATTAGTAATTAATGGCGTTTTAATTATTGGAATTAGAATATCAAACTATGTATAAAGAATTTATTCATTTTAAAACATGTTTTATTCAATTATTGAAATACTACACCATCTTAAATACTCCTTTCATAAGACAAATTAATTATAAAAAAACATATTCAAACTTTCAACACGGAATTGTTGTAATAAATTCTTCAATATAAAAAGGGAAACTTTTAAAATACAAACGATTTGATTAAATTAATAAATAAATCAAATTAATATAATATAATTCAAACATTTATCATAGAAGTTATTGAATTTAAAAAAAAATAATTCAATGCTAAAAAAATTCACGTGAAACGTTAAATCCAACCACTCAAAACTCTGATGACACTTATAAACATGGTCGCCGTCATGGCAGGTCATCAACCCACAGTTCATCTCCCGCAGTCACTACAGACAGGTGTGACGGGACGGAAACTTTCGTCCACGCTCCAGAGATGGGATCAAGAGTTGCTGCTCGCACCTGCTGGATCTGCACCACTCACCTCCTCCTGGTCCAGCATCTGCTGCTTCAGCTTCTCTGCCAGCTGGCTCTGCTGATTGATCTCCTCGTCCTGCGCAGAACAGACAGCATTAGCATTCCCTCCGACGAGTGCGGCTCGTGAAGGTGAGGCTGGAGAGTTCAGCGCAGAGAGCGAGAGTTCACCTGCGACGCTCCCGAAACTTGCATGATCTTCTCCGTGAACCGAGCGTAGATTCACGAACATTTACACCGACACGGACATTTATAAATAGTTGAGCAGAGAACGCTTTCATTGGAATTATTCATTAAATTAATCGCATTCATACACTGGGAGTTTTTAAGTAACAGATGTTGCTCGTTTATTAAATAAATATTTAAAAATAAATGTTTATTTATTAATAAACAAACTGAAGAAGTAGTTAACTTGTTTCATTTAATAAAACTATTTTCAAATTGCAAATTCAACTCCCGAGTGCCATCCCTCTCGTTAACAGTGACCTAAACAGGTGCCATGATGCTTGGCCGCCCAGCCGTCTATCACTTTTGACGTGGCGACGTAGAATTTAACTAAAGCCTTAAGCCGACAAATCAGCAGTCACTGAATAGAGCAATGTGTAGAAAAGCATCATGGGAGTTCAACCGGTTTGTTGGCACCATAAGTTAAGTGGGTGTGGTAAGTAGTTCTGTCTTTGTAAGTACATCTTTGGTTTCATTAAATCTGAAGTTTGTGACAATGTTAAAAAAAACCTTGATTAAATATATATTGAATATGCAGTACTGCCAGAGGAAGTAACAAAAAAAACCCAGAATAATTAAATTCATCCATTGGGTGATTTTAAGTAACAGATGTTCCTTGTTTATTAAATAAATATTTAAAAATATGTTTTTATTTATTAATAAACACACTGAAGAAGTAGTCACCACTTCATTTTTCACTTGTTTAATTTAATATTATTTTTTAAATTTCCAAACTCAACTTCTGAGTGCCATCATTCTCGTTAACAGTGACCTGAACAGGTGCCATGATGCTTGGCCGCCCAGGCATCGATCACTTTTGGCGTGGCGACGTAGAATTTAGATAAAGCATTGAGCCAATAAATCAGCAGTCACTGAATTGAGCCATGTGTAGAAAAGCATCATGGGAGTTCACCGGTTTGTTGGCACCATAAGTTAAGTGGGTGTGGTAAGTAGTTCTGTCTTTGTAAGTACATCTTTGGTTTCATTAAATCTGCAGTTTGTGACAATGTAAACAAACCCTTGATTAAATATATATTGAATACGCAGTACTGCCAGAGGAAGTAACAAAAAAACAACAGAATAATTAAATTCATCCATTGGGTGATTTTTAAAGTCTAACTTCTCATCCATCAGTCTGAGCGAACAAGACCGGCTGATAAAGACGCAACTAAAGCCCGGGTTTGGAAAGATGGCAACGGTTTCAAAAGTATCGATCGAACCCGGACGAGCGCTAAAGAACAAAAGCCTCCGTCGACAAGGAGTCAGTGATTTGAGGAAGCAAGTCTATTGATTTTGCCGTCGCCCGGTGTTTCCTCTCACCTTGTCGTCCAGCTGCTTGTAGAGCTTTCCCAGCTCCGCCTCGCACTTGTCCTTCTCCACGTCGGTGAGGCGGACGCCGGGCACGTTGGGCGTGGACGCCTGCTTCTCGTTGATGATGTTGTCCAGGGCCAGCACCTCGGCGTTGGCCTTCTCCTTGTCGAACTGCTCCTCCACCGGCACGTTCTCGCCGTTCCTCCAGCGGTTGAGCTCGTTCTCCAGGCGGGTGACGGTGTTCCTCAGGGTCTTGTTCTTCTCCTTCTCGCGCTCGTACTTCTGCTTCCACTGCTCCGCCGTCAGCTCCACGTTGACGGTGACTGTGTTCTTGATGGTCTTCGCTCTGGACACACCAGCGACAAGATGGTTCGTAACCGAGCAACTTTCAACATCGTTTCTGTTACAGTATCTGGTGAAAACTATGGAAGTACATCAGTGACTTAAGAATATTAAAACTTTAATTGAAATGAAAATTCATTGTAACGTTGTAGTTCATTTGAACACTGAATATTTTTGAATATAATAGAATATTTTCTATATTGAAAGGTGGATTTTTTTTGTAATTAAAAGACAATGTAATTAAAAAATATTTTCAAAATAAACGTTTTTTTTGTTCACATATAGAGTTTTATATTATAATACCAATTACTTGAAATAAGTAGCTTTTAAATGAAACTTCAAAATGTTGGAATAATAGCGAGTGTTTTAACGTTGTGATTGTCGCGTCACAAGATCAATAGCTCGGTACTCTATTGGTAATGTCTGGTGGACCTTTGATACCAAAGTTTTAATATCGAATTTAAAAGGCTATCGATTTTTTTCTAAAACTGATGAACTGAGCGTAGATTCACGAACATTTACACCGACACGGACATTTATAAATGGTTGAGCCGAGAACGCTTTCATTGGAATTATTCATTTAATTAATCGCATTCATACACTGGGAGTTTTTAAGTAACAGATGTTGCTCGTTTATTAAATAAATATTTAAAAATAAATGTTTATTTATTAATAAACAAACTGAAGAAGTAGTTAATAGCGAGTGTTTTAACGTTGTGATCGTCGCGTCACAAGATCAATAGCTCGGTACTCTATTGGTAATGTCTGGTGGACCTTTGATACCAAAGTTTTAATATCGAATTTAAAAGGCTATAGATTTTTTCTAAAAATGATGAATTAAGAAATTGTATTTTTTTAATGATTTGAACTAAGTGTAAAAAAATTAATTGGATAATATTCAACATTTTTTATTTAATTACTTAAAAACTCAACTTTTAAAACATAGTAATTATTGAATTGAATTAATCAAATTTAACTAATTAAACCATTAAATATAGAGATTTTTTGAGTAAATGTTTTTTTTTTTAAACAAACACATAAAAAAAATATATATATACTAAAGTTTCAAGATTTGAAATATTATAATCAACCATTCAATATTCCGCTGGCTCTGATATATTCCATATAAAAATACAAGTTTCCGACTCGACCCCTGTGGGCGACCGACCTTTGTCCAAACATGAGGGTGGATTTGGTTTCGCTCTCGTTGTAGGAGGATGGCGAGCAGCAGATGACGATGGTGGTTCGACAGTTACCGCCGAGCGAGTCCTGCAGGATACGAGTCATCTTGCTGTCTCGGTATGGGATGTAGGCCTGATGGTGGGAGAGACCAAGAGACAGAGAGAGTTTAGCAGGATCCTTGTTTTTTTTTCCACGTCACCGACTTCCTATTTAAAACAAATTTAAGACCAATTTAATACACAAGAGTAACGAGTCCGACTAGAAAAGATTTTTCCATTATACGCTTCGACTGCAGCTTTTCAACCTTCATGTTCCCGAGCAAAATCTAATCAAGGTTGTTCTAAACCATTTCAAAACAAAATAAATGGTGGCAGAAAATAACTTTCCTGGAGGAAAAAACAAGAAGAAAATGATTACATGTTGAATAATGGAATGGAAAAAGAAAAGAAAAATGTTGCTTTAAAGTAAAACAAATTGCACAAAACACGTTTAAACGTTATATATTTTGTGGGGGTTGGAGAAAAAAAATGAATCTACCGATATGTTTCTCCTGTTACTGTATCGATTTCTTATTTACAAATAAAACTAATACAAATTTGGGGGGAATCACAGTTCTTAAATGGTTATATTTCTTACATTTTTTACTATTAACAAGTACTGCATTCACATCGTTCATTTATTTTTGTGTTGCAATACATTTTCCGTCAGCTAGATGGCAGCAGTCATTACGTCCTCCGCAGCTAAAGGAACAATAAAATCCTGCGAGATCCCGGCAACAACTGAGGACGAGAGGATACGCTACACTCGGATAGCTTTTTAAGTTGATGTTGGGACTTATTTACGCTTTTACTTCTAATTATTCTACCAAAAGGGAGTAGAATACTCACATTATGATGTGACAGCCCGGAAATCTTAGTGTACATGTTAAAATATAACAATTAAAATACAAGACTCATTTTCTTGAGATTCTTTATACTCTCAGCAGGGCCAAGTATTCCCAGAGGAGGCCCCCGGGGGCCACACCTTTCCGGGGTCATCACAAAAAAAACGTTCTGTGAATTTTTGACCAGTAAATTCTGGACAGGCGCGATATGAGAGCAGGATATTTTTAATTCAAATGTCGGCGATAATGAGATTCAGCGAGGAGCGTAAATGAGGAGGGTTTTAATGTCCGCCCTGCTGAGAGTTGCCGACGATCGCACTAAATTAATTTGTCTGATCTGCTTATGTGGCAGAGCCACCGTGGGAGTCCAGCTGGTTGCAAACATGCCGAGGTCGACAGAAGAGGAGACGCAGGAAGATTTGATCGCCGTCACCGCCGGCCAAAATCAATCGCCGTAATTATCGGCCTCGGTCAGAAAAGCTTGTTGACACAAGACTGACATCCATAGATTTGTGTTTTTGCTGCTGAATATATCTTTCACTTGTTGTTTTGTTTGAAGTTGTGCATTTAAATACATCTTAAGTATTGATTCAACACAATCGAGTTGGTGCATACAACCACACACTGAGCCTGTTGTTGAGCGTCGACCTTTCACAGCCATATTTCTTCACGACCCTGTATTTTAAATTATATATATATATATATATATTATATATGTATAAATTCAACACTACTATGGAATCCCATCATACTTGACCCGGTGGGCGTCAGTCAGGGCTCTGATGGAGCATCAAAGTCTAAGAGTTCAATATTCTGGTGAATATTCTGGCAAATATTCTGCCGATTAGTTAAAAACAGTAAGAAACATTACTGTAGCTTTAAACACAATACTACACAGTATAGACCAGACAAATTCCTATATTTGAGACACCGAAATGTTTGCAAATATTTGAATTATATATATTAAATATGGGGGTCAACATTAACAGTTTTCTCACTTGTAACCCAAGCTTCTAACCGCTGTGTAGCCGGTTACACGCAGAGATTTATAATCTCTGATATTCCATCTTTCTATCATAGTTACACTATATAACCAATTCTAACACCTACGTCCTTCTCCAAGCAGTTGGACTAACATTTTTTTTTTATCTTTAAGACCCAAATAGATACTCTAATTCTCGCGAGCATAACAGATATGACACAGAACTTAATTTAGCGCATGTTTTGGACTATACCGTCCTCTTAAACTCCTTTAATATAGGTTGACTTTAAAATACAATAAACACTTTAATTGTTGTACTTGTTGTATTTTTAAAAACCTTTCATAATAACTTGTGATTCACCGCTGTCAAAAGCATATCACATGATCAAAACACCAGCGCCTCATTGGTTACTTGCATGTATACATTGGTGAGAATTGAACGCGGTAAAAGGAAGTGTGAAAAAAGGTGTACAGTTATTATTTCATATCCATGAAGACGTTTACTTCACTAAATTAAATACACTCTTACAACTGCGGTTATAATCAGGTAACCACAATTCTTTGTGCATACTTGCATGATGTACATTAAAAGCAAACACAACTTACAGTAGACAAGTTAACAACTTGTAAAAAAAACAAAACAATCCAAGTTTCTATCTAAAACTCATGAAGAGCACTTTTGCCGCAAGCTATTCTTACCCATTAACACACACACACACACAATTACACACCGATGGCAGTAGGCTGTGACGCAGTGTGCCAGCTCACCATCGGGAGCAATCGAGCTTTAGTGTCCTGCTCAGGAACAACACCGTCATCTTATCTAGAACTCCTTAGCTAACCACTTTAATGTGGCTAAACTTTCAAATGAAATATTCCAAAGTTTTCCCTCCATCTGTGAGAAAAGAACCTCTTTTTTCCTCTCACGATTATTATTTGTAAACAACAACAGAATTGAACATGAATTTATCATTGTCAATTCATCCGATTATTCAAGTGAGTCCATCAATGTTTTCCACGTCGCCCGTCACCTGAGGAAAGACGGTCGGGATCCAAAACTCCAGGACTTTTTGTAAAGGATGCTGAAAACGTCCTGGAAGGCAGACGGGAGTGGGCTGCACTGCGGGAGCCGAGGTCCTCAGCCACAATACGCGTCTGTGCACAAACGTCTGTTTGTTTGTTCGCCGCCAACACAAACCGCCGCAGTGGCGGATGATGATGCCCGCGGGTTGTTTGAGCTCGAGTACAAGCCGGCCGTTGATCAAAGTGAGGAGGGCGAAATCACAGCAACACCGTGAAGGAAAACTTCGCCTGGAGGAGAGAAGTCTTATCTCTGACTTTCCTCTATGATTGCGCAGGAGAACGAGTGAAACCCTCGCCGCTCCTGCACTGAAACCATGAGTTTGTGGCCGTGGCCGGCGTGTGCTCCTCGTGCGACCTCAGACCTCGTCACGCCGCATCAGTCGGTGGGCGGATCCCGCTGCTATTAAAAAACTACTCCGAACCACTTTCAAACTCCAATTTCCATATTTTTTAATCTGCAACACTTCAGCTGGTCGAGAGCACGAGGATGCCAAATCTAATTTGATCGTGTTTTTTTTTTAATTCTGACGCTTACATGGTTCAACACATTCAACCCCAGCGACGGATGATGAACCATCCGCACATCACTGCCACGTTTGTTGACGTATTTACATTATGATCCGGGCTATGAATGAGTGATGTCGACCCTGTTCGACAGGAAAGGTCTCGCGTTCAAAGACAGTTTGTTTCACGGCGACATAAATTAGTTTGAAACCTCATACACAACGCATACCTCAGCCAAGGAGCTAAATTAATGAAACAACGTCTATATTTCAAGTTATTGTCGTGTTATTTTAACAAGTAAATGTCCGATGTCTTCTTGAACCGGTGGTAAGAGTCAACCGGTATTTCACCAGTTAGCTTTGCAGCATTTTCAACATCATCTAGCAACCCTAAAACAACGATGAATGAGCAACAGCAACACATTTTGTCACCGAATCCACATGAAGGATGATGTATTTCCGTCAGATCCTGCCAAGTCACGTTTTTTCTAGAGACATGGAATGTCTTAAATCCACATTAAACACATAAACACCGTCAAATCTAATCATCTGTAGACCTTTCTTGAGAATGTTTAAAATTGACCCTTGTTATCTTTGGTTCAGGTCGACCCGAAGGCCCGAAAACAAACTAACTTGGCTACAAGAAATACATATGCAGTGGTAAAGATCGTTCACCTTGACCCAGAGACAACACAAGGGTTAATAATAGAATATAAATACACAATAATGTATTCAATGGCGTTGACATTGCTATGTTGCGTTCGAGACCGTTGGGACATTTTATAACTAAACAATGAACAAGTTGAACCACAGCAAACAAATAGGCTTTAAAACAAATCTCAATTTGCAAAGTTTTTTTAATTAAAAAGGTTCACCGTTGTTTGTACCTGGTTATCTTTTATTTAATACCTTTTTTTCAGTTGTTATTTATTTCCCCCTAAAGGTTGTAGTGTTGTTTTTTCAGCATTGTTGGGTTTAATTGAGGTTTTTTAATGAGCTGGGACTCTCAATAATAAACAAAATTGACAATTATTATGAGCCACAAAAACGACAATCTGTGCACAAACTTTAAGTTATTTTTGCTGACATGCAGACATTCACGGACAAAAACAAAACCTCTTTGGCCGACGTAATTAAAAACAAACCCCAGGGAGAAACGAATGTGACTTTTAGTAGTTTTGAAACTGGTGTACATGTCCGGCTCCGAGCACAGCTGGCTCTAGATCTGCTCAGCAGTCGACATCAGAGTCAATAAACCCAAACAAGCCTTCTGTGAGTCGAAGATGAATAGGTGGTACTGACCGTCCCCTCAGCCAGGGCAGAGATGACGTTCCCCAGAGACGACAGCGACTTGTTAATGTTCTTGGCTTCGTCCAGCAGGGCTCCCTCGGCTCCGGTTTTACTGACCTGGTCGTCGTAAAGAGAGGAACCGTAATGTAGCCTTGTGTAATCACACCTCTGGGTTGATGAGCGCTTTATTGCTCTGTACCTTCTCGCTGCCGGCAAGATCCACCAGGTAGAGTTTGCCGCTGAGCTTCTGCTCCGTCTGAGTGTTTTCCTGCTTGACGTTGATGAGGAAGATGCTGTGACTCCTGGAACTGTGCTCGTTCATGTCTGCGGTGGGAGAAGCAAGTCATTCGGATGAGCGGCACCGTCACGACTGAGGGGGGAACAAGGCGTCGTCTCACTTGTGACTGCGACGTGTCTGTTGGATTTGCCTTCGTCGATGGTGTCCATGACCTCGTCGGGACTGCAGACAAACCTCTCGGTGCAGCCCTGCGACGGCATAAACATTCTTGACTCGTCTCATCCCGCGAGTAACATCGGTCGTCCGTCTTACCTTGACGTACGGAACTCTGTTTTTGTCTTCGTGCACCGACAGATTCGTCTTCGAAACTAGGGAGGCAGAAGAACACGATGTTGGCACCAGTTGACCGAGGACACATATTTACCCCGCAGAGCCACTTTTATTGATTTCCTTATTACGACAGCAGCAACAACAACTAGTATTTAGTCATTAAGACATGCTTGTCATTTCCACATTTATTTATTCATGCATTTCTGTTTTTCTACTTATTTTAAAACTGAGAATTCTGGCTGAACATTATGCATTATTCATAACTAATTAATAAAATAGTTTTATGACTGCATTTTCTATTTAATAACTTATTTTAATTAGAGTATTTGCATATTTTGTTCAAAGTTCTTTAATGATTTATATTGAAACATTATATTGAAATTAGCTTTAATGGTTAATTTTCAATGTTTCTATGGTGTTACTAATTACATTTAATTGTGTTTCTGCTTTGTCTGGGTAACTTAAACTACTTGTTTTTATTTTTCCCATCATATTTATGCTCATCAAAGTTCACAGACACGCCCTCCTTTGTCTCTAGTGAAAGACTGACCCAAATATCATGTTTTTTTTCCAGAGTAAACAAGCACGGAAACCTACTATTCCAGTTTTAGAGAAGCATTTTTGCACACAGGGTGGAAAAGACGTCATGTTTACTCATCGACAGGAACAACCAGCACATCGGGGCAGTGACACTCACCATCCAAAAGATCCCGGATCTTGTCGAGGTAAATTTCAAAATAAGAGACCTGTGGACAGAGAAGAAGAAAAAAAAAACACTTAATCCTCCACTGAGGCTTTAAAACGAAATCCAATCCATTTTGAACGATTCTCACTTTGATATGAAACTCCAGGTTCTCGTCCATGGAATAGATGTAGTTGAAGATATCCTGCACTATCCTGGGGATGATTCCCATGGCATCCGTGTCGTGAAGACACCCCTGAACACAATAAAATGCCATTTAGATCCAAAAGTCTGATGAATTTCGGCCGACACAAACACAAATCTTCTGCATCTGCACCTCCATTGTGTGAGTTTTCCCGGAGGACGTCTGTCCGTATGCGAAAATGGTTCCATTGTATCCCTCCAAAACATCTATAAGAGCCAGACACAACACACGAAAGGGAATATGAATTGATGCAAACTTTCTTTTACCTCAGAATTGCCATCAGCAATAGAAGCAGGTCTTGAAAAACAAGTTTTCATTGTCAACATAGATGAAAAAGCTGAACTCACCTTTGACAATCTTTTGGGCGCAGGCGTCGTAAACTTGTTCCTGTGTCGTGCTGGACTGAAAGACTCTGTCAAACATGTACGGTTTACCCTGCGAGCAGAAACCACCAGCAAACCTTAGTACATTCCACCATTTTTAAATAGTACATTCAGTAGATATATACGAAGCAATAACCTATCGTTTAACAGATTTATACAACTATTATAAAGTACATTTCCAAGTCATAATTATAGGTTAGGTTTCATCTACAGTGCAGTCTATCCTCCTGCAACATAAATATTTAATCTTCAGCTGCTTTATCTCATCTTTAAACATACTTTGTGTAGCAAGACACTCAAGACGCACAGGCAGAATAATAATTTTATTATAACTACGCTCAGGTAAGTGTTCACAACTATTCCTTCCTCACGGAATACGTT